>NC_133897.1:168140588-168447622 GCF_964199755.1 Larus michahellis | reverse complement strand
TGACCCTGCTTTGGCAGGGAGGTTGGACTAGATGATCTCCGAAGGTCCCTTCCAACCCCCACTATCCTGTGATTCTGTATTGCATTCAAGCGCTTTCCGAAGGGTTATGTGTGCTGGTGGGTCCTGGATCCCATCTGCTCAAAGCACCTTGACAAGAGGTTTTGGCAACAAATTGCCCATCTCAAGGTCAACGTTGGAGTTTGGACCAGGATTTTTTCTGCGGGACGGTTGGTGTGAGCGGTGCCTGGGGGATACATGGCTCCGAATAAAGCACCAACCTCAGCAGCGCACGGCCCGTTGCGATGGGCGCGGGCTGCGAGCCCTGGCTGATAAATGATGCTCATATCCCATTCAAATATGATGCAAGCAGTTTTTTTGTAGTTTGTCTTCCATTGCGGTAGTAAAGTTTTTAATTAGGAAAGCTAATGAGATCGATTAGTCATTAGAACTGACCTCTGGATCTCTGCGAGGAGTGTGCATGTGTGCGCTGGGCTGATAACGGGGGACGCTGGGGTATTGTTTGTAATAAAAGCGTAAAGTGTTTGATTTGAGTGAAATGTGCCACGGGGAATACATCATGCGGAGAAAAAAAATTACAACCCTGGGAGCCTGTAATGAAGGGAATTAAACCAACATCCTATCTAAATAACATGATTATCTACACAAAACCCCTCAGCTAGCAAGTAATAATAGAAAACTGAGCTCTTCGGAGAGTCTCTTTCAGGAGGTGGTTAATGCTGGAGCCGCGTACGCAGGCACTTTCAGAAGAGCAGCTCCGGCATGAATACACCATCCAATTAACGCCGGGGAATAGAGTTTACCAGGTGCCAGTCTGGCTGTGCAAGGAGGGGCGGCGGGGGGGAACGCCTGGAAGTCACAACAATTTGGGACTTCTATTTCTTGGGCGAGCGCGAGGCGGGGGACGATGTCAGGAAGGAGTTTGGTGAGGTTCTGGATTGATTAGTGGCAGGTAGAGGTTGCGTTGGGGGAAAAAAAAAATGTTAATAATGTAATCAGCAAATTCCCAGCTTAATACAGACTGGCGGAGGGAAAGGGTCAACTCGTGCTGTAGTTCTGGGAGGAGGAGTGTTTGCGTCTCTCGTTCCTTCCCTGGTGAGAAAGAGCGGCTTTGGGTATGTGGTTGATGCCATCTCCATGAGAGGTTGGATGTGTCCATGTCTCCCAGGTGAAAATGGGGTCTTGTAGTTGGCCAAATGGTTTGCCACCTCTCACCATAGCTGGAATTTCATCGTGTGAGCGTAAGGCTGGGGTCTGCATGTCTGTCCTTTTGTTTTTCTAACTTGGCAGTCCTAAATACAGTTCTCAAGGAAAATGCTCTAACTTTGTCAGTGCTTGCAAGCAATTATCATCGTAATTTTAGCTTAAACTTCGCAAAGGGCTTTAAAAAACCATGCGATGGTGCAGTTGCTGCCCTGAAGAATTTAGTCTGATGCAGAAAGTCCCAGGACAGGGAAACAGTAACGAAAACCCGTTTGCTTTCCATCTTTTCTGTCCCTTTTTCTTCTTCCCTCACCTCTAAAGCAGTGGGTGTCTGCAATACCTCTGGTCATTGAATGACAGAATGGTTTGGGTTGGAAGAAACCTTCAAAGACCATCTAGTCCAACCCCTGCCATGAGCAGGGACATCTTCAACTAGACCAGGTTGCTCAGAGCCCCGTCCAACCTGGCCTGGAGTGTTTCCAGGGATGGGGCATCCACCACCTCTCTGGGCAACCTGGGCCAGTGTCTCACCACCCTCAGAGTAAAACATTTCTTCCTTACGTCCAATCTAAACCTACCCTCTATCAGTTTGAAACCATTGACCCTGGTCCCCTCACTACAGATCCTGGTAAAAAGTCTCTCGCCATGTTTCTTAGAAGCCCCTTTAGACACTGGAAGGGGCTGGAAGGTCTCCGTGGAGCCTTTTCTTCTCCAGGCTGAACCCCCTCAACTCTCTCAGCCTGTCCTCCCAGCAGAGGGGCTCCAGCCCTCCCAGTATCTCCGGGGCCTCCTCTGGCCCCGCTCCGACAGCTCCGTGTCCTTCTGCTGTTGGTGGCCCCAGCGCTGGAGGCAGCACTGCAGGGTGGTCTCCCCAGAGTGGAGCAGAGCATCCCCCCCCTCGCCCTGCTGCCCACACTGCTGGGGATGCAGCCCAGAGTGCGGTTGGTTATGTCCCATTTGTCACCCACCACTATCACGAAGTTCTTCCCCGCAGGACTGCTCTCTGTCCATTCATCCCCCAGAATGTACTGATCCTGAGGATTGCCCTGACCCGGGGATCTTGCCCGTTACCTTGTTGAACTTGGAATCATAAAATCATAGAATTGCCTGGGTTGGAAGGGACTTTTCAAATCATCTAGTCCAACCATCAACCTAACACTGACAAAAACCATCACTAAACCATATCTCTAAGCACTATGTCTACCTGGCTTTTAAATCCCTCCAGAGAAGGTGACTCAGCCACTTCCCTGGGCAGCGTGTTCCAATGCTTGATAACCCTTTCAGTGTAAAAATTTTTCCTAATATCCAGTCTAAACCTCCCCTGGCGCAACTTGAGGCTGTTTCCTCTTGTCCTAAACTTCATGAGGTTCACACGGACCCACAAAACATCTGGGTTTATTTGAATTATTTTTTTTATTTTAATTTTTATTCCAAATTACCAGAAGCTCTTGCAGTTACTGGTGTTGACTTCCTGGCTTTTCGGTTTGTTCAACATTTACCAGTTGACTTAACGCGCCCTTACTTGGAGTGTGTTTTGTAGCACTGCTGGTTTTATCGGTGCTCGCTGGTTAACAGCGGCGTGCTGCTCTTGAAAGCATCATTAAAAGTCTGCAGAAAATAATTTGCATGCAGGCATTATTTTGATGCATTAATTAAGCAGGGGTCCCACATAGGAGTTGGAGGGATCTCTTAAAATAACACTTTGGTGTGAGGATCTGGCTTCATGCGTGGTGCAAACGGGTTGGAGGTCCCGGACGCTACGACGTGGGCAAGCGCAATGCCAAGTTAGAGCTGGCTGGGCTATTTATACCAACCGCCTTCCAAATTTTATTACAGCCATATAAAAGAGATTATTTGCGTGGTGTCGTGAGCGTGCTTGGAGCTTTATAGGCGGTGTTGAAGGCTGTGAATCCGTCCGCACGCTCCTTGCTCGGTGATCATTTATCTTACGGTATAGTACTGAGGAGTGTTGCGATCGTCATCTTTATTATGAAAAATCCCAGTGATTTATCTGTTGCGGCAGAGCCTGCTTTTCTCCTGCCCCACCCCGCCCCCCACCATCAGAAGTTGTAACTCTCGGGCTGAGTTTGGGAATGGAAATTCATGTTGCCGGCTGCTTGATCCCTCCCGAACCCCACGTGCAACACCGGCTTGCTTGGGAACGCACAAGACGGAAAATATTCTCCCTATTAAACACGACTGCAAGGAATCGGGGAAGCTGCTCCCTCAATTCTAGGGAACGAGATCGGCTCTAAAAAACATTTCCCTGTTTTTCTTGTTTCAACACAGATCCAGCATCCTGAGATTACCAGTTTACCTGGGACGCAATCTTATTCTCCCTTCTTGCGCAGAGATAAACATGGGGACGGGTACGACATTTTCAGGGGAAATAATGATTCTGCTTTTCCCCTCTCAACCTTGCAATAATTTTAATTAGAGGATCTCCAAGAAAAACAGCCGGCCCTTTAAATCAGTTATAAAACCAGAAGACTTAGTCTCAGCATGTAGTGTCAGCTTTAATTATCTGGGCAGTTATAGCTGTATGTTATAAAAGTCGGGCAATTAGATGCATTCCTTAAAGCCACAAAAAAAATTGCTAGCTATCAAGTGGAGGAAAACCAGAGTCAAACATATAACTGTTAATTGCATGAAACATTCGGCAGAATAAAGCGGCGTGTAGATCATCCTGCAAAATATGATGAAAATGGGAATGATTAAGTGCATAAATCTGTTTCCAACGTAGATGTGGGGGATCAAGGTATTCTTGGTGAATGCGTGATTCACCTGGTAGAATTTTGCTGTCGGGCTGGTGAAGCCAAACACCCCAAAGCCCATCAGAGCCATTCTCTTACCATCAACCATGGTGGTCCCGTGCCTGAGGCGCCCCAGGGGTCTTTTGCCCCTTTTTGCAGGTGATAAAGAGTTGGGTGTAGGACCTACATTGGTGAGGTCCCTTCTGTCCCACGCACACCTGAATTTCAAGCCCTTTTTTCCATTTGCTTTCTCGTAGGAGCCAACTTGCACTTCGTAAGGAGCCCCCCAGCCAACAAGGTGATAAAGACACGCTACAGGATAGTGAAGAAGAATGTGGTGTCTCCAGCCTTATCGTCCTTCAGCAGCCCAGTTCCCAACTGGAAGACAAGGCGCCCCGTGACATCCAGGTAATTCTTCCATCCCTTGAACGCAGCTGGTTGGGATGCAGGAGACGTGGGAGCTCCCACGTGGGCTCCGTGTTATTACCGTTGCATGTTCGTCGCTTAATTTCTCTATTTATTTAGCCACTTCTACGCAGAGTTTATTGACTTAAAGTGTAAAATCGTATTAGTAATCACGTTAGCCCGAGTCGGTGGCCAACAGCTTACCGCAGTCTGTGGCTTCATATTTATTCCCTGTTTGAATTAATTGTTTCCATGAAGCAGTTAAATAAGCTGTAAGGAAGATGAATAAACGCACGCAGCTTTTTACATGAGACCTAAGTAAACTTGCTGCTTTTTTTTGGAGATAGATGTGGCCTGTTAATTAGGGATGGTCAAGCCTGCTAACGAGGCCAGACCTTCCCTCTGCTTTATAACATTCTTGCGTATGTTGGTGCTATGGAGGAGCTTATTGAAATCGTGTTGGAGGCAGATGCTCCAAACCTGCACCAGGAGGTAGGTGCAGGCACAAACTTGCTTCTTCCTGAGTTATCTGGGCGGGTGGAGCATCAGCCTGGCCCTGTAGCAAATAATTTGGCGTGCCAGCACCCATCTGAAGAAGGGTGTCACCCAAGGACGGTGCCGGACCCTTGAGTTTGAGTCTTCCTAAATCAGCCGTGCTGATGTCTGTGTTTCAGCTACAAGTGTTAGCTGGTCCCCCGTTACCAGGGAACATCTCAGAGGCCAAGACAAAGTTGTGTCTAAGCAGAAAGGTCATTACGGTAATTGACTCTCAAAAAAAAGGAGCTATTAGAACTGATGTTTATGGTTATAACCCAGATTCTGGCTATTCTTAGGTTGAGAATGACTTCTCCTCCACCCTGAAATGCTGGTTTGCCACTGTCACAGTTAATATTTTGGGCAAAGAAAGCCACGGGCTCCGCTATGGGCTTGTTGGTTTTATTATTCATCCCAGCGTAGCAAACCCGAGGAGCTGGGGGATGCTGCGGGCTGTCCCCCACCATCGGCTCCTCCAGCGGAGCAGCGACATGGGTCGACATCACCGTCCTGCTCTGTGTGGTTTCTTCCAAAAGTTATTTCCCCCAGCAATGCCCCGAGGGCTGACGGCTTTTGTGGTGGCTGCTACGGAGAGAGAAAGATTGCGGTGATTTTTTTTAAAGTTTAAGTTCGCCAGCTTTTTCCCTATACTTAGTGAATTTGGCTTTGAGTTTCAGAAATATTGGTATCTGAAGAGAGGGTTGATTTTGGAAGACTTTAGGGTGATGAGGCAAAGTACCAGGTAAACAGAGAGATTTTAAAAAAGGGTGTTTATTTTCAAACTATTTTTTAAAATATAAAATTAGGTCTATTATTTTGCCTTGGTTTTTCAAGCTCTTAGTTGAGAAACTCCTCGTCTCGCATCTATACCGGCCTCAGGTTACTCTTGTATGTAAACTGTGGGATCCTTTTGGGCTAATGGCTGATTTCCACCCAAATTTTTTTGCCATCAGTCTTACCTGCACCACCTCTTCTTTTTTCTTCACCTTCTACTTTAGCCTTGGCTATCTTCTCACCTGTGCATCATGCCCTTTTATCCAGTCCTGAGATCCGCATGTCTCCTCTTACTGCCCCCCCCAAAATAGCTGGTTTTCCTCCTCCAGTGCAATTACTGCTCCACTTTTGGGTGCCACCTCCATTTGCACGTCCTTGAGGCCAACTTCTTGCATTTCCCTTGACACAAATAAACCACATATTCTTTTTCTTGTTCCCTTATCTTGCGGTTTTGTTGAGTCAAGGCAGCGTGTGTGTGCTTCTTGCCTGCCAGTGAGAGTTCTTGCTTGCTCACCACTCTCAGGCTACGATAGAAAGCCAGACCATCAAATAAGTAATTGTTGTGTTTCTTCTATGGCCCCCAAACCAGCTTTTTTTTTCAATATTATTATTAATTTTTCAAAGTGTGGCTTTTGCATTGTGAATGCACAAGTATGTTACAGTAAAATCTTAAATTATATCACTTCTTAGAGGGTCATAATTTGCTGCTGGTAATTACGAAACCTGGTATTTTGTGTGCAAAAGAAGATTTGTTTCTCGTGGCTTGTAATCTCCTGTTTCCTCCTGCGGTGTTGGAGTAATGCTGTCTCTGGTTCTGGTTGCTCCTGTAGCTACAATTACCAATGTGCAACTCAAATTGCCCCTAATTAGTGCGTTTACATCCACATTGACATGCATCTTACCCTTTCCCATCCCCAGCTCAGTTTCCTGCTTTTTTGGTCCTGAACCAGCTGTTTTGAGCAAATCCTCCTTTTATTTAGGTGAAAACAGCTCCTGTTTTCTCTTCCCGGTACAGGCAGTCCTGTTCAAATCACCCTTCTCCCTCCGTCACTGCCCTCACTACAAATCCTGCCCATTTATTGGAGAAAAGATTGATTTTGGTGTCGAGTTTTCTTCTTTTTTTTTAAATGTTTTGTGAGGGTTCTGGGCAAAACTGCAGCTTCAGTGTCTGTCCGCTCTTACTGCACCTGAACTGGGACCTTGAAAGAGAAAGCGTGAGCCAGGCAAGGCTCGCCCTGTTCCGTAATCGTCCCAGTTTTATTCCTGGGAGGAGAATTTGCATCTGGTACCTGCTGTCTGTTGGTGGATTTGCTTCTGCAGTCGCTTTCCCAGCTGGTGGAACATGGTGATGTTTTTGCCAGTTGATGCTCTTTATAGGGAGAATCACCGTGTTGTACTGTGACATGACATTGGCCGAATTTTTTATACTGTTGATGTATGAGCCCGACTCGTGAGACCCGTTCGGGCATCAGTGGTGGGGGAGGGGAGAGGAGCTTCTCATAGCCGTATCAAATTTAATCTGCTGCCCCTTGATGAAGTGCAGATGCGTGTGTTTAATCTGACGCTGTAATAGATGACTAACTTGGTTGCCCAGAGAAGTTGTGGGTGCCCCATCATTGGAAGTGTTCAAGGTCAGGTTGGACGGAGCTTTGAGCAGCCTGTTCTAGTGGGAGGTGTCCCTGCCCATGGCAGGGGGTTGGAACTAGATGGCCTTTAAAGGTCCTTTCCAACCCAAACCATCCTGTGATTCTGTGAACTTCAGCCTTAGTTAATAGAAGACAATTTGTACTCTGACTATTTGGCTCATGTTCTTCCATGGTTGATGGATGGAGGACCTGCAGTGAGAGCCAAGGAGGGGAGGAGCTTCAGGCAGGGCCTTCAGGCAGGGTTAGATCAGGAGTCTCCAGCTGCTGGGTGGTGGGTCTTGCTCAACCGAGCAGTGATTTTGCGGAGGAGCGACCTGTTCATGCCGCCACGATTGGCTGAGAGCTCCCACTTGTAGAATAATTTTATCCGTATTAATCTTTGACTTCATTAAATGATGTAGTTTAGATCTTACGGCTGTTTCAGACAAATCTTGATAAAATGCCATCAGCAAATTAGAACAATTACATTTTAAAGAAGCCATAAATCTCTTGCACCGTCTCCCTATTACCTTCGTTGTCTGTGATCAATCATCTGGACTGTCGGGAGGAAGCACATGGCAAATGCTTCTCCTGTAGTTTTTTATGGTGTTTTTTTTTCTCCGTCGTTCACAGCATCCTCTTGGACCTGTAACAAGCCGGGAGCTGCTTTCTCGCTGCTTTGCGTTGTTTTTGCCAAAACAACGGGCAGCTTTGGTGACGGTGGGACACGCTGTGCACGCCTGCAGCACTGCTTTAGTCACCTCCTCATTTTGATCTTTCAGCGTGTGTCATACTGAAGGGTCAACTGTTTCTTTTTAATATCCTTTTTACCTTGAGCCAGAAGTGTTCTGTTAAAAGGCTGGTGGAGCTGTAGTTGAGTGGTGCTCTCAAATGTGTTTCTGGCTGACACTAAGGGGAAGATCCTACTATAAAATCCAGGGTTTGGGGAGTCCAAAAGTGACGTGCAAGGGTTTTTCATGGCAATCAATCTTTTCAGAGTTAATACACTGCCTTAATAAACTTTCGTCAGGATCTGTGTTCTTGTCCATCTTGTGAACTTGCTGTCATTAAAGGTGTTAATTAGATTCTCCCCCCTCTTTTTTTCGTAGAATCGTAGAATGGTTAGGGTTGGAAGGGACCTTAAAGATCATCTAGTCCAACCCACCTGCCATGGGCAGGGACACTTCCCACTAGACCAGGTTGCTCAAGACCCATCCAGCCTGGCCTTGAACATTTCAAGGGATGGGACATCTATTTGTGGATATCTGTGCTGCGAGAAACCTTGCCTGGGGCATCCGGGATGTTGCCCTTATTGCCAAGAAACTCCTGGAAATCAGCAGGCTAAGATGAAACGGGTCATGTCTTTGGGAAATGAGTGACGGGGAGAGTCGCTGCAGGTCTGGAGGTACCCCGTGTTAATCCCTCGGTGATGAGTTGCCTTCTCCCCTTATTGCTAGGTTGCATTAAACTTCGCCCTGCTGCTGACTTTTCTTAGAGGCGATAGATGGGAGTATATTTTAAATTAATTTTACTACACTTTTTGTAATATTTTTGTTTTAAATAGATTTATAAGCAACTTGGGGGCTATTTCTCCAAATTTATGAAGATAATTTTCACTCTCTTGATAAGGTTAAATTTACACCTGCTATTTCCATATTAATTCACATTGCTAAGTGGATCTAATTTTCTTCCGTTCTTCTATCTAGCAAGTGTGGCCTTTCCTAATGCAATTTCCCCCTCACTAAATCACTGTGATCGGGAGTCATGATCGAGTTAAATTAACTTAAATTAATTTACTTAATAAGAGCTCCAGATCATTGTGAATGAGGTTAAGATTTATTGATTCTCCTTTTCACTCCTCCCCCTTATCTCTCTCTGCTTTGCAGGAGCGCAGCTCAGAAGGGCTGTGATTTGCTTGCCTTAAGTTTCATTTGCTCCTATTGACATTGCAGTTGGTCATCGCTTAGAAATCAGGGAGGGGGACGAGACACTTGCTCCCCGCGCAGCCTCTCGCCGCCGGGAGAGGGCTGGGCTGAGCCAGTTGCGACGGAGGAGTTGCGATGGATGAAGCGGTGTGTTGAGCCATGGCGATGATGCTGCTTCTGCTTCCAGCCTCTTTCCATGGTCCATGTGGTGTCAGCAGATGGGGCTACCAATAAACCAGGATGGCCAAGTTTCATAGACCTTGCCCAGAGGCAGCAAAAGCCTTCTGGGGTTGAGGGCACTGTAGGACTGTGGAAACTGCTAGAAAGGTAGGTAGGGCCCTTGTGTCTGGGATCCTGCACCTCGATGCACCTTGTCTAGAGGGAGCAGATGAAGATAATGGCAGGAGGATGCTCCTGGACGTTGCAAGTACCCCTCCTTGCAAAACCACATGCTCCACCAAAGGGACAGTCTTTTTGCAAGCAGAACAGGACAAAGGGGACAAACCCAAATGCCACTGAGCATCCATCCCAAGGCAGCAGTGGGAAATGTCCATGCCACTCTACAGTGGATGACGTGCCAATGATGGGCTCAGGCAAGGAACCGTGCCAAGAACAACGGGGAGCATTGACCAGGAGAAGGAGGGTGCACCAACGCTTTCAGGAGATGCCAGCTCACCCTCTCACGGAGAGACAAAGCCACTTCAAAACACGTTTTTGGGAGCAGAGTGATCTATGTGTAGCAGCTGGTGTGTTTATAGATCCCCCATGGGCGAGTTAAAACACTGACCCACTTTGAAGAGTTTTCTTCTAAAATACTGATGCATGTGTTTAAAAGAAAAGTAACCTGTCTGCAAATATAGTCTGACAATGATGAAGAAGTTCAGATATTTCCTTCAGAAAACTTAGCAGTGCCTCTTGAGGGACAGTCCTACCCCTCCAGCACTATAAATAAGTAAAGAACAAGATAATATAACATTTGTCAGAGAAATGCCTGCTCAGTACAAAAGATTTGTCAGCAGAGGATACACTTGTGTGGTTTAGTTTTGTTTTCTTCTTTTCTTTCTGTTCCTTGGCCTGGAGCACATTGAATGGACTAAGATGGAAATGAGGGCCTTCTGGGCTTGACTTGGGTCCTCGCCACCTGTTGCCCTGCGTAGCCTGTAGGGTTTTACCTTTCATCATGAATGGGGTGATGCGGGCTGTGAAACGGGCTGGATCTCAGCCACCACGGTGGGTGCAAGTGGCACTTCACCAGGGCAAAGGGACATCTGGCTGAGTGCACAAAAGGAGAAGAAACCACTGTCTCTGCCAGTCGCCATCTTTTCAGGAGGTTGAGATGCTGTGTGCCAGGTCACTTGGACACACCGACCTCCCTGTCTCATCCCTTCCTTTCCTTCGTGGTGGGTGAGTTTTTGGTTTCCAATTTCTTTTTGCTCTCTTACCAATGGTTTTCAGGTATCCATTGCCAGACGGTCAACCCAACTCCTGACCCAGTTCCTAGAATCATAGAATGGGTTGGGTTGGAAGGGACCTTTGAAGAGCATCTAGTCTAACCCCCCTGCCATGGGCAGGGACATCTTTCACTAGACCAGGTTGCGCAAAGCCCCGTCCAACCTGACCTTGAGTACTTCTAGTGGTGGGGTCAGACGATGCTGCCTCTCTAACTTCTGCTGACCATTGAAGGTATCTGCTGAGGGTGTGTGGAGGCTATCATTCTCCAGCGCTGTCCCCACACTTGGTCTCCTCTCTCGTGCAGCAGCATCATCATCTTTTCCCCTGCGTCCCGTGCTGGGGTACTGAACTAATTTCATGCAGCCGCTGCCACCCCCCTCATGGGGAAACCTTGCAGATTTTCCTCACTACGTGATCCCATGTTGCTGACGTGTCTTGAGTCCTGTTACATCCTTCCTCACAGGAGTGAAAGTAGTTTCACCTCCTTGAGCCAACGGTAGCATGTGTTTGCGAAGGGCTCTCGGCTTCCGCCTCTGTGGTGGAGTATATTCCATGTCTGACCAGGGTGAGCAGGGCCACGGGTGCCGGTCTTGGTGTGCTGTCATCTGCGATGTGTGTGTTAACTCTTTGCACCTAAGCCCTTGGGGAAGGGAGGTGCAGATGAACCGAAAACTTGGGTTGCAAGACAGAGGTGTTTGTACCAGGATGGTTTCTCCCTGTACTCAGCACTGGTGAGGCCCCACCTGGAATACTGTGTCCAGTTTTGGGCCCCTCACGACAAGAAAGACAGTGAGATGCTGGAGCATGTCTGGAGAAGGGCAATGGAGCTGATGAGGGGTCTGGAGCACAACTCTTGTGAGGAGCGGCTGAGCGAGCTGGGGGTGTTCAGGCTGGAGAAAAGGGGGCTGAGGGGAGACCTTCTCGCTCTCTACAACTCCCTGAAAGGAAGGGGTAGCCAGGTGTGAGTTGGTCTCTTCTCCCAAGGAACAGGCGATGGGACAAGAGGAAACGGCCTCAAGTTGTGCCAGGGGAGGTTTAGGATGGATATTAGGAAAAAGTTTTACGCTGAAAGGGTTGTCAAGCATTGGAAGAGGCTGCCCAGGGAAGTTGCGGAGTCACCGTCCATGGAGGTATTTAAAAGCCAGGTAGACATGGTGCTGAGGGACATGGTTTAGTGATGGTTTTTGTCAGAGTTAGGTTGATGGTTGGACTCGATGATCTGAAAGGTCCATTCCAACCTAGACAATTCTATGATTCTATGATTCTGTGCTGGGGAATTATTTCCAGCACTTGTGGAAGATCCCGCCGTATAGGGTGAAACGCCATGGGGCATATTTCTGGAGGCTCAAATGATGGAGAACATCCTTCTTATGCTTAAAACCCCTGACTTAAAATGAACATGCTTTTTTAAAATCATCTATTGGCCAAGAATTGGAGAGAGCAGAGTAGAGGGCAGCCCCAGCTGTGCCTAATGTGCTTTGGGGGCTATCAGGATGATCCCATAAATTACCAATATGTTGACAGTTTCTTCTGAAAAGGGACATGTGGATGGCAGCAAATGTCCTAAAGCCTAATTCCCCTGAAGAAGACACAGCAGTTGTTAGAAGGACAATGCCGAAGCATCCCATGCAAGAACCACCTTGATAAGCCACCACCGCAAGGTGTTTAGTTTGCAGGATTTTAAGATATGAGGCTTTGAGAGCAGAATCTATTTAGAATTATGTTAAAAAAGTACATTTGTAAGAGGCATCTCCTCAACTGTCATTGTACAGTTTATAAATTGAGGGATTAACACCACTTCTCCAAAAGCATCTGGAGTTGGTGGCTGTAGAAACCAGATTAGTCCATGAAGTGTTAGTTTCTTCAGGAGAGGACTTATTTATTCCTGATATAGCTATGAAAACACAAAATCCAGCAGCGACACTATGGGATGGAGACCAAAAGGTGCATTGGTTTAGCGACGGGTGGTGGAAGTGGGTTTGTAAAGCTTTTTTTGCGTCCCCTTCTTCCCGTGGTGCTCTGTGCTGGCAGGTTCCTTCTCTCTCCATCCCTAACCACTGTCTCAAAAATCTCAAAATGAAGAAGCCAGAGGCAAATAAGTGACACCTGGTTGTTTCTCCGTGTTGCTAAGCAGACACTGCTCTCATGTATTTACTCAACGCACCTCCAGGAGAAGTCATCAAGCGGTTTTGGAGAGCAAAAACGCTGCTCTCCATGCGTCTTCAAGATGATGCAGGCTCTGGAGATGTTTGTGTAGTTCTCCGAGAGGAAGGCATGTTAAATCCCAGAATGTTCCTGATCCTGAGGGGTCAGCGACTGGGGGTGAGAGCTGAGAGTGGGGTTTGGGGCCATAATGCATGATGGACTGAGCAAATCCTTGTTTCTCCGGTGCTGGGGCATCATCTTGAAAGTTGCGGAGAAGATGCAGAAAACTGTTAACGTCGCCTTCTACCATTGATAATTGCTGACTGCTCTGACGGGGGGAAGTTTTAATCGAAGTTATCATATATTGTGAGCAGACGGGGATGGTTTTATTTTAAAGATCTCAGCAAAGGTCGTTTTCTCTCCTCGGTCTGTTTATTTTTTCCACTGGTCGGTACCTTTGCTTTAGGGGGGAGAAGGGGTCCAAGAGGTGGGGTCCTAACCTCCCACAGACCAGTTTGGAGCATAAACTGGTGATCGAGATGCTGTTTTTCAAGCTGAGGGGAGACTTCAAGGACCAGGCTGCAATCTCCAATTTTTGGGGGGGTTTCAAGCGCATCTATAGAAGTTATCTGTCTCATTCAGGTGATGCTCCGGTGGGATTTTGCCTTCTCTGCTCGTGGTGCTGATTGCTTCTGCATCTCCCTGCACGTAGGTGAAGGATCCTGAGCATCCATAACCCTACGGGCAGAGGTTGGGGTGCCAGGAGTTAATTTTATTTTATCAAGATGATAAAATACCCCTCCACCTCCTCGGCTTTTGATGCGTTAATCTGAAAAAGGAGTCGAAATGTGACTAATGTCCTTAAAGTTCCTGTCAATTTTTTTCTTCCCAAATTCATTTGACATGAAAGTGAGAAGTAAACAGAAAGCCTGTGTTTAAGCAGATAACTTGGAAAGCCTTTTCCATCACATTTAAAAACGGCCGTGTCATGGATTCTGCGAATTGGCGGGTTCTATTTTGTTTTATTTTATTTTGTCTGTGTGGTAAATTTTCTTTTAATAATCTCGACGTGGTTTTACGAGGTTTAGGGCTAAGACTTTTTTTTGAAGGGATGTTAAACCATTCTCCAAAATGACATCTCATTAAAGTGAAATTCATCTGCCGGGATTGGAGACATTGCAGGCAGGAGGAAACTGTGGCTTCCATTTGAAAATACATATTATTTTTTTTTCTATAGGAAGTACTTTTAATCTTTTTAATGAGGATGGTATGAGATACACAACCCCCGTATTGTTTCTGAGAAGCCCTGACATGTGGCCCAGCGTAATCCAGTTTCTGTTAGGGACTGGTTTAGAGGCTTTAAAAAACAATGTCGCCTCTTTTGGGCAAAGCTCGGGATTAATCTTTCATGTGCTCAGCGCTCCCCCCTCGCAGAAAGACAGACACTTTATAACGTTCAGTCATCCCTGTTGCCGTTTTTTTTTTCCCCTTTTGCTTTTTTTTCCATCTTCTTTCCCCCTCTTTCTCTCCTCTTTCCCCTTTTTTCCCCTTCCTCCCCCCTCTTCTCCCTTTTTCCCCCTTCCTCTTTTTTTCTCTTTCCTCTTTCCTTTTTTTCCTTTTTCCTTTTTTTATCCCATTTCTTTCCTTTTTTCTTTTTTCTCTTTTTCCTTTTTTCCTTCTTTCCTCTTTTCCTTCTTTCTCGCTTTTCTTTTTTCCTTCTTTACTGTTTTCCTGTTTTCCTTGGGATTTTTTTCCCCTTCTTTCCTTCCTTCCATTTTTCTTTTTTTTCCTTCTTTCCTTCTTCTCCATTTTCCTTCTTTTCTTTTTTCCTTTTTTCCTGTTTTCCTTCTTTCCATCTTTCCTGTTTTCCTTCTTTTCTTTTTTCCTATTTTCCTTCTTTTTCTTTTTTCCCTTCTTTCCTTCTTTCCTTCCTTTTTTCTTTTTCCTGTTTTCCTTCATTTCTTTTTTCCTTTTTTCCGTCTTTCCTGTTTTCCTTCTTTCATTCTCTTCTTTTTTCCTATTTCCCTTCTTTCCTTCCTTCCTTTTTCTTTTTTCTTTTTCCTTTTTTCTTCTTTCCTGTTTTCCTTCTTTTCTTTTTTCCTTCTTTCCTGTTTTTCTTTTTTTCCCGCTTTCCTTCTTTTTCTTTTTTCCTGTCTTTCCTTCCTTCCCTTTTCTCTCCTTCTTTCCTGTTTTCCTAGTTTCCCTTCCCTTCCCTTCCCTTCCCTTCCCTTCCCTTCCCTTCCCTTCCCTTCCCTTCCCTTCCCTTCCCTTCCCTTCCCTTCCCTTCCCCCTTTTTTTTTCCTTTTCCCCCTCTTTTTTCCCTCTTGCTTTCCCCTACAGCAGAGCTGAGAGCTGGGTGCTTTCCCAACCGACAGCCTGAGCAGCAGATTCATGATGGACAACTTTGCAGCAGGAAAAGCCTGGGCTGTCCCTCCCCATCCTCCCAGTGCCCCCAGTCCTGTCCCGTGCCGGGGCAGCCTCATGCCATGAGGTTGTATTTTGTGCTGCTTTTGCAGGAATTCAAGGCTGCCGGCGTTGCGGGGAGCGCTCCGGTCTCCTCCTCAAAGGGTCAGCCCCAGTAATCGAGCTCTACTTTGGAGGAACTAATGAAAGCAAAATAAAACCGGGACTCAGAGGTTAACTACCAGCTTTAAATGCATATGAAAATACTTAAGAATAATGGGATTTTCTTTTTTTAATTTTGGTTAATGGAGTAGTCGAGTTTTGAATGGATTCTATTAAAAATAAAACTGTCACATCCGAACCTGGGGAAGCAATGATGGGGTATTTACTCAGCAGGGTGTTGTGTTGATCTTGGATCAGCCCTTCCCCGGAGCCTGGAGCATCCCTCCCTCTTCACAGAGCCCACCGTTCCCTAAACCCGGATCTTTTCTTGCTGGGAGATCTTGCAGCTTCATCATGTGGTGGATCTGAGTTGCTTATGAGCAGACGAAGGAGATGCTTGAGTAGTTTGGCTGAAAAAATGGAGAATTTCTGCTTTTTTTGCCTCCCTTTCTGAATTTGTGGGGTATAGCTGATAGCCTTCGCCCTCCGTTATTTGGGGGAAATGCCTTGCATTTTCTGCAGAGGTACAGAAAATAACCTTGTTTTTCCTGTGGGCGTAAGGCACCTCGGGATAATCTGGCTTCTTATTTGGCTGCTGAAACGTGGTTTTAGATCTGTAGTCCAGCAAACATCTTGCTCTGCAGATTTAGGGAAAGAAACGCAGAAAACTGGGTTTTGGTTGTGGGGAGACTGGGGGACATGGAAATGGTGAGCGTAATTGAGAGTAAAATCGATGTCTTCTTGTTTAGCATCATCGGTTCATAGTTTTGCTTTTGTAATACTTAAACCCAGCCAAACACAGATATCTCCTGTAAATCAAAGATATGTAAGAGGTGGTTTCCACAACCAGGCTCTTTCCCAGCGTCTGTTGAGAGACATACTCACGGTGAACTCCCAGCCTGGCGCCGGTTTTCTGTCGCATGTTGAACTCACCTCACCCTCTTGGCCTGAGATGCCCGCATTGGATAGAAATGAGCTTGAAGCCAACCAGTCCATAGCTTGGATAATGTATAAATGTCTTCCTTCTCTTTCATATTTTTTTATCCCTGAAAGCAAAGTTTGGTAGTGCAAAACCACTGTAGAAGAGCATGATCCTGTCCCTCATGGCAGGCATCAGCTGCATCCTCAGCAGGATTTTTATCTGGGTCAGGACAATATTTTGAAGCTGGTCTCCTGAGCAGAACTTCTTCAGTTGTTGGGCTTCATGTGGCTTCACAGACCAGTCTTGATGGCTTAAACTCAACCCCTTGTAGATGACACCACTCCTGAGGATGTTCTCCAGCTGCTGGTGGGCTCTGGGTCATCAGGGCTAGGCAGGAACAAAGCAAAGGACATGTTTTCGGTGAAATTAGTTTAATTTGTAGTGTGGATGTTGGGTCCTCAGTACCAGGTTGCCTCTACAGATCTGCTCTGAAGGGTCCACGCTACTTGCTAGAAGAGATATGGCTGGTGTGGGTCATAAAGGTGGGCACCAGCCCGGGACAAGATTTTGGACCTGTGATGGAGTCTGTGAACGCCTGGTTGATGCAACCTCTTTCTTTTTCCAGCCTTCCACCTTTCTTCTGTTCTCCCCATGAGAATGAATCCTTCATGCTGTGTCCTACCACAGGGTAGAGAGGAGAAGAGGAGGTTCCCTGGGCCAAGTGATATCAACCGCCCAAAGGCCAGTTCCTGGAGAGCTGAGTGGGTTTGCGAGTGAAGCATTGTTCTGCACAGAGGGCTATATTACACCCATGATGCTTGTTTGACTAAAGGGTCCTGTAGAAAAGGATAAATCAAAATGACTGAGATTTTTTTTTAAAAAAGAGAGACTCTGCATTTTAGTAAGGCTGCAAGAAGCGCTCATTTTGGGGGCCCACCATTTCCCTGTTGCATCGTGGTGCTGCAGAAACTTTATCAGCTCCCAGGGTTGGACAAGCCAAATGGAAAGATCCCATAGGGACAACAACCGGCACGTAGGGCATCGCCTACGTTGTATAACAGTACAGATGTGCTCACAAGTTGTTGCGTCTCTTCTCAATGAGCTACCGCTCATCAGCAAGATCTTGCTGACTGGCTGCTCCCACCCTGTGGCATATTAAGCTAATATGTTTTACTTAGTGTTTATAATAGGCAGAGAGCACACGCACGGTCGGAGGATTTGCTGATGAGTGGTGATTCATTAGCTGGGATTTTTTTTCCCTTCTTTTGTGACCGCCTCTCCTTGCTTTCAGAATACAGCGGCTGTCAAAGAAAAGCAGAACATCCTTAGCGAGGAGGTTTATACAGATTAAAAGTTGGGAGTTTTCAGCTGCAGATCAGCGATTTTTGAGTCAGGGCTGGAACATCTGGTGCAGAAACTCAGGTGGGAGACATGAAAGTTTGTGCCCGGGCAATCAGAGAGGTCAATTGCAGCACTGGGGAGCCCATCTTCAGGTGCTGGGACACCCGATTTGAGATGGTCCTCTCCATGCCATGGCTTTGCAGAGGGTTTGCTGCCACCCTGCATGGTTGGGTCTATGTGTCATCTCTTGGAGCTTCAACCCAGCAGCTCTTGCAGTGGTGCTTTAAGGTGGCAGTGGACTTTGTATGAAGGCAGCAATCGCTCCCTTCTTCTAGTTTATATCCAAAATTCCCTAAATGTGGTGGCACGTATAGGAGCCAGTAGGTCAGGACTTGTCCTTGCTCTTGGTTTACTTGGAGACCACGTTTGAGGATCTTGAAATGCAGCACAGAGGCGGAAAAAGCACTTTGAACTCAAATCATTCACTCCGACAGAAGCACAAGGAGAGCTTTAGTGGAAAAATGTCAGTTATGGATGTTAAAATGTTATTTGTGGATTAGTGCACAGCTTCTAGGATGGACCCTGGGCAACCAGGGCAGATGCCACGTGGAAGAAAGCGGAGGGTTGACACCCTCCTCATCCAGTCTTGGGGACATGTCTTGCTCGAGGTCACACGGGGACCAAGCTTGGTGTTGCTGGGAATCAAAGCAGGTCTTCAAAGCCCTTTAACCCCTTTCAGTGCTGCTCACTGTGTCCTGAGGCATCTATTTCTTCCTGCCCAGATGCTCCAGGATAAAATACCTCTTGGAACCACAAGGTTTCCTTTTGTCCATCCAAATGCCCCAGATGCCAGCTGTAGCTTTAAAAAAGCAAAAAAAAAAAAAATTATATGATAGTATTCACCCTTTCTAACCCAGGCTTCAGGAAAAATATGTATTTTATAGGATAGTATTCACCCTTTGTAACCCAGGCGTCAGCAGCAACTGAGTATTCTGACCAGATGAAATCTGCTTGGGGATATAGTTTTCCAAATTGCACACATGCTGTATTTAAAACTCATTTTAAGTGGTTTTTAACCTTTGGAAGTGGTCTTTCTAAGGCTAATAATCCTTCCTAACAGCATCCCATTTTGAGAATATTTTTTCTGGCGCTGGGTATTTACACAGTCACCCATTTTTCACCTGACAGTGACAGCTGCGGGAATGAGTGATGTATTTAATTTCTAAATTTCTACCCTACTAAGAGATTAGTAACGGCAGAGCTTCTTTTTTTCCACCCCTTTCCCCAAATGTTTTTTTGCTATGAAGGGTCAGAACTTCTCCAGCCTTTTAGCAAATCGATCCAAGAAGTTTTCCTGTGCCGATTCCAGTGTGGAAGTTGGTATGTAAAATAAAACAGGAGGAAAGGGGGGAGTGCGGAATGGCTGAATGGCAGCTCCGTGCTGCAGAAATGACCCAAATCGCTTCTTAGCAGCTCCCGGTGATGGTAAAATTGTGATACCTTTGTTTAAACCTCTCCGTGAGCTGCTGCGCTGAGCCGAGTCCAACTGGTGCCGGCATCTGGGCTGCCCGCACCGGGCTCTGCCCGGGCAGGTCTCGGGGCTCGGGAAAGAGCAAACTGGTCTACGAGGGCAGAGAGGTCGCTTGGCAAGTGCTCGAGCATCGTTTTCAACGGATTAATTCTTTCCAGGCTAAGTAAACATTTAGTCGTCTTTCAGGCTGAAGGATGGATCCATCTGTTTCTTCCTGGTGTGAGAAGAAAGAAAAAAAAAAAAAAAAAAGCTTTAAAAAGGTTGGAAAAAACTCATGGGTTAGTGAATGCAGAGGGATGCACACACTGGGGGAAGTGCTCCCAGTCTGAGCAAACCCTTTGCTGGCAGCAATTGGGCTGCAGAAAGCAAAGACTGAGTGGATATTTCACTCTGCCGCTTTGGTCATCAAGTGTCTATTAAAAGCTCAGCTATTTCCACGTCCTTATAGCCTCAAGACCAGGTTGGATGGGGCTTTGAGCAACCTGGTCTAGTGGAAGGTGTCCCTGCCCATGGCAGGGGGTTGGAACTAGATGGTCTTTAAAGGTCCCTTCCAACCCAAACCATTCCATGATTCCATGATTCTGTGACAGCTAAGATGTAAAATGGTTTGATAGGATATAAAAGTCAAGTTGGGAGGATGGTGTGGGACCGGCTCATGAGTGGGACTGACCCTTCATAAAATTGTGCTCGCAGCTCAGAAAGCCAACTACATCCTGGGCTGCATCAAAAGAAGCGTGGCCAGTAGGTCAACGGCAGTGATTCTACCCTTCTGCTCTGCTCTCGTGAGACCCCACCTGGAGTGCTGTGTCCAGCTTTGGAGTTCTCAGCACAAGAAGGACATGGAGCTGTTGGAGCGGGGCCAGAGGAGGCCACGAAGATGATCCAAGGGCTGGAGCCCCTCTGCTGGGAGGACAGGCTGAGAGAGTTGGGGGGGTTCAGCCTGGAGAAGAGAAGGCTCCGGGGAGACCTTCCAGCCCCTTCCAGTCCCTAAAGGGGCTCCAGGAAAGGAGGGACTCTGGATCAGGGAATGGTGTGGTAGGATGAGCATTAATGGTTTTAAATTGAAAAAAGGCAGATTTAAATTAGATATCAGGAAGAAATTCTTGGCTGTGAGGGTGGTGAGCCCCCGGCCCAGGTTGCCCAGAGAAGCTGTGGCTGCCCCATCCCTGGAGGGGTTCAAGGCCAGGTTGGATGGGGCTTTGAGCAAACTGGTCAAAGGTTGCTCTTCCCAGCCCATGGCAGGGGGATTGGAACTGGGTGATCTTTAAGGTTCCTTCCAACCCAGACCATTCTATGATTCTATGAAATAAGATCTCTGAGAGTTTCAGCTTTGCTCGGCAGCAGCAGCCCTTCCCCGGGGGCTGGAAAGTGCTTCATGCAAGGAAGGAAGGAATGGAGGAGGGAGATGCTGTGGTACCCATTTGTGCATCTTTCCTTGGGTAGCTCAGGTGTGTTTTGCCCTTGGGCTGAGATAATGAATATTTCAACTTGAATTTAAGTATATGTTATACTTGATATGGAGACAATACCTAAATAATGTTATATTCATATCTTACTGTACAACTAAACCCTACATAATCAGCTTTCTCAATCCCTGGGCTTTTATTTCCTTCTGCTGCCTTCAAAATAGTCAGAATTAGCTCATTTAGACTGAGTAATACCACTCTTCCCAGTTTTGATCTCTCCCCAGCAGTGTGCTGTGGTTTCCTCTTTCTACACCCAAATTCTCTGTCTGATGGAGGTTGCTCTGAGACAGACAAAGCCGTGGTGTTTCCTCCAAACCTTGATTTTTTTGTTAGGGTGTGTGTGGTTTTCATGTTGGATGATCTTTACTGAGCAAAAGTAATGTGAGGGTGTGTAAGAAGTGCTTTGGATCATAGAATCATGGAATGGTTTGGGTTGGAAGGGACCTTAAAGATCCATCTAGTTCAACGCCCTGCCATGGGCAGGGACACCTCCCACCAGCCCAGGTTGCTCCACGCCCCATCCAACCTGGCCTTGAACCCCTCCAGGGATGGGGCAGCCACAGCTTCTCTGGGCAACCTGTTGTCTCTTACCTCTGCAACGATCTTCTAAATTAATTCCTTTTACCTTGCCTTGCTGCTGTAGCGTCAAGTTGAGGAAATAATTTCTGGGTTTATCCTCTGCCTGTGTTACTCTCTTGCTTCTAGGTGAAGCCAGAAGTGCTGCTCATGGCTCAGGCTTTGCAAAGCGTCTTGCTCCCAGGCAGGAGCATCCTCTCCTTGCTTCTCCCCTGGGCCGGATCCTGGCACCCTGGGTTTCGGCGTGAGGCCGGATTCGTGCCCGCCCTTGGCACAGGTGCCCCTTCAGTGGGGCTAATGGCGAAGCCGACCATCTGCGCCTGCTCCCCGTCTGTCCATCCGTCCATCCCCGGGTGCCGACCGGGCACGGCAGCATCTGTGGCTCGCGCTGCCCGCCAGGCTCGCTTGGAAGGAGGATTTGCAGAAGGATACGGGGAGGTCTGAGAGGTCACAGCTGTTAAAGCTGGGAAAGTGGGAAAAAAAGGGCAGAGGGGTTCCCCGACTTGGCACAAGTGCTGCAGCCACCTGTCTGCGAGCATCAACGGTTTTCCAAGCTGAAATATGTTTTGATTGCAAATAATTTCCTTTAATTCTCCCCCCCTCCCTAAACAAATGCGTATTGAATAATGGCTTATTGAATTATTGGTAGCAAATTTATGTCATTCCTGCCGTCCTTCGTCATGGAAAGAAGTGTGTTAACGGAGGTGACAAAGGATGAATCTCTGGGGAAAACCCAAAGCCGTTCTGGTTCAGGATATTTTATATGGAAAAAGGTTTTATGACTTGGTAGGGAGGAGCAGGGAGTGCAGAAGGCGGCATCGCTGCTTGCTTTAAATTCCTTTTAAAATGCAAGAATAAAAGGAGGCAAAGGGTAAACGTTATTTTTGGCACGGGAAGGAACTTTCTTTGTGGGAGTTGTGTTCGCAAATGAGACAGCGGGAGCGTTTTCCCGTTCCCTCCTAACAAATTCCCGGTCTCTTCTGCACCCAAAATAACTGTGTTCTAACGCAAAAAAAGGGCTTGGCACTGCTGCAGCAGGGATCAGGGTGCCGGGGTGTGCCCTCAGTTGGGTGGGAGAGATGGGAAGATGCTGGCAAGCTCCAGCGTGGATGTCCAAAGCAATGGGTCGTGTTTTTTTTTCCCCATCCATGTAAAACTGCGTAGGACAGGCTGATGGCTTTGGTGAAGTGAGCTAAAAAGTTGCGTTTCTATTTTTATGATTTATATTAGGTAAAAACCTCTTTCTGCTGTTTTTGTTGAGGTTAGCAAGCCTGAAATTTCCTTTTAAGCGTGAACAAGAAGGGTGGGAATTCAGGCAAGCAGCTGAAGGTGCTTCAGAAAAGGAGCACAACCTGGAGGGGTAAAGAAGAAGCTGCTTGAAAAAATAAAATATGAAAAAAATGTCCATCCAGGTTTGCTTTTAAGCATTTAACCATCCCTACCTTGGACCTCTTTCTACAGGAGGGAGTATTTTTGCATAAGGATTAGTTCTTTTCTACGTGAGAGCAGAGCACTTGCATTGCTTTGAAAAAAGGGGTGTTCTGGTGATGGAGGTGGTGGGGGGAAGCCAAGACTCTCCTCTTCTGCGATCGGTGAGATCCACCACTTAAGTGTTCTTTAGGAGCTTCGAATTGTCAAGTCACAGAAGGGTTTGGGTTGGAAGGGACCTTTGAAGATCATCTAGTCCAACCCCCTGCCATGGGCAGGGATATCTTCAACTAGATCAGGTTGCTCAAAGCCCTGTCCAACCTGGCCTTGGTTCTCCACAACATAAGATGATGGGCGGATGGTTTTCTCCTTGGTGGAAGTGTTGAAACGTAGCATTTGTATGTGGATCTGAGTGTCCTGTATCTAAGGTGCTATGGAAATGTGTTGTCTTTTAGTTACACTTTTGGCCATGATGTTGTTCTGAACTCCCAGGGCTTTAAGAATAAAAAAAACCCTGATGAATAAGGGGGTTGAAAAAAAGACCTCCTTGGACAACTCAAGCTGGGTGATTAGAACTAACAAGGTGTGCTGTCGCCGCTTGTAATCATGGAGGTTAATCCTTTATTATTGATGGGTTTGTGTTTGGGCAGGGTGGCGTTGGGCAACGCTGCCCTTACCCTGGACCTGCTCCCCAGTCCCAGGGCATCACGGCGGGCACCTGCCTGTGGATCTCCATCACTCCCACCCCTGCACAGATTGCATGACCTGGCTTGAAAATGGAAGGGAAAATCACAGAATCACAGAATGGTGGGGGCTGGAAGGGATCTTTGGAAGTCATCTAGTCCAACCTCCCTGCCCAAAGCAGGGTCGCCTAGAGCAGGTTGGACAGGAACGCATCCAGGCAGGTTTGGAAGAGCTCCAGAGAAGGAGACTCCCCAGTGTCTCTGGGCGGCCTGTTCCAGTGCTCTGGCACCCTCAAAGTAAGGACAGAATTTCCTGTGTTCCAGTTTGTGCCCGTTGCCCCTTGTCCTGTCACCAGGCACCACTGGAAAGAGTCTGGCCCCGTCCTCTTGACATCCACCCTTTAGTTATTGCTCAGCATTGCTGAGATCCCCTCTCAGTCTGCTCTTCTCCAGGCTGAACAGCCCCAGGTCTCTCAGCCTTTCTTCATCAGAGAGATGCTCCAGTCCCTCATCATCTTCATAGCCTCTACTGGACTCTCTCCAGCAGTTTCTTGTCTTTCTTGAACTGTGGAGCCCAGAACTGGACCCAGTACTCCAGCTGTGGCCTCACCAGGGCAGAGCAGAGGGGGAGGATGACCATCCCAGAGACCAAGGTTTGCGTTGGCCGTATCCAGAGCTGTGGCATCACCCTGCCCAAAGTGGTGGATGCTGGGATCTGACTGGGAGGGTTCCTTGGCAGAACCTCCATGGGAAATCGGGTGGGAATCGCTTCGGCAAGCAACTGAAAGTGCGCTGCCCACACAGGGAGTGGAGCTTTGGGCTGCTGGGAGACTTTTTGCCTGTGTTTGTGAAACTCTCGACTCCTATTTTGCTTTTTTTTTTTTTTTTCCTGTTTGTGATGCTGAAGCAAGGCTTCCTCCGGCAGGTTTTTTAAAATTTTATTTTATGAGAACAGTCGGTTATGACTCCCCAAGTGCCGTAAAAGTTAATGTGATAGTCGCTCTGCGCCTGTGCTCATTTTTATAATTTTTTATTTTATGAAACAGGACAGGGAGCTTAGTGACTTATTACTATTCATTTCGTTTCAATGCAGTAAATATTGATTCAGTTGGGGGTTTTCAATTTAAACCACTCGGCGATTATATAAAATATTACTAGCCTCTGAAATTATGCTTACCGATCCCTTCGGCTGCTCATTAACGAAGGAGTGCAATTTTTAGATCCCTTTGCTTTCATCATTCTAATAAATGGGCTAAGCTCCCTTTTCGCACGGAAGGTGCTGTAGACTCAGCTAGCAGGGGCTTGACAGCCTCGATGCAGCTCTTAATTTGGAGCCGGTTTCAAAGGATTTTGCATTTTATTTTTTTTTTTCATTCTGAGACATGTAGGTCTCTCTCTCTGATTCTTCAGCCGTGACGGAGCTGGGGAATGACAGCCGGGAGAAATGGAGCTGGTTCGTCCCTGCGCTGTTCAAAGCGACACGTTCTGGCCTTCTCCCACCATTGGGTCCTTGGGTATTGCCTGAAATCAAAGGATCCGCTTATGTGTGTCTTGAGGAACGAGAAAAGAGAAGTGGGAAGAGGGAGAAGGGGAACAAAGCCTGACCAGTGTCATGAGCAATGGTAGAAGGGTCTCATTAGCTGTGGAGAAGCTGGTCGCTTGGGGCCTCCTACAGATGATGGGTATTCTTACGGCAAAGCTCCAGGTGTAACCAGCTCAATCAACTCACAAAGTGTTGCTTCAATGTTGCACGGAGGTGTTGAAGCGTATCCTTGTCGGGATGGGGTTAAATAAGCCTTTGGAAATTTTCTTAGATGCCATCAGGGGCTCGGTTGCAAGCTGGTGGTTTTTGGGCTCTGGGCTGGAGATGTTGCCCGTCCGTAGATGAGCCCATTTGATTTTGTAGGGGCTTTCCCTTCCCATTCTTGGACCTTTCAATCTCTACAGTCTCCAGTTGAGCCCTTTGGAGTGCGTGCTCCTTGCTGTGCTCCGCCTGGCATCTCCTCACCAGAAGGACATGAGACTTTGATGTCCAGATGCCACTTGCAAAATCAGGACAAGCTTCTTCTCCAGCTTGTCTATCCTGAGGTCATGGAGAGTGGGACAAGGGTGGATGCAGGATGTCCCGATGGGATTTGAAAGAAAGTAAAAAATTCACATCTAGGGGAGCATCCCCACATGGAACAGTTGAGCGTTGTCAGATTTTGGGGTTAAGCAGCTGGGCAGGAAAGATGAAAAGTGTTAATCGGTGGAAAAGAAACCAGCTGCTTGTTGCAAAGTGCCTTCAAGACGGGAAGAGGCTCAGATTAGATTGGCCTCAAGTTCTCTCCCCCTTTTAAATGCAACAAGAATACGCAACAGCTGGGAGAAGACTCAGAAATTGTCTGGTTTAGCAAGAGCTGCATTAATTGGATCAATGCTAATATGTGATTTAAAATCCGTTGTCAATGGAGCAGAGTATTTGGCCGAGAACCTAGTGTGACGGGTGAGTTACGATGTTGTATCTTACGGGGCAGAGACGTTCTTCACGTTGCGCTTTGCGCAGCACTTAACCCTTGGTGGACTTCCCCGAAAATAAGTGATGATGTGGCCGAAAAGAACCTGGATGAGACTGGAAATCGGAAAAGAAGGAACTAAAACTCCACTGCCGTGCATGCTGCCACGTAGCCAACTTACATAATTAAACACTGGTTTAAATACCACTTTTAGGGCAGTTTTAAGGGTGGTAGTAAACTACCTTTACAATAATCAGTAGATTTTTAGACTGCTTGCATATTTCAAACTTCCCAGCCCAAGCCGCCGGAGTGTTTAATAGCTAATCTTACCAATTTGTTGCAGTATGATCAGGACCGTTGCAGTGAAGGTGACCGCGAATGGCTTTGCCAGAATGCCTTTGTGCGAGTGGATTTTTGTCCGCTAAATTCAAAGAATTTATCCTTTTTTCTGCAAACCCTGCAAGTAATATACTCATCAGCTTGTTGGGTTACCTATTACTGCAAATGAATGTGTATTATTTTAATACTTTAATTGAAAAGGAGTTTCTGAAGTCCTGCTTCACGTATTCCTTGCCGATATTTGAGGACTTAATTTGTGTGTGACGATAGGATGATTATGTGGAATCGCAGCACATGGCAGGCACTGGGAGTTCGGCAGCAAGGCAGAGCTTCCACCGGAGACCGACAGAAGTGGAGAACCAGCTTCCTCAGATCCTCTTGAAGTTTTCTCTGTGCGCTTCAACCACTTTAAGATTTTTAATTGCTCTGTAAAATCATCGAATCATCAAATTATATGGGTCGGAAGGGACCTTTAAAGGTCACCTAGTCCAACTCCCCTGCCTTGGGCAAGGACGTCTTTTGCTGCGTCAGATCGCTCAGAGCCCCGTCCAACCTGGCCTTGAACCCCTCCAGGGATGGGGCAGTCACAGCTTCTCTGGGCAACCTGGGCCAGGGGCTCACCACCCTCTGAGTGAAAAATTGCTTCCCAATATCCCATCTAAATCTCCCCTTTTTCAGTTTCAAACCGTTCCCCCTTGTCCCATGGCTCCCCTCCCTGCTCCAGAGTCCCTCCCCAGCTTTCCCGGAGCCCCTTTAGGGATTGGAAGTGGCTGGAAGGTCTCCCCGGAGCCTTCTCTTCTCCATGCTGAACCCCCCCAGCTCTCTCAGCCTGTCCTCCCAGCAGAGGGGCTCCAGCCCTCCCGGTATCTCTGGGGCCTCCTCCGGCCCCTCTCCAACAACTTCGTGTCCTTCTGCTGTCGGTGGTCCCAGCGCTGGAGGCAGCACTGCATGGGGGTCTCCCCCAAGCGGAGCAGAGGGGCAGAATCCCCCCCCTCGCCCTGCTGCCCACGCTGCTGGAGATGCAGCCCAGACCAGTCAGTTTGCATCCTGCTGGTATGCTTTATCTCCTACACCTGGGAATCAATTTGGACTTCCCAAAGCGAGGTAGCAAGCAGGAGATTTTCCTTTAATACCGCAAAGCCAGGCGGTCGCTCTCGTTTGTGCCACCCAGGAACACGATCCTTTTATTGCGATGGAGGCTTGCAAAGTCATTTGTCCTTGTTGATTGAGTATTTATGATGGGAGCCCTGGATGGTGTTTCCCTTAGATTGAATTTCAGCAGCTGGCAAGAATTGCTCCAGTCCTCCCTGTAGGTCGCTTTTCGCCTGTCAGGACACATAGCAGCGTCTTACCTGTTTATTCTTGTCCTTTGATTTAATTCCTGGTATAGGTGCAGCCCAAGTGTGGGGATCGGTGGAATTTCTGTACTGCTCTATACGTATATATTGGCTTTCTCCTCCCCTTTTATTTTTTAATTATTTTTTTTTTTTAGTGCCTGCTCAATATTCAAGGAACATAAAAACGTTCACCACTTATCATGAGCTGTTATCACAACAACTCTTCACAATTATTAATAATAGCGCTTAGTTTCGTGGATTGCTTTTCATTATAGCTCTCGAGGCAAATAATAGATGCAGGGAAGTATTGCTAATGGTCGAGTCGCAGGCTGGGAAGCAGCAGAGCTGTCGTTGCCTCTTCTTGAAAGCAGGAGAACAGGTTTTGAGCCATTTCTGTGGTTCCTGGTGGTCACCTACCAAAGGGGAACCTCTTGGACGTGTTCCTCTGCACCGTGCTGTGTCCTCCTTGCAGATTGTGACTGTGTTTGGATGCTGATGAAGATTCTCTGGGATCTGCAACGGGCATTTTGGTACCCCTTTTACATGAGGAGCTGTGTTAGGGGGAAGAACGGAGTAGATGGGAACAAGTGATGATGTGTCCTGGTGCAGCCAAGCCCTGGGCAGTTGATGTAGCCTGACCAGTCCCACCAAGGTGCTGGGGAGCCCTAGAACCTCCCAAGCCTTTGGGGTGTGAGTCTTCTACCTTAGAGATATTAAAAAAAACCCCATCTAGACATAGTCCTGGGCTACCAGCTCTTGCTGGCCCTGCTTGAGCAGGGGCTTGGACCAGATGACCTCCAAAGGCTCCTTCCAACCTCAACCATTCTGCGGTTCTGTGATCTCTCCTCAAGTCTTCTGGGCATTGTTGTTCTTGACCATGAAAAATCATCTCTTGGGGCACCAGGACATCCTGAGGTATTTGAGATTTCACATAAAAAATCAGCCCAGGACAGGTGGTTGAATTCAGCTGTGGCAAGCCTGAGATGGCTTGTTCTTGCGAGAACCCTGGGAGATCTGGTGGGTCAAAGAGCTCCGACTCCTGTGTTTGCTCCGCAGAATGGAAGATTCCAAACCCGCCCTTGAATTTTCTGCCCCGTGCTCCTCTCTGCTGCCTGGTTTTCACTGCTGGGCGCTGGTTGTCCCAAGCGTGAGTCTGTAAAGTAGCGGGCGCACAAGGTTTGGGTGATGAGCACCATACTGCTAGGAAAGGCGACTTCTTTCTTTTCTTCTGCAAATTAGTGGTAGCTTTCCCCCCCCCCCCCCCCCATTTGTTTTGGGGGTTGTTTTTATTTTCTCTTTTCCCAGCTCAGCAAGGTTCAGCGGTTTGGCCTTGCACACCGCAAGGCGTAAGAAACACCCGGTTTAATTTGCGGTTAGATATCTGTTAAGATTGCATCCACTTCCCCAGTCAGCACTTAATTGGCAAGTCGCTTGATTTAACAGCGTGGGAGCCGGCACCGGAAAAATGGCTTGAATAAATCACTGCCTGACGCCAGAAAATAGATATAATCTCAACATTAACTACATTAATAGTAGCAGGAGCCGAATTAAGAAAGCCATAAAGTATAGGCAGGAGAGTATAAATTATAGCCATCTCGCTGTCTTCTTCTCCAGGCTCTGCTTTCCTTCCTCCCCCGGACCCTCACCCAGGCGGTGGCATGCGGTCGTGCCGATGTTGGCTCTTGTTGGGGACAAGTTGTCGTTGTCTCTGTTGGGGACAGGGATAGGAGCAATAACCCCAGCCCGTGCCTTTCCCAATTCGTGTCGCCTCTTTGGGGACACCACTAGATTTGGCTTAATCAGTTTTAGCGGCTTAATATTGATTTCGAAAGGATCCAGAATGGGAGGTAATTGCTCCGCTGCTGCAATCATGCTTTTCATTTCTTCCCTCCTTGGTCCTGAACGTGGCTGCGTGGTCTTTTACAGTCCTCTGACCACATATATTTTTAACATGATTATTTTGGGCTGGGCAAGGGGAGGCAAAACAGTAATGATGTGGGAGAAAACCTTCATTAGGGTACCGGCTTCGTGCATCTGCACATGGTGAAGTGGTCTTTCCACCACGTCCTAGGGAACCCATGGCAGATCCCTCAGCTGTTTGCTTTTGGGTGTCCATGTCGTTATTCCCAAGCTGATTTGGGGAAAGCTGTGCCATCATTTCCCATCTGTGAACAAAAAGGGAAAGCAGGTCGGGTAAGCACCATGAGGACTTGTTTTCCCCGATGCTGTCGCTGCCAGAGAAAGTGGCCTTCGCAAGTCCTTCGGGAAAGCCTGGTGAGACCCAGGGAAGGTGTCCCTTCAGCTTTTGCATGCTGTGGGGTGTGACAAAACATCTCAGCTCTTCCAGCTGTTGCTTTTTCCCTTTGTGCTGGGGTCAGCGCATTATGAAGTTGGAATCACATCTGTTTGGTTGTTTCTTTTTCATTTCAATCAGGCGTTAGGTCCACTCTTGGTTTGAAAGATGATGGGTTTAGGTTTTGCTGCAAACATAGCCAAGGTATTTGGAATCCTGGGACGGGGGTGGTGGCCAAACATTCTTACAAGGACCAAAACCTTGTCCTTGGGAAACCTTTCCATGGGAAAATGAGCTAGAGGTGCCAAATTCTTACCTGCCTGCTTGCGAGCTTGTGCCTTAGAGCATCATTAAAATGCTTTTTCATCCACCTTTGCGCAGAGGGGGGTGATGTTGAGAGGGGGGATGATGATGCCATGGAAGTGAGTTACATCGCACCTTAACCTGTCTCTTGAGGGTCTTGTGAGTGCCATGAGTCGGATGCCAGGTTTGGGTTTATTTAGGAAGTTTTCCCCATATATTTTTTTTATTTTATTTTATTCTGGTGCTGTGAGTTGCTCTGGGTCTGGTGCCAGCAGAGGGAGACAGCTCTGTACGAGTCCTGCGTGGGGAAGGCTGGAGGCTAATTTAGTTTTAATGGGAGAGCAACAGTGAATTTTTTCAGTCTTTGCACACACGTTGAACACGTCGCTTCGCAGCACCGACGTGCTGAAATGGGGGGACTGGTGGATTTTACACCTCGGAGCTGTCAAAATCCTATATAACAGAGCGACCTTATTAGAGATGTCTCTGCATCCTGCATCAGGAACCAATGTAGGTTCACAGCCCGTATTTCCCAATGAACACCCCAAATATTTTGCACATCATTTTACTTCCGTGCTGGACCCCTCTTTTCCTAAGTTCACTGCACAGTCCTTGGTTAAGGGCATCCCCGTGCTGTTCGGAAGTGCACAGATGATGCTCTTGCTGCTGGGGCTTTATCTAGAAGCTGTACATGAGTGACGATTTTGGCAGATGATGATCCAAACACCTCGGAAAGATATGGAATGCCGGCCCTGCCTTTATGTCCAACGTAGGTGCTTTTTTTTCTAGGTACCTGATAAATCGGTCCAAGAGGCGCACAGAAATGATGTGGTTGTCTCGGCACCTATGGAGTTGTCACCGCGCTGAGATTTAACGTGCTGACAGCTCGGTGCGGATGAGGTTCCCCAGCAGGCTGGCAGATGACCGGTGTGGCTGAAACGTGCCATGCGGCCGTGGGTTTTTCTGTAGGAGGTCTCTTTGAAGCTCTCTAACCAGCAGAGCCATCTCAGAGTTAGTGGAAACGCTCAGAAACTCCTCTGAGCCTAACGGTGAGGTTTCCTCAGGATGATGCCATCAAGCAGTTGATTTTAGAGGCCAGATCCTGAGCCCAAGCGGGTGATTTTCATCCTAATTGGTATCAGTTTTCCTATTTCTCTGGCCTGATCTAAGGAGACTCTGTGTTTGTAAACGGTGAGCATGCACATAGAGATGCTGAGAGTTGTCAGCAAGATGCTGTTTCACAATTAATGTGCAGGTGCTTTTTCCTTATTGCTTCACTGAAAGCTGGAACGGAGCTTCCCAAGGTACGGGAAAGCTCTAGGAAATATCCACATTAATTTAGGCACGGCTCGACTCTGGCTTATTGTCGCTCCAGTCTATGAGGCAGCTGGTGCTGGAGTGGATCCTGGCTTTGCTCGCTCGGCGCTGGGCTTTTTTGGTGCTGGTGAAGCCTTTTCCTTGCGTGGGGCTTTGCAGAGCGCATGTCAATGAGCCACTGGTCTATACCTATACGCATATAGTAAATATAAAAAAATCTATGCCTCATTTCTGGTCAAAGGATGATTGTTGGGAACCCCAAGAATTGAGGTTTTTAATGGAGTGAAACCGTACCCTGTCTTTTCTCTGTCACGCTGCATTTGGAGGATGGTCCTGTGCTTGGGGAGAATCATAGAATCATTGAATGGTTTTGGTTGGAAGGGACCTTAAAGAGCATCTAGTCCAACCCCCTGCCCTGGGCAGGGACATCTTCAACTAGACCAGGTTGCTCCAAGCCCCGTCCAGCCTGGCCTTGAACACCTCCAGGGATGGGGCAGCCACAGGTTCTCTGGGCAACCTGGGCCAGGGGCTCACCACCCTCTGAGTGAAAAATTTCTTCCCAATATCCCATCTAAATCTCCCCTCTTTCAGTTTGAAACCGTCCCCCCTCGTCCCATGGCTCTCCTCCCTGCTCCAGAGTTCCTCCCCAGCTTTCCTGGAGCCCCTTTAGGGACTGGAAGGGGCTCCAAGGTCTCCGCGGAGCCTTCTCTTCTCCAGGCTGAACCCCCCCAGCTCTCTCAGCCTGTCCTCCCAGCAGAGGGGCTCCAGCCCTCCCGGCATCTCCGGGGCCTCCTCTGGCCCTGCTCCAACAGCTCCATGTCCTCCTGATGTTGGTGGCCCCAGCGCTGGAGGCAGCACTGCAGGGGGGTCTCCCCCGAGCAGAGCAGAGGGGCAGAATCCCCCCCCTCGCCCTGCTGCCCACGCTGCTGGGGATGCAGCCCAGGGTGTGCGGGGCTTTCTGGGCTGCCAGCGCACGTTGCCTACTCATGGCCAGCTTTTCATCCACCAACACCCCCAGTCCTTCTTGGCAGGGCTCGCACGACCTTCTCAACTTCTTAATTTCCAGCCTTTTGGTTCGGTTGCAACCTGCTTTACAAAGTCCCGATAGCTCCCCTTGAAATGGATTTTTAAAAGCGTCATCTTACGGCGAATTTTCCTTTCCATCTTGTTGTTTATTAGGCTCTTAAAGGGAAAGCTTGTAATGCATCCATTGATCGAAATACCAATTGAATAGATGTGAGCACATAAAATAGTCCCGACCCTTTAATAATGGAGCAATATCATTTGTAATGTAGGCAATGCAATTAGTATTGCTAACCAATACACTGCCCCTTGATGGCTGCCTTTGAATCATTTTTATACATTACAGTATATACCGAGTCAGAGCGGTGTCTGCCCGGTGAGTATCTTATATAGCGACGCTCTCAGAAGTGTCAGACCTTTTACTCTTTCACTTGGAAGCAGATCTAAATTCTTTGTAGACGTGTATTTATAATATATACATGTATACATTTATAGAAAAATATATGTATATATTTATTTATAAAATATACATGTATATATCTAAGTATATATACTTATCCAGGCATACGCAACACTTGTGCTAATATATTTACTACCCGGATCCTTTGATTACAGGGAAGCCAAGAGTTCATGCTCAGGAATTAGAAGCTGACAACGTTGCTCCGGTTGGTTTGTGGGTCAGCTTGTAAAAGATGCTGAAAAGCCACAACTTGGGGTATAAACCTGGATATGTAACAACTCCGTGCTTTAAATTTAGAGAAATAAGCCTGCAGTAGACACATGAGTTTGTTATTTGTTCCTTAGGAGAACATAAAGGCAGCAAAACCAACTCTCTAGGGAAAAAAAAAAACCAAAAACATCAGAAAAAGCATTTATACACTGTTTTCTATGCCTTGGTAGGTAAATTAAATTTAATTCTAAATATTGCATTGCCGTGGCTACATATCTATCCCTAGGAAAAGCCCCGATAGCCGTGGGCATGCGGCTTTCCGGAGCCGGCCAGGAGCTGGTGTTTTCTCAGCGGATAATTCCCCTTAGCGCAGCCCCGTTGAACTTCTTTAACCTCTTCCATGCTGAGTCAGTGCCTGACGCACGCTTTTCCATGACTGAGATATTAGTTTGCTTTAATTAAAATCTCTCAGCTGTTCTTGCTCTTCTTAGTATTATTACTATTTCCTGCGTGAGAAAAAGAGCATTTAAAAAGAAACCGTCTCTGGAAAAAGCAATCATGCCAGGTATTTTTGGAAAGCAGGCGGGAGGGAAAGCCTTGAGTGGGATTTGGCTGATTATTTTGGAAAATATTCAAAGTTGGGGTTTTTTTTGAGTTTGGAGGTGATGCAGATGGCTCTGGCAGCTTTGGAATTAGCCGGCGGTGCCACTGTCATACCCTTGCTGGTACAGATGCAGCATCGAAATAGCTTTGAATCTTAGAAACTAGCCTTGTGGGTTGAGCCTGTTGTTTAGGATTTCCAAAATCAGCTTATGCTTTGCACGGCACGGATAGAACTCAATCGTCAATCTACTCGGCAACGTAAAAGGTAGGAAACGCCGGCCGTACGGAAATGCACCCTGTTTCGATCTGAGCAGTGACGGTGCACGATGCTTCCTACAGATTGGTGCGTTAGAAAAAGGAAGGTGCGATATTGCCGCGTTTGGAGCACATCCAAAGATCTGAAATACCTTTTACTACGCTCCGATATGAGCAGATGAAGGAGTTACCACTTCTGTGCCAGGCTGGGAGAATGTCTATGACCTCTTCTCGCTTTCCTTCTCGTTTTCAAGGGCTCTGTAGCCCATCACCGAGGGTGGTAGGATGCTGCCTTGGAGGGATTAAGCATTAATGTCCCATCCCATGTGGATGTGGGACCTGGCGCTGCCTAAACAGTGTCACTCTCAGCGTGGGCGCCTGGCTGGAACACGACTTAGGTGCTAAAGCTGGTAACACCTGCCTGTCTCGGATGCTGAAAGAGATCCATTTCAGCTAATCAGAATTAAACCGTAATGAACTTTGTCCAATCGTCTGAGCTCATGGGGGTAAAAGGAATCTAATTAATGGGACAATGGTGCCTGGTCTCCCTGGTATAATTACTGATCTGCTGCAGCATTAGAGCGGCGGGTTGGAAAGCTGTGTATTAGAGGTTGTCAGCATTTCCATTCTCAATCTTAGCTTAAGCGGTTTAATGGGCCGCTGTCATGGATTTTAGGCTGAAAGTTGACCTACCTTGAAAACAGCTTCATCTGGGCAATCACATCTTCTAGGACGGTTCTTTGTCTTTTCTTCTGGCCAGCATTGCAGTGGAGAAGTTTTTAAGTGGAAACTTCACTGGAGAACTTGAGTAACTTTGAAATGTGTCAGAAGATCCTTCCATGGCTCTCCATGGGTGGGATCGGACTCCTTGCTGGAGAGAAGCCAAGCACGGTGGTTTCGAGTTGGGCTGTCAGATGAACTGTGAGTGAGCAGAGCTGGTTTTGGCTGGGGTTGGTCAGAAGATGGACTTCTGAAAGATGGGGAGGAGGTGTCTAACCACCTGGAAGCTCTGGAGAAGAGGCATGCAAGAGCCTAAGCATAAGGAACTGAAACAACCAGGGAGATGTAGGATAAAGGGGGAACTGAAGCTATGGATTATTTAGGCAGCATTTCAGAAATTGTGAAGAAAGAGGAAGCAATGAAATGGGATAGAGTAGCCAGCAGAGCAGGAAACCTCAGCAAAAACCTGCTTAGTCCCTACCTGAACACAAGAGTCCACTGAGTCATTGGAGGAGACACAGTCTTGGCCAGAAGCGCCATGTAGAAATCCCTGTGAAACTAAAATCCTGGCAAATAGTTTCAATGCTGTCGTTTTGGCCGAAACCCTCTGGTCATGAGGTAGCAAAACAGACCGAACTGTTGTTGACCACGGGAGAAGGTTGTGGATGAAGATAGCAAATAAGAGGCCGGTGTAATGCCAGCCACCCTTTCGGAAAGCAAGAGCCACAAGAAGATGAGTGATTGAGACCGCAGCAGCTGTTTGCTCTCAGGAACGATGATGAAACATTAATTACAGGCAGAAGCGGCATCCTGCCGAGAGTAATATTGTCCTACTGGCAGCTCAGCAAAGATGCATTTAGCTGTTGGAGCCGGGCACCTTCGCATGGGTGAGGCTGATGTGATGGGGGTGTGGAACTCTTTTGAGTGGTGCCCGGCAACAGGACAGTGGGCAACGGGCACAAACTGGAACACAGGAAATTCCATCTGAACATGAGGAAAAACGTCTTTACTTTGAGGGTGCCAGAGCATTGGAACAGGCTGCCCAGAGATGTTGTGGAGTCTCCTTTTCTGGAGATCTTCAAAACCTGCCTGGATGCATCCCTGTCCAACCTGCTCTGGGTGGCCCTGCTTTGGCAGGGGTGTTGGACTAGATGATCTCCGAAGGTCCCTTCCAACCCCCACCATTCTGTGATTCAGTGGAAAGTGCAGAAGGAAAATTCATACTGGAGCTGGTCACAGGTGTAGAAGGTTTATGGCAAGAAATGAGATGGGTGGCTGATATATCTCACAGGGTACGTATGATATAGAGGGACAGCCAGCACGTTGGGGTGGCTTTGGGTGCTTTCTGATGCTTCGGGGCTCTCACAAATCATAAGACTCATAGGAGAGGTCAGAAGTGATTTTAAATGACTGTTTAATTTGGATGTATGCCTGCATTCCTGTAGTGCTGGCGGATGGAGATTCCGTGACCTTTGGGGTGGTGATCTTAGCAGGGCATGTCCTCCAGCCAAAAAGCCCCAAGGGAAGGGGTGGACAATCCTCTCTCCCATCTCCTTGTCCTTGCCATTGGGATGGGAAGAGCCATAACATTCAGTAAATCTGATGATGCAGCGGCACACGTGGAGGTAAAAACGATCCCGGAGTGGAGACATTTGTGTTTGCCCAATACGGATGAAATTTACCCTTGTGCTAAGGCCAGGATGACCCCAGTGCACCAGGGAAATCTTATTTAACCTTGGTTTAGGGACAGGGGTTTCAGTTCATCTAGTAACAATTATGATCTTAAATGAGTTCTGTGCCTGTATCAGCCAATGGCTTTTTGTTTGTCCCTCTGTCACCAGTGTCTGGTTACTCAATTCGTGTTGCATTAGAAAAGGAGATGCCAGTTAAAGTAGGGGTTGGAACTGGAATGATCTTTAAGGTCCCTTCCAACCTAAACCATTCTATGATTTTATGATTCTGTAAACTCGTGGCATTAGGAAAACTTTCAAATTTAACAGGAAAACTCTGTTGTTATCCCCAGGTAATTAAACCCTCAGTCAATATTGGTCTACAATAATCCTTTCCGACTGTACCAGGAGGTTCTGTGAGTCAGGAAACTACCAGTGGAGAGCAGCATTTCATCCATGGATCGGCTCTGAGCCGCTCCACCTCTGTTGGGGTCAGTGGCCAGGTGATGGCATAGAATCATAGAATCATGGAATGGTTTGGGTTGGAAGGGGACTTAAAGATCATCTAGTTCCAACCCCCTAAATACACAGTTGAAACTGTGTGAGGCTCTGCCGGGAACGGGAATAACAGCAGGGAGATTGCAGAGGTGGCAGAAAGGCTATTGACGTGCTGCTGTCTCGCATAATAATTGAAAATGAAGGGGCTGGAGAGGAAACGCAGGCCTTGGGAGGTTGAATATGCCGTGGGATGTTTGAGGTTATTCGTTCCTTTCAATTCATTGTTGCCGTTCAAGCCATTGACCTCTCCCATGTTCTTTGGAGGTCGTTGGCCAACAAGGGATACCATATAAGCAGATACAGCCTCAGGGTAGACGTTGGTGCTCAACTTGCCAGCACCTTTCTTTGAGGAGTTGGGGTTGAGACATCGGGTGAGGCTCAGTCTATGGTTGGAAACGACTAATTGCCAAATCACCCCTCTGAGGTTGGGCTACACGGGCAATTGGGCCAATTCAACCAAAGCTGGGATCTTTACACCTAATTAAATGGAAAGGGGACATCCTAAGTGACTTGAAACCCAGCCTGCTGTTGGGATTTCTTTCTCCGTGTAATATCAATGCAAATGATTTCAGCTGGCTTAATGAAATTGGTCAGCATACCTGTACCAATGGTTTTGGGGTGTCTGTGTTAGTTCACACGGCGTGGTGCATTACCATAGAATGGTTTGGGTTGGAAGAGAACTTAAAGAGGGCCTGATCCATCCTTGCCCTTCCCTCCTGGCCGTGCCAGTCCTTCAGTGCAGCAGGTCAGGAGGCAGATGCTTCCCTCCGTTCTCCATGGCACGTGGAGCTGGTTTTGTGGCCAGGCTCTTCATCTCTCTCAGGACTGAATGGGGTTGCAAACAATAGCAGTGATTTAGCAAACAGGAGTGATTTTGGGCAGGGAGAAGAGTTCTCTATAAGACTTCTGTAAGCTCCTTAAGGCGATAACTGTATCTCCTCTGTGTTTTGTAAAATCCTGGCGTGGTTTTAAGTGCTTTCCCTGGCACATGGGTTCGCCCTTGCCAAGCGACTGAGACTGTGAGCCCACCGCCGCAGGGCTGCCAAGCGCAGTGTGAAACCTTCGCTGTGACTTTTCTTGGAGGCAAGTGAGGAACAAAAGAGAAAGCCAGCGTGGGGCTGGAATGCCTTCAAGAGAGCAATGGCAGTAAATCCAGTGGGAATAAATAATGATACACTTGCGGGAAGGGATGGCAACCAGAGGGTCCTTGACAGGCTGGAGGAGTGGGCCAGTGCAAACCTCATGAAGTTCAACCAGGCCAAGTGCGAGGTCCTGCACATGGGTCAGGGCAACTCCCAGTATCAAAACAGGTTGAGGGGTGGATGGGTTGAGAGCAGCTCTGTGGAGATGTGGGGGTGTTGGTGGACGAAGAATTGGCCATGAGCCACCAATGTGTGCTTGCAGCCTAGAAAGCCGGTTGTTTCCTGGGCTGCATCCCCAGCAGCGTGGGCAGCAGGGCGAGGGGGGGGGATTCTGCCCCTCTGCTCCGCTCGGGGGAGACCCCCCTGCAGTGCTGCCTCCAGCTCTGGAGCCACCAACATCAGAATAACACGAAGCTGTCAGAGCAGGACCAGAGGAGACCCCAGAGATGCTGTGAGGGCCGGAGCCCCTCTGCTGGGAGGACAGGCTGAGAGAGTTGGGGGGATTCAGCCTGGAGAAGAGAAGGCTCCGGGGAGACCTTCCAGCCCCTTCCAGTCCCTAAAGGGGCTCCAGGAAAGCTGGGGAGGGACTCTGAATCAGGGAGGAGAGCCATAGGACGAGGGGGAATGGTTTTAACCTGAAAAACGGGAGATTTAGATGAGATATTGGGAAGAAATTTTTCACTCTGAGGGTGGTGAGCCCCTGGCTCAGGTTGCCCAGAGAAGCTGTGGCTGCTCCATCCCTGGAGGGGTTCAAGGCCAGGTCGGATGGGGCTTTGAGCGACCTGGTCTGGTGAGAGGTGTCCCTGCCCATGGCGAGGGATTGGAACTGGGTGATCTTTAAGGTTCCTTCCAACCCAAACCATTCTATGATTCTGTGAAAGCCACTCGGTTGCAGGCTTTGGCCAGTGAAGTCCCTTGTGCGAGGGCAGCACTGTGCTTCCCCCGGCTCATGCTTCTCGTTGGGGCTCTGGGGGAAAGGAAGACACAAGCTGGCTCCTGGCTTGCTTAGGAACCATGTGTAGCCCAAACTGTAACTTTTTCTCTGCAGGCTTAATTAGGCTTTTTTACAGGCCTAATGCTCTTGGTTTTAATCCCCAGCTCGGATCAGGATTTATGACACTGGGGACGTTTCTGCCTCTCAGTCTTCTCCCAGGCTGTGTGGGTGGTGAGGAAAGACTAACATGGCTCTTGTGCAGAGCAAAAACGTGACATATTTAAAACCGTGATCAAAATAGTGGGTGTTGAATGAGTCTTGTAGCCCAGGTGGAGCAGGTGCTGAGGTATTTTTGGGGGTGGGTGGAGAGGGAACATGTGTTGGCTGCCCCTCAGGGTCCAGGACTGTCCCCAAATCATCTGTGGGTTGAGTTGATGGGCTTGGCTGTGCACCAACATCTCAGCGTGCACTGCAGGGTGACCCTACCTTGGAGAGTTGGCACTGACAGTGGGGTGAAACGCTTGAAGCCTGTGGAGACCTGTCAAATCTCACCTGTCAAAACCCAAAGATGTGGCTTATGGAGATGTGTCGTTCTGCATCTTGGACACGAGGACTCTGTGTGAATCTCATCCCTTTCCTGGTTCTTCAAAGGGGCAAAATGGTCCGGATAAAAGGATGAGAAAAACGTGAGAAAAGCAGAACAGAAGCTAATCCTAGAAACAGGTCAGGAACCCCAGAGAATTTCTGCTGGTTCTTCTCTTCTGTCAGCTGTTACCAGCCTGCAGCAGAGGCTTCCTTGGTTCACACCATCATCATCTCTACCTGGAGCTGCTCTCGGCCAGGATGATTACTAGCTGGCTCCTGGGGATGGGGGCTTCAGGGCTTATATTTGCCCCCAAACGGTTACAGAGCTGCCCAGGCAAAGCTGGACACAGAGGAACCCCGTGGCCATAGCTTGGGGATGTCAAACTTACATTAGCTGATTTTGGGGTTCACCACCACTGTAATTCCCCCTTGCTGAGCTGCCAAGCCTGGGCCTTTCCCAGAGGTGTCCCATCTCGTTTCTCAAACCTTGTGATGTTTGAAGTATTGGATATTGCTGTATATAACCCATTGCCCACGCTCCTGCAGCTGGCTCAGAAATATCATTGTCTTCTCATGGCCCGGTCTGGTCCTTTGCGATGAGGAACGGCACAGTTGCTCTGGTATCAACTTCATTTTGAGTGAAATTGAACTGAAAAATATTTAAGTCTTACAAAGACATTGGACCAGGTTGCCCAGAGAACCTGTGGATGCTCCATCATTGGAAGTATTCAAAGTCAGGTTGGACAGGTCTTTGAGCAACCTGATCTAGTAGGAGATGTCCCTGCCCATGGTGTGTGTGGGGTTGGTCTAGGTGACCTGTAGAGGTCCCTTCTGGCCCAAACCATTTGCTGATTCTGTGAAATGTAAGTTTTACAGCCCTTTGAGAAGGCATGCAAAAAGTTTGGGATATCATTTTCTACCTTCATACGATCATATTTTCATTTTTTGGTCTTTCCAAGCGTAATTATTTGAGGAGAGAACTTCTCCAGCCTGTGCGAGGACCAGGAAGAGGTGTCATCCCTATGGGATGTTGCCATTGGGGGAAACCACAGAAAACCCCTCAACAACCCTGCATTGCAGATATAATCAAATGTTTCTTATACAACATGCAGCCATAAAAGTGACTGCGATGGTTTTGATTGCCAGATGAAGTAATGGGTTGAACTGTGAAGAAGAAATCCATTTAGATAGCTTTGATAATAGCATTGGCAACAGCACGCAGGAGGAGCCGAAAGCTTTTAAATAGATGGAGAAAATATTAAATGTTTCAAAGGCAGTTTGAATTGTTTGCTGATGTTCCTGGTGGCTTTGCTGTTGGTGGTACAGCTTCTACGGTGATGAGCGCGGTACGTAGAAGGATGCTCGGGGCCAAGGGAGGAGAGGGGCCCATGCCACCACAGATGAGTCTCGCCAAAACTGGCACAAATCAACTGTGTCGCGGTGGTTGGTCATCTGCATATGATGGTTGGTCACCATCATACATCAGCGCTACCCACCAAGAGAGCGATCCCATCCCATTATTTCAGCCCTTTCCACGTGACTGCATGGCACCGTCGCAGCTCACTCTGATTTAATTGCTGAGGTTAATTAGGATTTAAATCCACGAGATGGAAACCCTTGATTTCAATCATCAGGTCTAGTCTTGTTCCCCATCTTTATTCATCAGCTGTTTTTCTGGAGGAATCTTTATTCTCACTGCTTGATAACCATTATAATATACTTGCAACTATTTTTCTTTCGCAAGTCAGGAGGATTTATTAGGTAGGTACATCTTTATTTAGGCAATTAGGTAGCTTAATAGTCGCTCGTTGAGGTTCATAATTTTTCCCAGGTTTTGAAAATGGTAAATGAGATCCGTGCTGGATTACTTTTTTTCTTGAGATTAACATTAAGCTGCATTTGAATGGAAATTCAGCTTTCAATTGAACCAAATTAAAATAGGTTTTTCAAGTGTTTATTTCATAATTAGAACTGATTATTGAAAGCAGAGATTTGTTTACGGATAAATTAACAGGTTATTGCTGGTCACTGTGTATGTAAAACTAATGGATCCCCTGTATTTATGTTTGTGTATTGGAAGAAGACACGTGCTTTTCTATTTTTCAGTTTCCGATCACTTTTTCAGCCTCAAATAACATAGTCAGTGAACTGAATTATTTCAGTAATCCAAGTCAGGTTCTTTAAATAAATTAAGTCTTAAAGTAGGAAGTGTTCATTTGATATTTGACCTTTTATTTTTAAGAAGAAAGCAATAACATTGATAAGAAGTCCATAAATCAAACATTTTAATGGAATTACTTGTTTTCTCTTCTGTGGATTTGGGGTCCTCAAGCAGCTGGTGGGTGGGGATAGAGACGTTATGGGAGATTGAAGCGGCTTCCAAAGGGAACTGGTGCAGGAGCTCGGAGAGTTGCTGGTGTGTTTGAGGAACACGTTTAAGCCCAAAGCCCGTGTTTTGTTCTACTGTGTGCTACGGAACAAGGATATTGTGATTTATTTTTGTACTGTTTCTCCCAAATCACAGTTTTGCATTCCACCTGGGAGGCTCGGGGTGAACGAGATCCCTCCTTCCTCGCCGCTCCCTGGTGCTGTCCGTAACTGTTGCTCCGTTTATGATCCACTCTTTCCTCGGGAATCAAATGCCAGCATGCAAATGTGATTTCTTACTATGTAAGGATTACTTTAAAAAAAAAAAATAAGCTAAGCCTAAAGAAGATATCCAGTAGTAAAAGAAAACCTTCCTTTAAGAGCTACTTGTATTGCCGTCAGCGGCAAGAAATCCAAAATCCTCTCCAGCTCAGCTGGCTGAAATGCCGTTGGGATGCTCTTGCTTTGCTGTCCGATTTGTGTTTCATTTATATACATCAGCTACTCAAATATTTCAAATATAGGTACATTTATGCAGGTCTCGTGTGGGTTTTTTGGATCAGATGGTCTTGAGTGTTGAGTGTGCGCTCCCATGCATAGCCACGAGGGTTATAAATCTGAGCATCTCCTACAGCTCTTGCTGCGCGCCGGGATGAGTTGTTCTTGTTGCTAATCCCCACTTTCCATGTTGGCTTGGAAATCTCCCCCTTTTTTACCTTTTTTTGGCTTTTTTTCCCCTGTATTTAAGAGGGAGCATATTTTGTTAGAATCGCTTGCTGAAGTTTTTGGTGGTTTTCTTCCATTTTGAGCAGCTTTGCTCTGTTTGAAGGCAAGGAAGGCGCGTTAAGCTGGGCATCAGCTGACTGTTGACTCCACGTTGTCTTGTTCAGCCCCTTTCTCCTTCTTGGTCCAGCGTTTGCTTTGGGTTTACTGGTCTGTTGGAAGAAACATTTCTATTTCCCAAGTGATGTGAAGTTGGTCTTGTAGAAAAGGCTGGAGGAAGGACCCAGCGTTTCCACTTCCCAAGTGATGTGAAGTTGGTCAAGCAGAGAAGATTGAAGGAAAGACGCAGCAGCTGGGTGTTTGACCATGGGAAAGAGAAGAAGAAAAATCAGACTTGATCAACAGGAACTTCCATGAAGCACCAATGTGAAACCACTGGACTTGGGGGAAGGTTACTGCTGCTTCGAGGGATGCAAGGGAAGAGCCCAGATCTCAACCTACAGAGTGTTTTATCATTCCAGGACCTCCACGTGTAACATTTTTAGCACAAGACACTGCGATTTTCCCATCACGCTCAGCCCCAGCATCGGCGTTGGACCTCCGACAGCTCCCGACTCTGTTTTTAAACATTTTTATAGCGTTCCTCTACCCCCTTTTCATTAAAAATTTTTCTTCCCCTGTCCACCCTGGGGGGGGCGTGGGGGAAAGACAACCCTCAACCTTGTGTAGTCAAGGTTATGGCGATAAATTCTGTAGCATTGTCACTTCTATTCGGAGTAAATTGGCTGGCCGCTTTCGGGCTGAAGGGAAGATAATTTGCTGTAGTATTTCAAATGGATTAGAAATGGATTTGAAGGGAAAGTTCATGCCTCCCATTACAAAGGCTAGAAAGAAGACTATCTTAAGGCACTGTTCACACTCTGGCCTTCATTATCCACGCTTAATACCTTTCCTATTTTCCAGCGTTAATGAAATTTCCTGCCGGAGCGGGCCTTCTGGACGGACGGGAGGACTCTTCAGATCCGCGGGCTTGTGCGGCAGAAAGGGAATTACAAGCCCCTCGTGTCGAGGGGCCGGCGTATTCTTCAGGTCCTTGGCCCGGCTATTATCTCATTAATTTTATCCTCTTTTCTCAATACAGTTCATTTCCAAAGGCCGTCCTTTCCATTAGGGTAACAATTCAACGGAGAGCTGTGACACTGCCACCGATGAAAAGCGACGGGGCGTTTGGCATGGCTCCTTGCCCTCGGTTACAGCCATCCTTCCCCTCGCCTGCCTCCCTGGTGGCTTTTTCCCAGGGCCACCGTGTCGGATGTCACTAATGGGCAGGGGGACACACACTGGGGGATCTGTTGGGGCTACACAACTGCTTGGGAGCAACAGCTTGGTTTAAGAGGAAAATCGAGGTTTCCTACAGGTGAAGGTTGGGCAGTTAAGTTTCCCCCCTGGCTCTTCTGCATGGGCTGAGATTCTGCCATCATTTTTTGATATAAAACATATTTTACTTTCAATTTTAAATATGTTATGGCTCCTATAGTATACATAAATATACTAATTATTCTAATTAATATAATATATCATAAATATCATAAATATTCTAATAAATAATATGCAATAGATAACAGATGTGGCCAAAGCTGAACTCGATGTGTGCTTTCAGCTGACAAAATTCCCTGCGAAGCCTCACCAGCATTTCCCAGGGAGCGGCATCTCCTCTCCCATTGCGTTTGCATCCGGAATCCCCCACAACGGAGTGAACATCCATGGGGAGGGCGTCCCACCAGTCCCAGGCTGCATCCCTCAGGCTTAACCCTCTGCAAAATTGCACCTCCAATTTCTGGAGAGAGAAGGATGGAGGAGGCAACTTCTGGGGTTAAAGGGGAATAAATACAAATTATTCTAGGGAGGAATAACCCCATGGACCAGCACAGGTTAGGGGCTGACCTGTTGGAAAGCAGCTCTGCAGAGAGGGACCTGGGAGTGCTGGTGGACAACAAGTTGCTCATAGGCTAGCAATGTGCCCTTGTGGCCAAGAAGGCCGATGGTCTCCTGGGGTGCCTTAAGAAGAGCGTGGCCAGCAGGTCCCCCTCTACTCTGCCCTGGTGAGGCCACAGCTGGAGTACTGGGTCCAGTTCTGGGCTCCCCAGTTCAAGAAAGACAGGGAACTGCTGGAGAGAGTCCAGTGGAGGCTACAGAGATGATCCAGGGACTGGAGCATCTCTCTGATGAAGAAAGGCTGAGAGACCTAGGGCTGTTCAGCCTGGAGAAGCGCAGACTGAGAGGGGATCTCATCAATGCTGAGCAATATCTAAAGGGTGGGTGGCAAGAGCATGGGGCCAGACTCTTTCCAGTGGTGCCCGGTGACAGGACAAGGGGCAACGGGCACAAACTGGAACACAGGAAATTCTGTCCTTGCTTTGAGGTGCCAGAGCACTGGAAGAGGCTGCCCAGAGAGGTGGTGGAGTCTCCTTCTCTGGAGCTCTTCCAAACCCTCATGGATGCGTTCCTGTCCAACCTGCTCTAGGTGACCCTGCTTTGACAGGGGGGTTGGACTGGATGATCTCCAAAGGTCCCTTACAACCCCTACCATTCTGTGATTCTGTGAAATATAAATAGCAACCCCCCCCTTGGAGCTGTTTAGGATGGGGTTTGGGGGCCCGTCACAACCCACTGCGGTGATAACCCCCATTGACATTGACTTTTTAGCTAGAAGCGTTTCCAGGTGAGCAGCTGGGCTGGTGCAGAACCTCTGTGGAGGCTAAGGGTGCTGGGGATGTCTCTGCTTGGACACCTCCACCACCCAGAAGGTGGAAATAGAGATGGTCAAGCCTCCAATGAGCTCAAGCTGAGCCCCTGGTTGAGAATTAAATCTGGCAGCACTTGGCGCTTTGGCAGCCTGAGCAAATGTTCTACAGAAGCTTTTCTTGGAGGCCACCTAGATGGTCATTTTTCTACACCAAAAATGCAACAACTACAAATTGGAGGAGGTTCAGCCCCCCAACAGCATTATGTTTTTTGATGCTCTCTGCCAAAATCCTTGAAAAATCCCAGCGGGAACGTTCCTAATGGGAGATACGGTGCCAGCGGTCCCTCGTGTTGGGGGCTTGACCATCCCTAAGGACTGGCAGAGAGGCAAGCATCCTGCTGTGCACGTTGCTGCTCCGCTCCTCTTATCCTGGCTTTTTTCTTTTTAATATGGCTTTATAAAAGTATAAAATGTTTTATAATCTGCAGCTGTTGCTATTTGCTCAGCAGCTGCTACCTGCTTGCTCTCCGCTCACATACCGGGGGTCAGATGCCACCGGGTAATAACTCTTGATAAATGGTGACTTTGGAAGAAGGAGCGCCGGAGTGTGCAACCACTTCAGCGGGTCGAGTGAGTGCAGCAAAGCGAGAAAATAAATATCTGGAGGATTTGGGGGATTCAACCTCTTAAACTGGTGCTTAAACCAGAGCTGTTTAGGCTCAGCCGATGTGAGCAGCCCCCGTGGGCGACTTGGGTTTGGTCAGATTTTATTGATATTACAGCCATAAGAGGGCTAGTTTTTTTCCCCCTATATTTTTTATTTTGCACCCCGCCGGTGTTTTTCCAAGCAATTCTCTGAGGTATAGTTTGAGACAGAAAACCCCTGCGCTGGGAACATACGAGTGATGCTCTGGGACATCTGCCTGTGCCTGGGGAAGTGGGGAGGATTCGGGGTGTGGGAAGCCCAGGTTGGGCAAGGAGAACCGAAATCCGTGGAAAAACTTCTTTGGAACGTGCTCTTGCTGTGCTGGGATTTTTAGGGTTGGGATGTCTCGAGGTGTGAGGCTGGGATATTATTTCATATATATGTATGTGTATATATATGATAGTATAATAGATATTATTGGATATATATAAATTTATATTCTCTATATATTGAAATATGTATTATCTATTGATGATATCTATATAGATTTATAGGGACAGATATGTATATACGTACAGGTAAATATCTATATAGGTATCTCCAACTCCATTTCCTTATATCTATACATCTATACATCTGTGTATCTATATCTATATTGCTGTCTCAGTCTATACCTATACCTATATAGATATCTTTATATATCTATACACATTATCTGTAGTTAATATATATTTCAATATATAGAATGTATCTCCATATAGAAATAGATATTAAATATATAATATATAGCTGTATCTATATAGACATAATCTCTATATAGAAATAGCGACTGTCTAGATAGATTTTATATAGTTTTATATAGAACTTATATAAGTTGTCTATATAAATCTATATATCTCTCTATATAATATGTCTATATATCTCAATATATTTCTATTATTATATATATTATTAGATTGTATATATATTTATATAGCTCTATTTTTTAATATATATTCATATATATGTGTGTGTATATACACATATGTATATAAAATGGGATGTCTCTGTTAAATGCAAAGGAGGCAGAAGGGCTTTACCCCAAAGCTGTGGGTTTGGGGCAGTACCAAGGTTTCGTTCCTGATGGAGCTGGGTTGTGGGTGCTCTTGGCCCTGGTGGTGGGAGGTGGGGTGTTCCCAGGGCCAGCACAGCCAAGGGCTGGGGGCTCGGCAAAGCCCCCTCGCCCCAGGCACTGCACGGCTGCGGAACAGCCGCGGCCTCCGAACCGGAGCGGGGAGCGTGGGGGAGCCTGGGACTTCTCCCCTCCAATAGACTAAAAGAAAATACTAAATAGGATATATATATTTTTTTTTTAAAAAAAAATCTATATCATATATAATACATTATTAGATATTACTGAATATATATAATTCAATATATATATTCAATAATATCTGTTGGACATGTATGTGGATAGGTAAAGAGATATAAAAAAATGTAAATAATATCCAGGCTTTTTATCTCTATCAATTATCTCTAAATATTATTGAATATATATATTGAATACACATATTAAATGTATCTCCAGATATTACTGAATATATGTATTCAATATGTGTATTCGGCATATGTATTCAATAATATCTATAGGTAATTGATAGATAGGTAACAATATATAGATTTTTATATACAAGTATCTATATGTTATATATAATATATAGATAATATATTTTAATGTAAGTATTCAGTATATCTTCAATAATATGTATATCTATGTATAGATGTATCAGAATCACAGAATGGTTAGAGTTGGAAGGAACCTTAAAGGCCATCTAGTTCCAACCCCCCGCCATGGGCAGGGACACCTCCCACCAGCCCAGGTTGCTCCAAGCCCTGTCCAACCTGGCCTTGAACCCCTCCAGGGATGGGGCAGCCACAGCTTCTCTGGGCAACCTGGGCCAGGGGCTCACCACCCTCAGAGTGAAAAATTTCTTCCCAATATCTCATCTAAATCTCCCCTTTTTCAGTTTAAAACCGTTCCCCCTTGTCCCGTGGCTCCCCTCCCTGCTCCAGAGTCCCTCCCCAGCTTTCCCGGAGCCCCTCTAGGAACTGGAAGGGGCTGGAAGGTCTCCCCGGAGCCTTCTCTTCTCCAGGCTGAACCCCCCCAGCTCTCTCAGCCTGTCCTCCCAGCAGAGGGGCTCCAGCCCTCCCAGCATCTCCGGGGCCTCCTCTGGCCCCACTCCAACAGCTCCATGTCCTTCTGCTGTTGGTGGCCCCAGCGCTGGAGGCAGCACTGCAGGGGGGGTCTCCCCTGAGCGGAGCAGAGGGGCAGAATCCCCCCCCTTGCCCTGCCGTTATGTACTTGATATCATTTTTGTTGTCTGGATTAGGCCACCTTTACAGCCATGAGACCTTTCTCCAGGTCAGCTCTGGATGCAACTTCGGGCTTGCAGAGGTTTGCTGTGAGCTGCTGGGTGGTCCACGGGTGGCCCTAGTGTCCCTCCTGACATCAGTACCTTCATCCAACAATGCCACTGCTGTGGCTGATTGCAATTTTTGTAAAATATTAAGCCTTCATGCTCCTCTCCGGAGCAGTTTCATGAGGACTGAACCCTTGGGGAAACGGGAACAACTTCTTTGTGTGTTCCCCATCCCCTCCTCAAAAAAAAAAAAAACCAGGCAGCAATTCTCCCGGCTCGGTAGCCAGTGGCAACAGCCCGATGAAATGAATAGGCTGTCACGCTAAGCACTAAGAAATGTAACTATTACATTTTACAATTCTCTTTTTCTTTGCAGCACATGTTCATTTAAAGGTAATGCTCTCCGGGGTTTGCATTCTGCTGATAGGATAGCGGGGTCTTAATTTACAGATATTCTCCAGTAATGCGCGGTTTATATACGTTCTGCTAATAGCATTATGAGCATAGTTTGGAGTAATACAAAATTAGAGCTCTAATTTGCATAAACAAATTACTGTTTGGATTAGCACTAAATGGGGAAGACGACTGATATTTGAGGAGATGTGATTTGGCTGCAACGGCTCTGTTTGTATAACGGCGTATGGAGGAAAATGAGCTGGGTGGCTCCGCGCGAGTTGGGAAGGAGGTGGGATGGAGCAGGAGATGCTGGGTCATGAACCGGAGCGGGGTTTGGTGGCAGATGAGCCCCTCTGGGACATTTTAGTGGTAACTTGGCAGTGCTTTAGTGGGAACCTGGCAGTGCGAGGTTTAACGGTTGGACTTAGAATCATAGAATTGTCTAGGTTGGAAGGGACCTTTCAGATCATCGAGTCCAACCATCAACCCAACACTGACAAAAACCACCACTAAACCATGTCCCTCCGCACCACGTCTACCCATCTTCTAAATCCCTCCAGGGATGGTGACTCCACCACTTCCCTGGGCAGCCTGTTCCAATGCTTGACAACCCTTTTGGTGAAGAAATTTTTCCTAATATCCATCCTAAACCACCCTTGGTGCAAGTTGAGGCCATTTCTTCTTGTCCTATCACTTGTTACTTGGGAGAAGAGACCGACTCCCACCTCTCTACAACCTCATTTCAGGTCGTTGTATAGAGCAAGAAGGTCTCCCCTCAGCCTCCTTTTCTCCAGCCTGAACATCCCCAGCTCCCTCATTCACTCCTCGTAAAACTTGTGCTCTAGATTTGATAATCTTAAAGATCTCTTCCAACCAAAATGATTCAATGATGTCACTTCAGAGTTTACTGATCGGGTTTGCATGGCAATTTATTGGTGGCACAAGAGCTGCAGGGGTGGCTTCTGTGAGAAGATCATAGACTCATAGAATGGTTCAGGTTGGAAGAAACCTTAAAGATCATCTAGTTCCAACACCCCTGCCCTGGGCAGGGACACCTCCCACTAGACCAGGTTGCTCCAAGCCCTGTCCAACCTGGCCTTGAACCCCTCCAGGGATGGGGCAGCCACAGCTTCTCTGGGCAACCTGGACCAAGGGCTCACCACCCTCACAGTCAAGAATTTCTTCCTAATATCCGATCTAAATCTACCATCTGGTCCTAGATGCCAGATGCTTCCCCCATGTCCAACAGAGCCAGTGCCAGCTGGCTCCAAGAGAGACCCGCCACTGGCTATAGCTGAGCCGATCAGTGATGGTGGTAGCACTTCTGTGATAACATGTTTAGGAAGGTGAGAAAACAGCATCCGGAAGAGAGTAGTGAGAATACGTGAGAGAAACAAGTCTGAAGCCACCACAGTCACTGAAGGAGGGGGAGTAGGTGCTCCATGCACCAGAGCAGAGATTCCCCTGCATCGCGTGGTGAAGGCCATGGTGAAACAGATTGTAGATATGCAACCCATAGAGGTCCACGGTGGAGCAGATATCTACCTGCAGCCCTTGGAGGACCCCACACGGGAGCAGGTGGATGCCCAAAGGAGTCTTTGACCCCATGGAGAGCCCACGCAGGAGCAGGCTCCTGGCAGGACCTCTGACCCCATGGAGAGGAGTCCATGCTGGAGCAGGTCTTTTGGCAGGACCTGTGACTTCATTGGGGACCCTTGGTGGAGCCATCTGTTCCTGAAGGACTGCACCCTATGGAAGGGACCCACACTGAAGAACTGTAGCCTGTGGGAAAGGGTCCACATTGGAGAAGTTTGTGAAGGTCTGTCTCCCTTGGGTGGCACCCCACGCTGGAGCAGGAGAAGAGTGTGAGGAGGAAGGAGCAGTAGAGGCAATGTGTGATGAACTGGCCGCAACCCCCATTCCCTGTCCCCCTGCACTATTTGGGGGATAGGACGTAGAGAATTTAGGAGTGAAGTTGAGCCCGGCAGTAGGGAGGGGTGGGGGGGAGGTGTTTGAAGATTTGGTTTTATTTCTCATTATCCTGCTCTGGTTTATGATTGGCAATAAATGAAATTCATTTCCCTGCGTGAAGTCTGTTTCGCCCGTGACGGTAACTGGTGAGTGATCTCCCTGTCCTTATCTCGACCCATGAGACTCTCATTTGTATTTTTCTCCCTCTGTCCAGTTGAGGAATGGGAGTGATAGAGCATCTTGGTGGGCACCTGGTGCCCAGCCAGGGTCAACCCACCACACTGATTGATCATTCAGAATAACCTTATGGGCAGCACGAACCGGATCTCAGCTCCCAACCCATCGCTGTCCCACTGCCTCGCTGCAGGGTTTGTGGATGTAGGGGAGAGATGGGGACGTGGAGAAGGGTCCCCAACGCTGCCCGGTCAACCCCACTTGTGTTCCAGCATCTGCTCCAGATGACAGATGGGGGATGACAACTCATCCCATGCAGGGATGTAGCAAAACCCTTGCAAGAGCCAGGTTTAGGAAGGACAATAATAATGATAACAAACTTAGAACACCTAATAATAATAATGATACCAAAAATATCAAAGCCTGTAGAGCTCCGTGAAACTTGGCTAAGCTCAGGGGAGGTCCCATGTTGCTGATTCCCCCGTGGGGTTACATGCACGTTTCTGTCTCTATTTGCTGCTGGGGTTGAAGCTGCAGTCCTGGCTCCGTGGGCTCACCTGGATTCCATTTGGGATGCACAAGTTTGCCTATTAAGCAGCCACATACCAGCAGTGCGGATCGAAGCCATGCTGGGTGCGAGGCATTTAGGTCAATGGCAAATATCTGGAGAGTTTTAGGGACAAACACCTTTGCTGTGTCCTAGCAGGCTATGGTTGGGTGGGGACCCAACCTTCATCACGGGGTCTCTTCTCCTGCGGCATTGCCTGGGGGAAAGAAATGGATTTTCATTGGATTGGGCAAATCATAGAATGGTTTAGGTTGGAAGGGACCTTAAAAATCATCTGGTTCCAACCCCCTGCCCTGGGCAGGGACACCTCCCACCAGACCAGGTTGCTCAAAGCCCCATCCAACCTGGCCTTGGACACCTCCAGGGATGGGGCAGCCACGGCTTCTCTGGGCAACCTGGGCCGGGGGCTCACCACCCTGAGAGTAAACAATTTCTTCCAAATATCTAACCTAAATCTCCCCTCTTCCAGTTTGAAGCCATTACCCCTCATCCTATCAATACGTGCCCTTGTAAAAAGTCCCTCCCCAGCTTTCCTGGAGCCCCTTTAGGGCCTGGAAGGGGCTGGAAGGTCTCCCCGGAGCCTTCTCTTCTCCAGGCTGAACTCCCCCCAAGCTCCAGCCCTCCCAGCATCTCCGGGGCCTCCTCCGGCCCCGCTCCAGCAGCTCCGTGTCCTTCTTCTGTTGGGGGCTCCAGAGCTGGGGAAGTGATACCAGGGGGAGAGTCCTTGAGGGCTGGGGTTTTTTTTGGTGTAAATCATGAGAAATCAGAGCTTTTCTTCTGTCCACAGCAAGAGCATCCCTGGTTCTTTCCTGCATCATCTCCATCTTCAAGCAGCCAAGGGTTTGCTCATGAAGCAGCAGCTCCTTGCGATATCTTCCCATGTTTGGGCTTACCTTGACTTTCTCATTTTCTTGCAGATCCCCACTATTAAACCAAACACGCCCATCACCTCAAGGTGGCAAATCCCAGCACGTGCAACAGAGATGGAGGAGCAAAGGCTATCGCTGCATCGGCGGCGTGATGTACCGAGTGTCAGCGAATAAACTCTCCAAGACTTCTGGCACCCCTGGCCGAGGCAGAGACCTGAGCACCAAGAGCCCTGGTAGAGCAGGTGAGCAGCAAGAATTTGTCCTGGTTTACATCCAAAAGCCAACGACATCCCAACTTCGGTGCTGAGATTGGCTTTTAGGTGCTTATTCCCAGCCCACATGTTGCAACTCATCCTCTGGCCTCGTAGGAGCAGGGATGCAAAGGTGATGGACATTCCATCGGTGCCAAAACACATCTCTCAGCTCCTCTGGCTTTACAGTAGCGCTGAAGGGAAAATAACGTAGAAGAAATGAAAGGTTTAAGAAAATTGAGGATTTTCTTAACTCAGGCTTGGTTCAAGCTTGTAGAGATGCACCGTTAAACTGGTTTCTTTTTTTAACCTGAGCAAAGTCTCGGGCAGCTTCAAATGGCACCGCAAGGTTAAACGTATTTGAGATGCTCATCAAATTACGTTCGATATTGACCTAAGAAAAGCTGTGAGCATCGTTCTGCAGATAACTATGAAACAGGCATTTCAACACACTTACTGGCTTTACATTTAGCTCCAATTAAATTTGTGTTTCAGCTCCTCTTGTACTTGATGCCTCAAGTGTGGCTTTTAGGTAAGACCGGGTTTTTAAGTGCGCTTAAAGTATTTTTTTTGGAGTTTCTACTTGGGGTCAAATATTTTCGCTCCGTAACTGCTTTATTGACAAATTTTGGGGACAGTTAAGCTGGGAAAAGCAGAGCCAACGGCTTTGTGCTGTTCTTTTTGCTGGAAGGATGAAGGGTGCAGAGATGAGTCTATTTGTGGATGATGCTATAAATGAGGTAATTTAACGCGAAAGTTATTTCATGTAACGGTGGGAAAGTGGATGAAGAGAGGTAATGAATAACGCGGTGTCGTTGAGAGGTGCAGCTTCTGAAACCTCCTGCACCCCGATTCCTGTGAGCGTGATGGGGTGTCCTGGGAAGTTTTAAACACACAAAGAACAGGATAAGGGAGGGAAGGAGCTTTGTACAGGCACAGAAATCCCGTCAGCAGGAGAGCTGAGCCGCTCCGGGAAGTTTGAAAAACATGAGGAAAATTAGGAGCAAACAGCAACATCTCAATAAAGAGTAAATAACTCCCCCTTGACGCTCGCACACAGTGATAAGTGGTGTTGGAGAGAAAATGGAGAGAGGGAAATGAGAGACAGGCAGGGAAAGGACGGATGGTGATGATAAATCCTTATTGCTGGTGGGGAGGAGGGCAGAGATTTGGCTTAAACCGTGGATTAGCTGCCCCGGGCACCCAGGGATGGGAAATGAAGATGCCTTCAGATGACAGAGATGAGGATGCTGCGGTGGCCGAGGGGGCGCGGAGCCGATGGAGCATCTCTTTCAGGTAAACTGCCTTCTGAGAGCATTAAAGGGATGCTTGGCGGTGGTTTGGGGACAGTTTGCTGATGTTTTTGCAACTCAGCTCTGCTCAGGACAGATTTTTGTTGGCTGACTCGCCTGAAATGTCCTCCTCGCTGCTGGCGCTGCAAATAGGTACATGCACGCTCGTGAGTGTCTGTCCATATGGCTTGTTTTGAAGTCTGCGATCCTACCTGCGAGCTGTTAAATCCTTGGCTTTGGTGCTGCGGCTGGAGGAGGATGGGCAAGGATCGACCTCCGGTGGCGTGGAAAAAAAGGCCATAAAGCTAGCTCAAGGGTTTGTAGACCAAGCAAATCCTGGTGTCAGCGATGTCGGATTTTTACAAGAGCTTTGCTGATGGCAATGGGATTTTCCAAAGTGTCTGAATCAGGGTAATCAGCTGCACAAAACCAACTCCAGGGTGGTTCTGCCATAAGCACCATTCCCAGGCGTTGAAGCTGTCACCGAAGGCAGCAAAGATCTTGCTGGAGTGCAAGAAAAGGGGTGAAACCCCCAAGAAGTGGTCAGGGAAGACGTTGGTTGGAGCAGGTCTGGTTTTGGGGCCAGGTTTCCGGACAGAATTAGACCACTGGGAAGGCTCCAGGGGAGGAGCGATGGCTGGAAGGACTGGAAAAGTGGAGGACTTGAGTCTGTGCAATCTGAAGAGGAGGAGATGGAGGGGCTGCAGGTCCCCAAGTTCATTCATGGTTGGATGCAATGATCTGAAAGGTCCCTTCCAACCTAGGCAATTCCATGATTCTGTGACTCATCAAGAGCTGCCAAGCAAAGGAACGATGTCTTCTCCTTGACCAAGTGGAGCAGCCAAAACCCAAGGGGCTTAAACTGTAGCAGGAAGGGTTCAGGGAGGACTTTTGAAAGATGAGGATTATAAAGTGCTGGAATAAGTTGTCTGGCTTGACTCTGAAATTTCCATTATTGGGATTTTTTAAAGAACAGGTTACATGGGCTTCTATTTGGGGGATACACGGGTGGAGTAGGTCCTGCCTTGCAGCAAGGAGATGGACTTGGTTCAAGCTGCTGCCTAATTTCCAGTCCATGATGGAAGCCACTCGTGGCTTTAATTTAGGTGCTCGGAGCTGGTGGGAGGACTTAACTGCCCATCACTGTGCTTTTATCACTCTTTCTGTTCAGAGCACCAGCGTTTCTGAGGCAGCTTTTCCCAAGCCCTGGTCTTGCATATTTAAAATACTTTTTCCAAACTATTTTTTTTTCATATATTCAAGTGCAAGAAAGTCTCTAAATTTGCTGGGAAACAGCAAAGTCATGTGTAGGCAACTCAGCAAAGGCAGATGGATTCAACCTGTCCATGAGTATCCACTGCTGGGCTTGGACCAAGTGGAGAAACACCAGCCCTGGGTGCAATTTCTGGGAGAGCCAAAGGTTTGACGGGTGGATTTTTGCAAATTCAGGCATCGGTGTTCCTCTTGGGGTTTTTCCTGGGGGGATTTCGAGTATGGGGAAGGAAACAGCGATGATTTTCAAGGGATTTAGTTTGCAGAGGTGACCTAAAGCAGCTTCAAAAAGCGACGGATCAGTAAAAGGCACGGGGTGAGCGTGCACCAGCAAGCACTGGGTGCTTTTGTGGACACTTTTCCCCCTTTTTGGTCTCGGTTTTAAAATAATGAGACTTTCATGGAGATGCGCAACTGTCTTGGGGTCAGCAGGTCAGACCTGCTGGCCGGCGGTGGGGAGGGAGCTGCTCCCCATCGTGGCATTACTGGGGGTAGTGGGGCACGGAGGAGATACGATACCCCCCCATCTTGCCTTCCCCGCTGGTACCGCGCCATTTAGTGAGGTCTCGTTTGGAGAAACAGGTTTAATTACGCCAGCTTTGGGACAGAAGGTCCCTTCCAGCGTTATTTTCTATGAAATACAGCCCCATCCGTATTATTTTTTTTTTTAGATATTTCTTATTTTGCTGTAGTCTCCTTCCCCCTGCCACACGGCGCATTGGGTTTGTAACCATAAAGCCCTGGTAACTGGTGTGTGTCAGTATTTTCATGTCATCTTTTAACTCTCGCCATAATTCATCCTCCTTCGCGAGGATGGATTCAACAGAAACCGGCGTCTCTCGCTTTACGATAACTGGGGCTGGCAGGGCGGAAGATTTGTGTACGCTCATCGGGTACAAGCCTTCACATGTTTACTGAACGCTCCATGTTTTCAACACTTGACAAAGTTTATTTAAAAGACGAAAAAAACCCAGCTTTTCCTTTCCCTTCCAGTGCCAGACGCTGCATGTTTGGGGTAGCAGAGAGATGGGAAACGCTCCTGACAGTTTAATAGCTTGGAGTTTACTTACGGTGGGTTATAATTCTGCTGTTTGCCTGAATTTATTGGGTTGGTATTTTGTCTCTTCGTGGCCCGACTACAATAAGAAACGCGATGCTGGTTGCTGCGGCTGATCCGTCAGTGCCGTCGTACTGTCCCTGCCAGGCGAGTGGGATGGGCAATCGGTTTGATGCTGGCGGTAAGTTAAAATCTGGTCCTGGGGACGCACCTCCTTCAGCCCTGCACTCTATCGGCATCAATCCTGGAGCTACCAGGAGTGATAAAGCAACTCATCCGTCTCCTGGAGCAAGGGGAAGAGCAGGGCTTGAGCTCAGATGTACTGTAACTCAGCCCCTTGAGCAAGGATGGAGGAGGCTCAGAAGAAAACAGCCAGGGCTCGGACACCCGCTCCTCATCCTCATGTAGGACGAAGATGCCGTATCAAACACAGAAAAGCTCTTTACCCCTGGGATAACTAGTATTTCTGCAAAGATACATTATTCACTTTGCAGAAACAGTAGAAAATAGGCAGCGAGATGGTGTGGAAAGCATTGGATATGTTGCAATTAATTAAGCAAGCGGAACAACTGGGTTTCTCCGCTCACAACGAACCTTTCCTTCGTTTCTTTCTACAGCTGCTGAGATGTTATTCAGCCACTTGAGGAATTTCCATGAAACTGGGGAAAGAAGCAAAAGGTCCTGGCAACATAGCGTTTCACAAAGAAATTCAAAGGGGAAAATAAAAAAAACCCACAGCCCTTTACAAGATTGAAAGCAGCAGAAACCAAATTAAGGTTTGACATTGTCCGGAAAGCGGCCCTGACCCCAATCTAGGCACATGCCACCGCCGCTGCCGTGAGAGGTATTGAATACTTTGAGCTGGGGCTGGCTCCGATGGTGTTTTGCCAGCTTCCAGGCTGCTTTCCAAGGCATGACTTCCTCATCCTCCACTGAGGTTCTACTCCTGGGAGGCATACAGGAGCCCCGGTGGGATGAAAGGCTGGTGGCTTTGGGGACACTGTAGTGTGGCTGGGCTTCACCCGCTGGAGAGATGCTCATGGGTGGCAACCAGCCCCTCAGGCAGTGTGATTTTGTTTATTGGTGGTTTTCAATTTTTCTCCACAACCATAGGATCCAAAAGGCTTGGAGGTACCCATGATTGCTGAGGTCCCAAAGGTGGAGGTTTAAGAGGAGCTTGAAGTTCTCCTGAGCTTCTGATGCACGTCTTCCAACATAGCCGTGATGGTGGCTCTGACCACAGAGGAGCAAATTATTTCTAAACACGTGGTTGAGTTCAACCTTCCAGGGCTGAGGGTCTTTCCTTCCCTGCATCTAAATGCATTCCCTGTCTCCATCCAGCTGCGTAACATTCCCTCCTGCCTCAGTTTCCCCACCCTGCTGCACAGCTGGGGACACCGAAGATGCGAGCTCCTCCGCTGCGCCAGGCTGAAGACAGATGACTGATGCTCCTGAACACGATTTCACATGCGGTGGGAGAGCTCCACACTCGGAGAGAGGAGGAAGACGATAACCACGGCGCGGGGAACCATGCGTTGGAAGAAAGTGCACTCTCGGCTCCTTGTTTACCAACTAATTTTAGAAGTGCTGAGCGCTGCAGAAACGCACTTTCCTCCTTTGCGGATGATAAAGTGCTCAGCACCGCTGTCGGGCTGGCCGAGGACTTACATGGGTGATGCTCTCTCCTCTGAGCTGCTTGGTTTTTTAAATAAAAGAAGGGAAAGATTTAAGACTGGACACCTTGACCATGTTGGGACCGAGTGGTGGAGGGGCAAGGAAGAAGTTGGTGGAGGAGAGGCCAACCCAACGCACCAAGGTGGAAGAACAATGAAAACTGGAGTGTTGCTTTTCTTAGGTTTCAGCTGGTTTCGGTGTTGCTTGTGCTGGGGCGCACTTGTGCTCAGCTCCTTTGAGCTGAATCTCTTGGTTTTGGGATTGCTCAACCCCTTACCCCTTTTGAGTTTAATCCCTTGGCCCCTTTTGAGCTCAATCCCATGATTTTGGGATGGCTCAATCCCTTGTCCCCTTCAATCTCGATCCCTTGTTTTTGGGGTTACTCAATCCCTTACCCCTCTTGAGCTCAGTCCTTTGGCCCCTTTGAGCTCAGTCCCTTGGTTTTGGGATCACTCAGTCCCTTGGTCCCTTTTGAGTTTAATCCCTTGTATTTGGGATTACTCAATCCCTTATCCCTTTTGAGCTCAATTCCATAGCCCCTTCAATCTCAGTGCCTTGTCTTTGGGATTACTCAATCTCTTACCCCTTTTGAGCTCAGTCCATTGGTTTGGGGATCACTCAATCCTTTGGCCCCTTTTGGGTTTAATCTCTTGTTTTTGGGATTGTGGAATCACTTGGCCCCTTCAATCTGAATCCTTTGGGTTTGGGATTGCTCAGTCCTTTACCCGTCTTAAACTCAATCCTTTGGCCCCTTTGAGTTCAATCCTAGGTTTTTGGGATTACTCAATCCCTTACCCCTTTTGAGCTCAATTCCACGGCCTTTTCAGTCTCAATGCCTTGTTTTGGGATTACTCAATCTCTTATCCCTTTTGAGCTCAATCCCTTGGTTTTGGGATCGCTCAATCCCTTGGCTCCTTTTGAGTTTAATCTCTTATTTTTGGGATTGCGGAATCACTTGTCCCCTTCAATCTGAATCCTTTGGTTTTGGGATTTCTCGATCCCTTACCCTTCTTGAGCTCAATCCCTTGTTTCTGGGATTATGGAATCCTTTGGCCCCGTTGAGCTCAATCCCATGGTTTTGGGATTGCTCAATCCCTTACCCATTTTGAGCTCAATTCTGTGTCCCTTTCAGTCTCAATCCTGTGGTTTTGGGATTACTCAACCTCTTAACTCTTTTGAGGTCAGTCCGTTGGTTTTGGGATCACTCGATCCTTTGATCACTTTTGATCTTAATGCCTTGGCCCCTTTTGAGCTCTATATCTTGTTTTTGGGATTGCAGAATCCCTTGGCCCCTTTATGCTCAATCTATTGTTTTTGGGATTGTGGAATCCCTTGGCCCCTTTATGCTCAATCTCTTGTTTTTGGGATTGCTCAATCCCTTATCCCTCTTGAGCCCATTCCCTGGTTTGGGAATTGCTCAATCCTTTGGCCCCTTTATGCTCGATCCCTTGGTTTTGGAATTACTCAATCCCTTACCCCTCTTGAGCTCAATACTTTGGCCCCTTTGAGCTCAATCCCGTGGTTTTGGGATTACTCAATCTTTTACCCCTTTTGAGCTCAATCCCTTGGTTTTGGGTTTGCGCAATCCCTTGGGCCCTTTTGAGTTTAGTCTCTTGTTTTTGTGATTGCGGAATCCCTTGGCCCCTTTTGATCTTTATTCCATGGCCCCCTCAATCTCAGTGCCTTGGTTTTGGAATTGTGGAATCCTTTGGTCCCTTCAATCTCAATCCCTTGGTTTTGGGATTGCTCAATCCTTTAGCCCTCTTGAGCTCAATCCTTTAGCTCCTTTGAACTCAATGCCTTGTTTTTGGGATTATTTAATCCCTTACCCCTTTTGAATTTATTCTCTTGGCCCCTTCAATCTCAGTCCTTTGGTTTTGGGATCGCTCAATCCCTTACCCCTCTTGAACTCAATCCTTTGGCCCCTTTGAGCTCAATCCCATGGTTTTGGGATTACTCAATCCTTTACCTGTTTTGAGCTCAATTCCATGGCCCCTTCAATCTCAATCCTTTGGCTTTGGGATTACTCAGTCTCTAACCCTTTTTGAGCTTGATCCCTTGCTTTTGGGATCCCTTAATCCCTTGGCCCCTTTTCAGATCAATGCTTTATCTTTGGGATTGAGGAATCTCTTGGCCCCTTGAATCTCAGTCCTTTGGGTTTTGGGATTGCTCAGTCCCTTACCCCTCTTGAGCTCAATCCTTTGGCCCCTTTGAGCTCAATCCCTTGGTTTTGGGATCACTCAATCCCTTGGTCCCTTTTGAGCTCAATCCCTCAACTCTGGGACTGCAGGCACTGGTGGGCAGGGACCTGGTCTCCTTGAGGAGCACCACCAGATCCAGCACTGGCGTAGACCAGAGCTTGCAGAGCTTGGGAGATGCTCTACAGCAGCCACTCCAGGCTCCCTGCAAGCATCTGCTCATACAACTATGTCAAACCTGGAGCGTGCTTTGTTAATTGAGGTTGCTTCACTAATTAAAATGCTCGTGACCGCCTGACCCAGGGACACGCGTGTTCCTGTTGGGAGCTGGGATGCAACCAGGCAGGAGAGTGTGAAAAACTGCACCCGTGTAGCGGCAGCTCATCCCTTGTTTTGCTGTTACCTTCTGGAGACTGAGGGCTTCTGCTGTCCGGTGAGTAAAATAAATTACCCCCAGCAGCTGCTAGTGCTGAGCATCTGAAACAGTGGAACCCACTTAAATGAATAATAATTAAAGAAATAAATTTCCCCAAGTGCCAGCCTCAAAACTTTTTGTTCAGCAAGAAAGCGAAGGAGAGCCTCGGCAAAATGAATCGCTTGGCTGTTTCCGAAGTAGGCTGCCTGCGCCGCGGCGGGCGAAGAGGGGTTATAATGGGACTTATTAAAGGAGCCAGCATGGTTCGAGGAAGCCTTTTCCTGGGTGTGAAGGTCGTGTTGAAACAGGCTGAGTAGAAGCAAGCGCGGCTAACGGCAAATCCCATTCCCTTGATGAGCAAAAAATAACGGGAAGCTGAGATGACCCCGTTAGAGTCACCCCCGATTTGGAGCATTGATGGTCGCTTGGGCAAAGCCCTGGTTGTTTCCCTCCATGTGTCAGATTTCCATAAATTATCCTTGATTTGGGGCGGTTGAAGCAGATGGGCAGGAATAGGCTTGGTGGTTTCCTCTGTCCCCAAGGAGGGTGACCTGCATGGCTGGCGTTGGCCGTCACCCTACCACAATGCTCTCACCCTCTTGCGCATCCCTTGGCCCCGGCGCATCCCAACTCTGCGACTTCTGCCTTGTTTTTTTTAGGCTATTTCAGTTTTCTACAGCCTTTCCACCGTGTAAAAACTAATTTCCTAGGCAAGATGCGCAAACAGACCTTTCCACGTGATGGGGTCCTGATCCTGGGGCTGTGCCCTAGGAGCAATAAAAGTCCTCCCTAAATAATTAAGCAGGTAACAATTAACGGCGCTCCCTCCGTGCAATACTTGCAGCCGATTTTTAACGTCAAGGAAAATTTCAAGCATCCTTTCGGCATCGCAGGGCCTTGGGTGAGGGGGAGCTGAGCCAGGGATTTTGATAGCGGGATGGAAGCATCTTGGTCCTTGTCTTGGCATCCTGGAAAGCACCGGGCATTGCTCCCCAGCACAGTTGCTTGGGCAAATCTCTGCCAACCATTCCCTGGAGAAGAAGGACCAGGTTGGAGGTGAGGGACCCCTCAAACGCTGCGATGTATTTTGGGGTTATGGGGAAAAAAAAGTCCTAATTAATGTATAGGTGTTGGTGGAGGGGGGCAGCATCCGACCCGCTTGTTTTAAATACGTTTTGTGGTCGTGGAGCCTTCGACAGGGATAAATTGTGCCTTTTTCCCCCTTTTCCATTAAAAGATGGAATTTTGAGCGGGAGGCAAACGCTGAGGAAAACACCGTGGGACCCACTCGGCTGTGGATTCCTTCAGAGGAGCAGGGGGGGGAAAAAAAAGAGGAGTTAGGCTGTAGCCCCCGCTATTAATCATAGCTGTAATCATGCATTTAATGAACATGACAGCTCCCGCTCCCTCCGGAGAGACGCGCCGAGTCTCGCGGCTGGGTTAGGTACAACAATCACTTCTCACCGCTCGCGCTTGATAACACCGAGAGCCGCCGGAGCAGCCGGTGTCAGGTTGGGATGATGCATTAAGAGAAACCACCCCGTTTGCACGGGCTGTGTATTTCCTTACAGATGATGCGCTTCAAACCGACTAAATCATTAAGAAGGAAAGGAGAAAAAAAGAATTTAAAAAAAAAAAAAAAAAAGCCAAGAGAGGAAAAACACCTGTCCCTTATGCAGGGTATAAAATATCAAGCCTGACGCCGCCGTGCTGTGTGTAATCAGTTAAAAAGCCCTTAATGTGCAGTTCTTGATGCTCTCGCCAGCAGCTTGTATTTTTTTTTTTTGCCATCTTTTTTTTTTTCTTTCCCTCCCCCTGTTGTTCCCGCTGCCTTTGAGCCTGCACAGGGGACGAACTTGCCGCGCCGCTTATTTCCATCTCCGCAGCGAGGGATTTTTGCGCTGTAGAGGAAAGCGGAACCGGGGATGCGCGAGTTGCTCTCCGGAGCCGACAGCGCCGCTGCGTCCTGACGCTGACGCTCTCCCCCAGTTGGAGAGCAACTGGGAAGACAAACGGGACGGATTTGGGACTGGCATCTCTCCTGCCAAATAAAAGCGTGTTATGTCTGGACCAAACGAGACACCCCCAGAGATGAGAGTCAAACCCTGGGGGCATCATCTTGGCTTTTTTTTTTGTTTGTTTAATTTAATCCAGACTGCAGCAAATTTTAGCTCTTAATTTTCTAATTTAACCCTTATCCAGTTCGCTGCTGTCTTTTGCTCAACCCCAATTTCACACCGTGTGGGTTATTTTCATAATACACATACACCCCGAATCTCCACTGTCCGCAAAATATCGGATGCTTTGTATTTATGAATGCAAATCTCTTGGTAGAGGCTCTAACTGGGCATCCCGAGTTGTTCACGGCTCAAAAAATCAAAACTCGGGCTCCTTAAAAATCTGAGACATCAAACCCTCTCTCCTGCGTCCCCTCCCTTGCTGCTGTGATGCTCCCACAGCCTTGCTTGTATTTAAATTTCTTTTTTTTTTTGCACCGTGCAAAAGCTTCTAAAAATACCATCGCGCCGGAGCCTGAGTTTCCTCCGTAAATCCCAATTGATGGTGAAATGTATAATTACGGAGCTTCTTAACCGGCCGCGTTACGGGGCTGTCTCCTCCTGGGTAAATATTTAGGTGCTTTTCTAATAGTCGGGGGAGGATTTGCACTTTGGGATGAGTAATTAGGTGGTGGGAAAACATTTCGACGAGGGTCTTCTTTGCCAGCTGCCAGTCTGATGCTTTGCCAGACCTGGTCGCCGTGCTGGATGGGTGCATCTCACCTGGATTTTGCCGTGGATGGGACCGACTCTTGGGAGGTTAAACTGTGAGTTAATTCCCAGCAAGAGCCCCTAATGGGAGACGGATATCGCCTGTCCACGTATAATATCGTGACTTCTTGCCAGAAGATAAAAAATGGGCAAAAAACCCCAAAACGTTATGCCATGGAGGTATTTTTTGCTAGATATAAATTAAAACCCAACGGCATAAGGCTGTTGCCCCCTTTATTTATTTCCTTATCTATTTATTTCTTTAACGATTCCTCTTTTTGGGCCAAGATGTGGTTGTCAGGTTGCTTTAACTAAAAGGATGACACACAAGCACGGGAGCGTGTTCGTCCCCGAGAGGCCGCTTTTACGCCCGGGAATTAAATATTTAGAATGGTTGTCTACTGCTCTGGGGAGCCGGTTCCTGGTATGGCCCGTCCTGCTGAGCTTGCGTTAAGGAGCATTAAACATAATTGTGGAGGGCTGAAGGATGCTCTATCCTTACCCTAATGGTCAGACTTTAATTTGGGTCTTTCTCCTCGCATCAGTTGGGAGGTCAACCGTGCTTGAAGCGTGCTGGCCTCTTAACCCATCTCCTTGCTAAGAGATGCTCTTGGGAGCGATCCAAAGTTGACGCGCGTTTATTTTAGTGCTGAAAACTAGTAGTGAGGCAGCTCTGCGATGAGGAGGAAGCCCCAAAAAATGCAAAAAAAAAAAAAAAAAGCCAAAAACCTGCTAAAAACCAGTTGCAGCCACTCAAAACACCCAGTTGATACACGGCGAGCTTGAGCGAGCTTGCGGCAAGCTGGAACGCGTTTGCCAGGGGGTTGCACGGAGCTCGCTCGATGCCTCTGATGGACAGGCATGTGCCGCCTCTGCCGGCATCGCGCCTGCGCCAGCGTTTTTATTTGCAGAGGGAACAGATGGGGCTTCGCCGACGCCGGCAGCCCGAGTGACAGCTCGCGCGCGGGGAGAGCGCGCTGCCGCGCTATCAAATTCCACTCGCTCACTCCCCAACACGCCCGGGCTGGCAGGTGAGTGACTGAGCTGCTCTCGTACCACCTGGAAAACTGAGATACAGCCTTTATTTTCAAGTCATTCTTTTTCTAAGCCGGTCAAGGATGATTTAATTATGTGCGTGCTCGTATCAGAGGCAAGCGCTGGGCTTCCCCGGATGTCTGCAGGGAGCAGCCAAGCCAAGTGTGGAAATTTGCTGGACCGAGTTGCCCAGAGGGGGGTTTTGGCAAGTTTGGGTGCTGAGGAGAAAGGTCCGTGCTGTGTTGGGAGCTGGGAAGGAGCCCTTGTGCCGTGGCCGCTCTGGAGGTGCCGGCAACGTGGAGGTGTGTAAAGAGCATCCTCACCCATCCGGGCTCTGGGAGCTGCTTGCTTTGGCTTAAGATCATAGAATCATCAAATGGTTTGGGTGGGAAGGGAAATTTAAAGACCATCTAGTCCAACGCCCTGCCATGGGCAGGGACACCTTCAACGGGACCAGGTTGCTCAGAGTCCCATCCAACCTGACCTGGAATGTTTCCAGGGATAGGGCATCTCCCACCTTTCTGGACAACCTGGGCCATGTCTCAGCACCCTCAGGGTAAAACATTTCTTCCTTACATCTGGTTTAATCTCCCCTCTTTCAGTTTAAAACCGTCCCCCCTCGTCCCATGGCTCCCCTCCCTGCTCCAGAGTCCCTCCGCAGCTTTCCTGGAGCCCCTTTAGGCCCTGGAAGGGGCTGGAAGGTCTCCGTGGAGCCTTCTCTTCTCCAGGCTGAACCCCCCCAGCTCTCTCAGCCTGTCCTCCCAGCAGAGGGGCTCCAGCCCTTGGATCATTTTTATGGACCTAACGACCGTGTGACCGTGTGAATTCCTGCAAAATTTTATGATTCTGAGCAAATTATCTATGTTTGTTTTGTGTTGTTTTTTTCCCGACAGCGAGGTTACATTCTACGCCCAGTCCTGGCTTCTCTCCATCCGGCTGCCTGAACAGATCAGCGACGAGCCGATACATCGCCAGGTCTGTCCGCGCGGGGAGGAACGACGTGTTTCCCCTCTGGATTTGTGCTCAGGAAGGTGTCAGCAGCTTGAGACACAGCTATTTAACCGGCTGCTTGATCGGAGAAGCTCTGGCTGCTGCTTTTCTCCCATCCTCTGCTCCAAAGTGGTTTTAAGCTCAGCAGAAAGCCGCGGTTTCTGCTTGGAAAGGGTTTGAAAGATTATTAACGGATAACAACTCCTTCCTGCGATCAAAGAACACCAAATCCTGCTCAGAAAGTCCCTTTTTAAATCAACCGTATCGTTCTCGAGGGGTATTTTGGGTTTTTTCCCCCAGCTCACAAGCCCGCTCCCAATTTAACCCAGCAAATCTGCAGGTTTTCCTACTCACTCTCCCACTTACAAACTGGGAAACTGACACGCGGCAGCTGGAAAGCACCGGCTATGGGAGAATGACGGCATGGTGCTGCTCTTCAGCGCCCTGACAGCTTTCTCCTTGGCTTTTCTTTTTTTTTTTTTTTTTTTTTGGTGCTACAGATGTGCCACATATCATCGTGTCCTTAAGTATGAGCGTTTGCAGACAAGTCCCTCTTAATTGTAGCAGACTAAAATTTATTCCCGAAGTATGTCTGTTCCAGATGTCAGTATACAGACATTGTGCCAGATTCCAGCTGTATTTTATCATCTCCTACCGCTAATATCAACTAATTTAAAATGTACCGTCAGTTAATTGGTGCTAGAGTCCAGCTTGCAAGTGCTTTCTGTGCAGGTCAACGTGTCGGTGACCTGGCCAGGTACCACAAGTAGCCGAGGTGCTGACTATGGAAGAGCCGTTTTTTTCAGTATCATAATTTTAGCAAAGAAATATTCTTTTTTTAAAAAGCTTGCCTTGCGTTCGCCTTGGAAGCTCCTCAAATACCGAGAAGCAATTTGTGGTGGGGCTTGGTGTCCCCCCGAGCCATTCGTGGTGGAAGAGGTGGTGACATTTCTGATGCTGAAAGGTGGCTTTTGCTTTCAGCATTTTGGCTGCCTGAAGTTGTCTTTTTTTCTCATCGTGTTTTAGCTCGAGAGCTGCAGACAGCCAATAATTGTAGAGGTAAAAATATTCATTGCCCCGTAAAATAGTTTCCTTGAATGAGTATTTGTCGTGGACAGTGCTACGGTGACCCTTAGACCTGTGGTTCTCGCACCAGGAGGACCAAGACTGTGGAAATACGTAAATATTATATAATATTTATGTATTATACGTATCTTAAAATAATTTAATATGTAAATATTTATCCTTAGTCTCTAAGGAAGCAATGCATGCAACTACCCAGAGAACCTAAGGCGAGCGGCTTTGTTTGCCCCATCCAGAGCACTGTGTCCTCTGCAAACTGGAGTTGACCGTGCTGTACCATCTAATTATCTTCTCGGAGAGCTCAAACGTGCCCTCCCGTGGGGTTGCATTCACCTGGATCTCAACACTTCCCCTCTTCCTCCTGGTCCCAAACATCTCTATAGCTGCTGGGTAATTACCTCGTCAGCTGGAAGCTTATAGAAAACACGTGCTAAGCAACTTTTGATATCCTCAAGTCACTTCTAGTGGTACCAGGCAATTAATAGCGAGATTTTCTGATATTGGGTGTTATCTTGTGTTCCTGCTGCTGTGACGTAGCCCTCGTTCATTGAAGTCCATAAGCAGGTGCCCACTTGAAGACCTTGAGTAGCCCTGGAGCAAATGCAGGGGGCCAGCTGGCAGGGACATGTGCTGAAGTGCCCTCCAAGTTGTTCAGTGTTTGCATCCTGCGCTGCACAAGCACGGGAGAGGATGTTTTCTGCCTCACCATGTTCCCCAAAACTGCAGTAAGCTCTCTGCAGGCTCCTAAAACCACAGGAGAGAATCACAGTCATGGAGGTGTGAGGGGATCTCTGTAGAGCTCTGTCCTTCCTCCTGCCCCAGACGGCCTCTTGTCCTTCCAACATATCTCTCTGAGAAGGTCTGGTTCCACCTTCTCTACACCATCTCATTAAGAAATCACAGAGGACAGTAAGATCCCCCTTGGCCTTCTCCTTGCTGAGTAAATCAGTCCATGGCCTCTGCTCTGATGTCCTGTGCTCCAGCCCCAACCATCTTGGTGGCCTCCACTGGATGCGCTGCCGTCCATCACCGTCTATGTTGTACTGGGAGCCCCAAACTGGACCCAATGCCCAGCTGTGGTCTTGCAAGTGCCAAATATAGGGGATAGATCCCCTCCCTCATCCTCCTGGGTGCATTCCTTGCTCATACAGTGCACAGGGTGGTTGGTGTCACCACCACAAGGGCACCTGGCTGACTCCTGGCTGCCTTGTTGTTCCCCAGGATTGTCTTCTGCAGAGGTGCTTTCCATACCTGTCCTGCTGTAATGGGGTAATTGTATACCAAATGCAGGTGTTTCCTGGGAGATTGGCCTCTTCTTCCAGATTTTTAAAGATTGAGGGTAAAGTTGGCCAAAAATCAAAAAGACCTAAGAGCTTATGGCCCAGCCCTAACTGTCTGAATATCTTACTGTCTCATCAAAACATGAAACTTGGGCAACTGTGTGATTTCAGATGCTGTTGACCTGTCTCCTCTATGTCACTGTTGTGTTGGAGATGTTACCTGACCCTGTCTGTCTTTCTCCATTTAGCCGTGCTGTTCAGCGAAGTTTGGCCATCATTCGTCAAGCCAAGCAGAAGAAAAAGAAGAAGGAATATTGTATGTACTACAACCGCTTTGGCAAGTGTAATCGTGGGGAGAGCTGCCCCTACATCCATGATCCGGAGAAGGTGGCCGTCTGCACCAGGTATGGATGGACGCAGCAGCCCCATGGCTGGCTTTGGAGCTTGCTCATGGGATATTGCTCAGGGAACCAACCCAATAATGGAGATTGCACCAGGGGAGGTTTAGGATGGATATTAGGAAAAATTTCTTCACCGAAAGGGTTATCAAGCTCTAGAATAGGCTGCCCAGGGAAGTGGTGGAGTCACCATCCCTGGAGGTATTTAAAAGATGGGTAGACGTGATGCTGAGGGGCATGGTTTAGTGGTGGTTTTGGCAGTGTTAGGTCAATGGTTGGACTTCATGATCTTAAAGGTCCCTTACAACCTAGACGATTCTATGATTCTACGTAAGACCATGAGAACCACCTGTTCTGGCTCAGGCCCAGGGTCTACCCAACACTATTGGGTTGGAGGTATCTACAGGAGAAGGACACGTAGAGAAGGGCTCTTTCTCCTGCCTGGGACCTCTCAGTGAAGCCCTGCAGCCTGGTAGCATTGAGTTTTCAACTCCTAGAGGGTGCCACCAAGCCATCATCATGTAATAGCCGGCAGTTCTCTTTTTTTGGTGAATTTATTTAGTCTTTTCTTTAGTAAGTGATATTTATGGCAATGGGTTGCACAACTGAATTACAGACTGCATGAAAAATGCTTCCTCAACTGGTCCCTCCTCACTCATGGTTCATGAGAAGGATGGAATAAGCATTCCCTCATCACCTTCTAGGCACCATTTATAACTATATAGTCCTTTCCTCTCTGTCCAGACTTCCCAGACTGGAGAATTGTGGTCTATTTAATCTCTTCTGGTAATTTTTCTCTAAATTTACACAGCATTAATGCTAATAAAGCATTGCACAACCAGCCTCCAAGTTAAATACGCACATTTTGGTTGTTCTGCACAGCCTGTCGGGATTACAGAAATACTGATTTCACATTTTGGAGCTGGATACCAGCACCAGGACATTTATATCTGATAACAAACCTTCTATATCGTAGTACAGAAGCTCTAAAAAAATTCAAAAATCAGAGTAGTGTTTTAAGAATTAGTAATAAGATCAAATCAACATTTCTTAAATTGAATCAGAATAATAGTCCTTAGTTGGTTACTCAGTGCTGACAGGTGGAGGATGCCATCAGAGTTTGCCAGCTGGAATTTTGAGGCTAAAAATTTTAGCCGGTCCCCAAAGAAACCATCTGACTTGAATGATTTTGTGGGTCCTGGGTAATATTTGATGCAGATATCGGAGCGGTGCAGATCTGAGCTGAGTGACTTGAGAGCCAGCCCCTGACCACGCACCAGATGATTTCTTCCAGCAGCATTTCTCAGATCTCCTCGGATCCATGCAACAGGTTTTAATCCTTCAGCCTGTGACGCCATGCAGCTACGAGACTCGATAATTTATTACAGGAGAACTGATTCATGTTGCCAGCTCATTATACCTGCCCAACAGTTGATTAAACTATATTATTAGTCGTTTAAAAAGTGTAGAAAAGCCAACTCCACTGATGAAGTCCTTGAGTAATTTCTCCGTAAAATTGCTGCTGTGCTAGAAATCATTTGGAGGTTGCTCAAAGCTCGATGGGAGACCATATAGGAAGGAAGGGTGATTTATTTTTTTTTTAAATTAATTCACTCGCTCTCACTCATTCTCCCATAACATCCTCGCGAGCACTGGAGGCACACGTGTCCAAGGTATCTGGTCAGGATTACTTTTGGTGACATAGAGGACAAGGGATGTCAACTGCTGAATCCTCACTTTGAATCCTTGGTTCTTCTTATGTCAGTGACCAAATCTGGTTTTGGGCTGTGCTCCTTGCACACTTCAGGAATTGCTGGTCCTTGAGGTCTTTTGGGTCTCCAGCCTGCCCCATTTCCACGGATCACTAAAGGACAACGCTGATTTATTCCTGGTTTTGTGTCTCCGTACGCTGGTGCCTTCTAGCTCCAATTCCATTCTTTAGCTTTCTGTTATCGTTTCTTAATTTTCTCAGTCTGCTTTTGGTGTAGGGGTGTCCATTATTTTACAGATCTGGGTGTCTTGAGGAGCTGCACATAGGTATGCTGTGATCACAGCCATCTGCAAACCTAGTTGCAGATGGTTCTCAGCTGCAGATCAACCGGCTAGTTTTCATATCTGTATGTTCCCTGTTGACTCTGCTCAAACCAGTCTGCATTTTATTTTATTTTTAACGAATCTCTCCATGCTCAGCTCTGAATTTACCCAGATTTTATAAATAAAGCTGGGAGCGTATTCTGTGCACCAGAACCTCCCTGTAAGGTTATGCAGCTCAGAACATGTAACCCTGGAGTCTGTTTTTGGAGGATTCAGACTGCCTCTTCCCACAATAACACATACGTTTTATTAATCTGCTATCACACTGGTACCTTCTAGGAAAACTTCTGAGTCCAGACATCCTCACGTGCTTTGGGATCTTGGTTTCTGGTGTGTGTCTGTCTCTGTTCCTCCTGGTTGTTGGTCACTCACACCCTGAGGTCCTCCTGGTGCTTCATCTGGCATCTGGTGGAGGGGCTATACGAAGGACCGTTCTCCTTCTGGGAGCATCATCTCTGAACCTCATGGTGCAAGCCTTCCTCTACCTACTAATGAGCAGCCAAATATGATGAAAGAACAAAACCTATCAGGAAGCTTCAGGTGCTCTTCTAATGAGAAGGACCTGTACTAATTTAGGGCATGAGATGGGCTTTAAGAGTGAGCTTGGCAACAGTCACGTGTATTTTTGGTCTTGGGGCAAACGTGGTAATGGGGCAAGACAGATGCTCAGTGTTTAAAGCCGCGTGTTTTGCAACCCGCCTCATGCTCAACCCTCTCCTTCTGGTGTATCTACAGGTTTCTCCGTGGCACGTGCAAGAAGACAGATGGGACCTGTTCTTTTTCCCACAAGGTGTCCAAAGACAAGGTCTGTACAGCTTCCCAACAAACATGATGCTTTGGTGGCTGTAGGGAAATCTATCTCATTGAGTGCTTCCAACAGAGTTCGTCTATAGTTCGCTTGCCAAGCTCTTCAGAAAACGGCCTCAAGTTGCACCAGGGGGTGTTTGGGTTGGATATTAGCAAAAATTTCTTCACCAAAAGGGCTGTCAAGCATTGGAACAGGCTGCCCAGGGAAGCGGTGGAGTCACCATCCCTGGAGGGATTTAAAAGATGGGTAGACGTGGTGCTGAGGGACATGGTTTAATGGTGGTTTTGGCAGTGTTAGGTTAATGGTTGGACTTGATGATCTTGTAAGTCCCTTCCAACCTAGATGATTCTATGATTCTATGATGGGGTTGTGAGAGCAAAGTGTGCCTCTTCAACCGGCGCCGTGAATCAGTAGATGAATGCGTTAAGCAGCGGGTTGGAAACCGGAGCACCTGGGGCTGTGCTGGGTAATGTCCGTTGGGTTAAGGAGTGCTTAACTTAACTCCAGGCAGCGGGGAGAAAGAGCATGGGAGTGGTGTTTAGTTGCATCTAATCCTTAACTACCTCTGTAAGATCACCCTTCCCTCTAAATCACCCCGTGCTGGGGTCGGAGGAGGAGGACGTTATAACGTACAAGAGCTTGGAGGTATAAATTAACCTTTCTAAAAAGCCAGGCGGTGGCAGAACGGCTTTTGAGTTTTCAACGTTCTTGATGTATTTGGGGCTTCACGGTTTTATTACATAGAGTGAGGTGGAAAATTAATTAGGTTTTCTTTTAGTGATTATCAGTTGACGATTTAGCAGATTAACCTCCGTTCAGTGGCTAGGATCTCCGGTCAGACGTAGCTTTGGAGACCTCAAGCGTTGAAGCTGAGGTGAAGTTGATGCTGAAGGTTAAGCGTAGCTGCGGGTCCTTCGCTGAACCGGGATGTGCTTCAAGCAGGTATTTACGTTTTGGCTTTATTGGACGGATTTGGAGGATCATTTCTCTGCTGCAGACGAAGGATCAACCAAACAACAGCAGTAAGGTTAATCCCACCGGGGTATTGAGACGCCAACCAAAGCGGTGTTGCTGTGTGGGGAGCGGTTTGTGATCAGCTCCGGTGTCAAGGCTCCGTTGTCGGGATGGAGGTGCCAGAAAGTGGGACGCGAATGAGGACCGCTTTTCCCGGAGAAACCCGTAAAGCTCCATCCTTCATCACGATGAGTCTGCAGCCCCCCTCGGCCGTATTTCTGGCACGTCATTTGTCGAAGGCAGCTTTGTCAAAGCTTTTGCAGCTGTGCCTGGGGCACGGCAGGGACCGGAGCTCACCTGAGCCAGGCTGGATCTGGAAGTGGTGCTTTTAGTTACTCAAGCTTTGGTTGTTTAGCCCGTGCCCTGTGAATTGTCCTTATAGCACCTTCTTCTCCCCACTCTGAGCATCGCCGCCCTCCGTTCCCCATCCACAGCATCACGTAGATAATTACAGTGCAATTACTGACCTGTAAAGGATTTAACCCATGGGATGTCGGGTCTCATCAGCGTCTGGGACAGGATCTTTTCCAACAGCATTTGCCTTTGGGCACACAATTTCCTTGTCTCCCTTTCCCTGCGTTTGCCTAAGGCACGTTCGTTGTCAGCGGGGAGCTCATAAGTTATCCTGGCGGTGAGCAGAGTCGCTCTGAACGAGACACAAAGCGCCATATGTTTTTTACATGTATCTCTCTTCAGAGTCACTTAATCACGAGTATATAAAATAGAGGAGATAGACCGGGGACAGCTGTACTCCCTGACTTGTGGCATGTCAAAGGAGGGATGGGAATGAGAATTGATAGAAGGAAAAAGGGCTGGTTTGGGTTTTTTTTTTTCCTTCCTATAACTTATAGTTAGACTTCAGAAATAAAGAAGCCAAGAAAGAAGAAAGCTTTGCAAAGGTGCTGGCTGGTGGTGTATCCAGAATTGTCGTCATTAATGCAGATTTGGAATGGACATGAGGCCAGCGGCTTATTTTCACCCACGTAAGTGATTTGCGAGTGCCGACGGCAGTACGGAACCCAATGCCCGCGCCTCTGAGCCGAAGGATTGATGCTCATCTAGACCACACCAGACTGTTGGTTTACATCTGTACTGTCGAGTTAAATGATATTTCAGCTCGGTTTTGGTCCTGGAGCAAAAACCTGGGTGAGACTTGGGAGTTGGAGACGGCCAAGGAGCTGTTGTGGTTGGCGGTTCGGCATCCACCGAAGGATGCAATGGCTGGATGCGGATGGGTTTGTGCCAGCTTGTTTCGGTACCTGGGAACATTCCTTGGCATGTTTAATATGCTGGTGGAGATGTGGCCTCAGTTTCCCTTCCAGAAACACCAGTGTGTCTTGGTGCCTCAAGCAGAACCTCAAGCTTTTGGTTCCTGGGCTCCGTTTTGGGGAGATGGGTGGGGACCGCTGGCTGCAGCGTGGTGTGGCAAACCCAACCTTTCCCCCATAGCAGCGCCTTGCCAGTTAGAAACTGGGGAAGGATAATAGTAATATCATCATAAAACTGAATTAAAAGGGGTGATCATGCTGAAGTCTCCGGCACAAGAGCTGATTTGCCACCCTCATTTTGGGGACGGGGTCCCTGGAAAGGGATCCCACGGGGCACGGATGGCCTCTGCCCATCTCACCTTCTTCCTTAGCCATTCGCCATTACCGAAGTGTCATCTAAACCCAAGCTGAGTCGTTAAATTAACGAGCCTACAAACGAAGCAGGCAGGTGCCAGCTCTTTTACGTGCCTTAGAAACAAATGCTGTGTTTCTGGCCATGCACATTGCGCTCCGCGGGGAAGGAGGATTATTTTTCGCCGGATTAGGCGCCCCGGGGGCGGTTCAGAGGTCTCCGCTCGCCACCTTGTCGTCAGCGCGGGCTGGAAGAGAAACAACCTCCTCGGTGGAGTTCAAGCCCGTTTCAGGGTGATTTATAGCTGCGGGGATGCTGCTACCCGAAGCGAGAGGCGACTTTGCTTTTCAACGCCCGTAGCTCCCTGTTAACCGGGGTGATTACTAGCAAAGGTGGCGTTCGCCTCGTTTATCAGCGGCGGAGAAAGGCAGGTGAAGCCGCTCGGCAAAGGAAGGCAGTGTTTTTCCCCCTGCTCGTGGGTTTTTTGGAGCAGTTTCCTCCCTGCTCCTCGATTGAGGGATTGGGGAACAGCTTGGTTTTGGTTATTTGAGTTGGGGTTTTGATGCAATGAACGATTTTTCTTCATGCGGTTTATAATGATGCGGTGGTTTGGGGGCTGCCGGTTTTGATGATGCCCCGTTATTTGACTCTCGATTTCACTTTGCGGTTATGGTGGGGGGGAGCCCCACAAATTCCTCATCGGAAGAGCTTCAGGTTGTTGTCATCGTGTGTCTCACCTTGGCGGGAAGTCACCACGGATGGAGCCACATGCCTGGTCCAGGAAGGGAAGGTCTGAATGCTTGGGGAGTTTGCTTTAAGGACAAAAGCTGTTGGTTTGAGGACAAAACTCTTGCTCAACCTTGGAGCTATCCCGTGCCTCAGTTTCCCCACGGAAAAATGGGGACAATCCCTCTATTTTCTCTGGGAAAAGCAACGGTGAGCTTTTCCCCATCCTAAGCAGCAAAAACCTTCCTCCAAGCCGAGGATGCGCTCCGGGGCCAGGGCTGCTCCAGATGGGGACGATGCTTTGCAGACGCTTTCAAAAACCAAATTATCCCTCTGACAATGGAAAAAGGAGCCCGGAGGAGCGGGAAAACTTGTGGCTGGGGGATTTTGCTCTGCAGGGGATGAAGGGCAGAGCCCTCGGCGGAGGAGCATCCGTCAAAGCGCTGTATGGGGAATTTCTCTGCGACAGGGCAGAGCCACCGGCGCGTCCCAGTGATTGAGAGAAACCAGTAAATCTGAATGAATAGGTTTGTGAGTGAAGGTTAGCAAGAGGCTAAGACTCGGGCAACCGCCCGCTGCTGCTACAACAGCTTTTCCCCTTGAGGAACTCGAAAAGAATCAGCATTTTTCTCCCTAATAGAGCTTCAAAACTCTGTTGTGAGCAATTTGGAAATTCACGTCGAGTTTCGGGTTCATTAGCTGCTGGCTCCAAAGCGTGTACATAGTCAAAGCTGTCTAATACGGACGCACCGCACCAGTGCCTTGAATTAATGTTATTGTTATTTGTGTGGACGTAGTGGGGTGCAAACAAGGTTAATTGAAATGAGAGTGCTGCTTCCTCTTGATAATGGCTCAGGCTTGACAGCTAGGAGGAGTTTATTTTTGTAGAAGAGCTGCCTTTATTATCCCTTTTTATTAGAGCTAATTTGGGCTCTATATCAAAAACTACATTAAGGGAATCATTTACGGTCACACCACCACCACCAAAAAAGATAGCCCCAGAGCCCTGTCCTTTATGTTAATGTCTGCAGTTAAAAGACAATTAAAAATAAACTCTTCTCCTTTAAAGCACCCTTTGTTTTCTTTCCCCTCTGCTTCCCCCTCCTTCTCTCTTATTTCTCTCTTTGCCTCAAGTGAGCCAATTTAGTTACAACCCTAATGTGCCCTTCAGGGAAAGGGATTTTTTTCCCGATAGCCTCGGCTGCGGTTATTACAGAATTGTAAATATTAGTTTGGGGATGCTCGAACCGGCGGGACTGAGATGCTACCGGTGAACGGAGGGATCGATACTGCGCCGAGCAGTAAGGAAATTTGGCGCGTAGGCGAACAGCGAGGGATTGAGCAGGAGGAGCCGGATCGTCGCGGCGGCTTCGGGAAGCGCACGTTCCCCTCGGCAGCTGCTTAGTCAGGTCGGGAAGTTGCCCGCGGTAGCCGGTGAGTTAAGGATGCTGAAATATCGCAGCAGGCTGGTAATTTGTTTTTAATTATAACAGCTGGCGGAAGGTGAAGTTTGTGGTTTGAGGACGATGAGGATCCTTGCTCGTTCGCTTTTCCCCGTCGGCTGTCGCGCTGCTAAAGCTCGGGAGCAGTGAATGTGGGAGCGGGACTCTGCTCCGTGGATCCGACCACTCTCATCCTGGACTGCTTGTGGCAGGAGCCTGGGCTCATCTTCTTCTTTCCCTCCCTCCTGGAGTATCCCTGAAGCCTGGGCTCTCCTCCTCCTTTCCATCCCTCCTGGGGCATCCCTCCTGGAGCATCCCTTGAGCCCAGGCTTTCCTCCTCCTTTCCCACCCTCTTGGAGCATCCCTCCTGGAGCATCCCTCGAACCCAGGCTGCTCTTCTCCTTTCCCTCCCTCGTGGAGCATCCCTTGAGCCCGGTCTCTCCTCCTCCTTTCCCTCCCTCCTGGAGCATCCCTCCTCCGGCTCACAGGGACAAGCATCAGCACATCACTCACAACCCTTGGGGGATGCCAGGCTGATGCCTTCACATGATGCACCCCCCCAAAAAAAAATGCTTGCGGAGGTGCAAGCACTTGCTTTCCCCCTTGCTCAGACCCACCTTTTGGAGCCTTTGTCTATCCACGTGCTCTGCACCCTCCAGCCAGCTCCGTACCCAGGGAAGAGCCAAATAGGGGGCGCACCCCCAGGATGCTGTTTTGGCCTTTGTGATGGCCAGAACCCACCATGGGAGAGTGCAGCCGGGCTGGGTACGAGCCCTGCACCCCTGTTCCCATCACAGCAGCTGCATCTCCCATTGGGAAGGGTGTTCCCAGTCCTCGGCCATGCGACGGTGCATTCAGCTTAGTGCCTTTTGCGAGCGAGGAGCCCAGGGAGCAGCCGCCCCTTCTCTCCTCTTCAAGGTTAGTTGGAAGCGTCAGCAGAAGATGAACCTGCCACGTGCGTTGTGCCGGCGAAGCCCCCACGATAGCAGAGTTTATTACAAGTCCCCCATCCCTTCCCCATGCCGTACAGAGGCAGTTTCATGCTTTCCACCCTCTCGCCAGCATCCTGAAGGATGCTACGGCAGCATATTCGCCCCCCTGCATATATACGTCGGGACTGCATAATGTCATGGAGCTGCGTTGCAGGAGACCAATAGAAGAACTAAAAATACCTCTGGGATCAGTGGCTGGCAAAAGGCATATATTTATTTTACGCATGTCACAGTTTTATTTCAGTTCTGGGTGTTGGAACAGTTCCTAATCACGAATCGGGGGGAGCACTAACGGGTTTCTCATCCTCTGCCCTTGCAGATGCCAGTGTGCTCCTACTTCTTGAAGGGGATCTGCAACAACAGCAACTGCCCCTACAGCCACGTCTACGTGTCCAGGAAGGCAGAAGTATGCCAGGATTTCCTCAAAGGCTATTGTCCCATGGGAGAAAAGGTAAAGAGGGGACCGGCTCTCGGGGTCCTGGGATGGATTTCGCCTTTGCTGAAGCCACGAGCTGTTTTTCACCCGAGCTACGGCACCAAAGGGAGCCGTAGAGCTGGAAGCTGCCAAACACCTGGAGGTGATGAACGGCAGTCCTGTGCTTTTCCAAAGGATGATGGGCAAAGTGGTTTGGCTGTCTTACAGGCAGGAAAAAAAATAGAAAACAAATTAAAGGCTGTAGCTCGCAAACTTTGTGCTGGTGTTTCCCTGGGAAGAGTCTCCCAGGGAAGGCTCTGTCCATGTTGCCCGAGTCCGGTGCCTGGGCTGATACCACCTGCCCTGAAAATTGCTCAGTTAAATAGACGAGAAGTGAAGGAAAAGGCTTTTGAGTCCCTGTTGTACATAGAAAACCCACAGACATTAATGCTTATTTTGCACGCTGACTCCGTGACGGGTTAAAACTTGAGCCTTACATCTTGTGGCTTAGCAGCAAGACCACCCTTCCTCACCTAACCTCAAGCTGCGCCCAGATAGGTACCTGGGGGCTTCATGGAGCCCACCTCCAGGTCCTGGGGACCTTCTGGTTTAGATCAATGCAGTGAAGTCCTACATGGACTTTATGTGCACCCCGGGTAGACTTGTAATCTCATCTGCGAGTTTACAGCACCCTACGTAACGTGCAGAGCTTGAGAGAGAGCAGCTTTCCTGAAGTGGGGCCTGGAGCCAGCTGCTACTTGCAGGTTTCCAAAGGACTTTTAGAGCTGTTACATGCAAAAAAATGAAATTTTGGGGTTTATCCAACATCTTGTGGCTCCCCCTTTCTTTGTAAGTGACAGGAGACACCGCAGGATGTGACTGTTCCTTGCTTAGTGGCTAAGGGAGAGAGTTGGCTGTGCTGGTGTTTCCCTGGGAATTGAAGTGACTGTCCTATCTGGCTGCTCTTTCCTGTTTTCTGCCTCTTGGTGTGAACCACTCTTCTGTTAGTAGACCACATGGGGGTTTTTTTGGGTCCCATGAACACGATATGGGCCGCCTTCTCTTAGTTTCTGCAGCTGCCATCTCAAACTTGCGAGAGCAGCAATGCAGAGTCCCCAAGAAGTCATGGTCCAGAAGGGGCAGCCAGTCAATTTGCCATGAGGTTTGAATACAGCAAAGGTGGACTCTGAGATTTATGGAGATGATGCTTTCTGCCGTAGCTGAAGAGCTGCCAGGCTTTGCTCTTCTGAGGTGGGTTATGTGGTGGAATTTCTGCTCATCCTTTGATCAGGCTGATCCTTTGACCATTGTGGCCAGCAGGTCAAGGGAAGTAATTCTCCCCCTCTACTCAGCTCTGGCGGGACCCTACCTGGAGCACTGTGTCCAGCTTTGGGATCCCCAGCACAGGAAAGGCATGGACCTGTTATAGCAGGGCCAGAGGAGGCCACGGAGGTGCTGCGAGGGCTGGAGCCCCTCTGCTGTGAGGCCAGGCTGAGAGAGTTGGGGGTGTTCAGCCTGGAGAAAAGAAGGCTCCAGGAAGACCTTCTTGTCGCCTTTCAATACTTCAAGGAAGCTTATAGGAAAGATGAGGACAGACTTTTTAGTAGGCCCTGGAGTGATAGGACAAGGGGTAATGGTTTTAAACTCAAAGAGGGGAGATCCAGACTAGATCTAAGGAAGAAATGTTTTACACTGAGGGTGGTGAGCCCCTGGCGCAGGTTGCCCAGAGAGGTAGTAGACGCCTCATCCCTGGAAACATTCTAGGCCAGGTTGGACGGGGCTCTGAAAAACCTGGTCTAGTTGAGGATGTCCCTGCCCGTGGCAGGGGGGTTGGAGTAGATGACCCTTAAAGGTCCCTTCCCACCCATGATTTGCTCTGCTACGTTGGCCCATCTCTATGAACCCACCTGGAGGATGGGAACCATCTCTCGGTCTGCTTCTTTGCTAGTTGCCTCTAAGGGTTTGTTTGATACGGAAGAAAACATCACATCAGTGTCCCGGCTTGCTTCATCCACTTCCAAAAGCCGATGGCAAACAAACAGGAAGAGACAGTGAAAGCCTCCTCCTTGAGCTGGAGACTCCATGTACCACGTTGAAGACACGAGAGGAACTTTGCAAGCAGTGCTTTAAATCGGCTCTTTCACTGAAAAAACGAGCCGCTAATGAAACAATCATTTTGTGTGCCTCGAGTCTGCCAGATCACAGGGCACCATCCCAAATACGCCCCAGCAGGCCTACGGAACGATATTATTTTATTACATTTAATAGATAACGTGAAAATAAGTGTCTGCCTAAGCGTGGTTTTGCTTAGTCTCGCTGCTCCTGGAGATTTCTAACTCCCTCATGATTTTGGCTGCTTTTCACCTGGGAAAGTTGCTGGGATGAGCAGTCGGATGCTTGGATCCACGTGCTGCTCTGGGCTGGAGCTCCAAAGGGCTTTTCTCCTGCTGTTCTCTATCCCTGTAGCTCTCGTTGGCAGAGGTGCAACCCAGCAAGTGAAGCTGGAGGTGCTCAACGCCCATCACCGTGGTGTCATCTTGCAAAGCCACCAGCCTGTCCCAGAACCCAAACACAACACTGGATGGTGCCTTCTACAAGCAGATCCTTCCTTTCCCGAGGAGAAACCGCTACAGAGCAAAAACCAGGCAAAAAGAAGGAGGAAAAAAAGCCAAAAGTGAGAGCTTTAAGGAAAGCGGGACATCAGCAGGAGTGAAGGGAAATGCTAATAAATTAGTCTGTGCCTAATTACTTTTTGTGGCAGCGCGTGGAGGGGACCGCGTGCAGGATAAACATTTCCTCCAAAGGAAAACACGGGCATCCTGCCGCCTCCCTCCCGCGCAGCGTTGGCCACGCAGCCAGGGTCCCTACAATTATTTTTAAAATATTCCAATTTAAATGAAAATATAAAAGAGATATTTAGAATATTTATTCTATTAGTAAAAGTGCTTACCGTGTCACTTTTAGAGTGTCAGAAAAGCATTCTCCTACAGATGATGGATAGCAGCCTGTAATTATATATGGGGAGAAATTGCTGAGCGGGCCATATTTAACTGGGGAGGAGAAATACCAGCTTGGGCCATTAAGGGTTAATTTTATTCTCTAAATAATATAAAAAGTGCTGAGTCCGTTCCTTTGCTCAAAGTAGAAAGTCCTCAAATGGACCCCGGAGAGTTTATAATATTCTACTGAATCAAGTAAAAATGTTAACCTTGCTTCATAAAACGATGGCTTGTTAAAGATGTGCAGTCCCTTTTCTTTTGAATAATTTAGGATGGGAGTAAATCTTCTCTCGTTCTGCCTTTCCCCGTCCGAGGAACGGCGAGAGCCGTCTGCCTGCAGTCTGAACCGCAAAGGGTGCAGACGGCAAAGGTGTGCGACACCGGCGTAGCATCCTCAGAGGATAAACTCAAACGAGGATGTCCGGTAATTAGGAATTTAGATCCTTCTGTGCTGGAGTTTGGCACACTGGGCTCTTCTCCCCGTTGTGTTTTCCTCTCTGTGCTTCCCCCGAAGAAGCACAATTTCTGATTTTTATCAGACCTTCATAAAAAATGTCCATTAGGATCCATAATTTATGACGTGTCATTGGCAGTGTCGCTTCTTAAGTACTTTCTAGATGTCTTGCAGGATGCTCAGACCAAGTTGATCGGCCTTTGACCCATCCCGTGGGCTGTAACTCCAACTACGTGCGGTCTTTGTACAAACAATGCTTGGACCAGCCTGCTCACGCTTCATTAGAAACTTTGAATAAATGAGAAAGCGTTAATTTTGCATTCCCAAGTCCCTTTTCCGCGAAGGTAGACTTAACAGTCCCTCCACCCTTGGGGAGAGGATACAGCTCCTGTATGAGACCATGACCATGTCTTTTCTTAAGGGAATGTGACCCCCAATATTAATCATTTCCAGGAGGCAGCTGGTAGCAGAACCAGAACTGCGATTTCCAGCACTCTCACCAGTTCCTTGGTCATGGATTGGGAAGTTTCTCCACCCTGTGTGCGCTCACGCGGACCTACAGCTTCCTAAAGGGAGCGGAGGGACCTGCAAGTTCAGCTTGGTGAAGCTGTCGGTGAAATATGGCTCCAAATAGGTCTGCGGCTCATCATCTCTAAACACAACATTATACGTGTCTTAGCTAAAGTCACGAAGTGATGCCCACCACAGAAATCTCTCTGCCACCTTGCCTGGAGCTCCCCGACCTTCTCTGGCACCATGAAATGGTCACGTTGGGTGAGGCTGGTCCCTCTGGGCTGGTCACCTGCATTGGAGGAAGCCTGAAGGGGGAAGTGGGAAGAGAGGGAGAAATGGGGCCTCTTGCAGGTGCTCCCCAGGGTTTTCCGAAGATGATTTTGATGAGCTGCTCTGCGGTAAAAACTCGTCTCTGGTTCCCCGTCCCTCCTCCCATGCAGGTCCTCATGCTTGCACCTCGGTTTGGGGCATGGGTTCACTGGGAGAGGATGGGGTGAGGCTGGTAGGTGCAAGGGATGATGTAGCCCTATTGAGTGATGCCGTGGTGGCATGTTCCCTGGGGCTAGGGACAAGCAGGAGGAGACGCAGTCATGATGGGCTGCGTGGCCAGCAAGCATGGAGGAGAGATGCTCGGCTTGTCTGAGAGGCGATTTCTCTGCCAGGCCTCTCTCATTGCTGCATCCACGCTTGGCTCCTGAAATAATACACAAATAATATGAAATAATACAAAATAATATGAAATAATATCCATCCTAAAGGAGCTGGTAGGGTGATAAACTTGTGTTGCACGTCAGGCTGCTGTTGTAATATTTCCTGGCTAACTGGGGGCTGAGATCTCTGAGTGGCTGAGAGCTTGGACCTGGGAATTATGGCAAGCGCTTGGATTACATCCATGAACACCCCAAGAAGCAGGTGCTTGAGATTTCCTTCCAGGCAAAAGATTTATTGGGGAATAAACTGTATTTGGGCAATCGCAAGCACAAATCCAGGCTGGGTGGAGAACAGAATTGAGAGCAGCCCTGAGGAGAAGGACTTAGGAGTGTTGGTTGATGAGAAGCTCAACACGAGCCGTCAGTGTGCTCTCACAGCCCAGAAAGCCAACGGCACCCTGGGCTGCATCCCCAGCAGCGTGGGCAGCAGGGCGAGGGGGGGGATTCTCCCCCTCTGCTCTGCTCGGGGGAGACCCCCCTGCAGTGCTGCCTCCAGCGCTGGGGCCACCAACATCAGGAGGACATGGAGCTGTTGGAGCAGGGCCGGAGGAGGCCCCGGAGATGCTGGGAGGGCTGGAGCCCCTCTGCTGGGAGGACAGGCTGAGAGAGTTGGGGGGATTCAGCCTGGAGAAGAGAAGGCTCCGGGGAGACCTTCCAGCCCCTTCCAGGCCCTCAAGGGGCTCCGGGAAAGCTGGGGAGGGACTCTGGATCAGGGAGGGGAGCCACAGGATGAAGGGGAACAGTTTTAAACTGAAAGACGGGAGATTTAGATGAGATATGAGGAAAAAAATTCTTTACTCTAAAGGTGGTGAGGTACTGAAACAGGTTGCCCAGAGAAGCTGTGGCTGCCCCATCCCTGGAAGGGTTCAAGGCCAGGTTGGATGGGGCTTGGAGCAACCTGGGCTGGTGGGAGGTGTCCCTGCCCAGAGCAGGGGGTTGGAACTAGATGGGCTGTACAGATCCCTTCCCGCCGAAACCCTTCTATGATTCTATGAGTTATGGGTCGGGCGGGTTTTGATTCTGGCATCCTCCAGCCCTGGCAGTGTGTCAGAGCAAAGACAAGCGAGTCAGCCCCGTCCCCTCTAACTGCTGCATCTGTAAAATTGTTTTGTATTAAATAAGCTTTTCCCCCATGGTGTGCATTAGTGAGCGTGCTGCATTAAATACCTATCTTCATATTGTTTCCATCAGCTGCCTCGAAGCCTGTGGGTAAATTGTTCCCCCGTGGGGACTGTTAAACAGTAAGACACAGTGAGATTAAACAACGACACTACCATGAAAACGCACGGGGAGATGTACTGGAATAAATCACGGGGAAGCGGGAGCTCTGTGCTCCGGTGTTTGCTGGTAACCCATCGCTCCTGGGGACCACAACCAGCCCCATCCCTGCCAATGAGGCTTGACCAGGGGATCTGCCATCAGAGCAGAGCTCCAGTACCTGAAGGGGGGCCTACAGGAAAGCTGGGGAGGGGCTGTTTGCAAGGGCATGTAGTGATAGGACGAGGGGCAATGGCTTTAAACTAGAGCAGGGTAGGTTTAGATTAGACATTAGGATGAAGTTCTTTACAGTGAGGGAGGTGAGACACTGGCCCAGGTTGCCCAGAGAGGTGGTGGAGGCCCCATCCCTGGAGACATTCAAGGCCAGGCTTGATGAGGCTCTGAGCAACCTAATTGAAGATGTCCCTGCTTACTGCAGGGGGGTTGGACTAGATGACTTTTAAAGGTCCCTTCCAACCCGACACATTCTATGATTCTATGACATATGCTGGGACAGCCCAGAGATCTCCTAAAATCCATCTTTTCGGTCCCACTGAGTTGCTTGGCCAACAGCCTTTCACCAGAGCTCTGATTTCATAGAATCACAGAATGGTTCGGGTTAGAAGGAATGTTAAATATCATCCAGTTCCAACCCCCTGCCATGGGCGGGGACACTTCCCACTAGACCACGTTGCTCAAAGCCCCATCCAACCTGGCCTTGAACACCTCCAGGGATGGGGCATCTCCCACCTCTCTGGGCAACCTGGGCCAGTGTCTCACCACCTTCAGTGTAAAACATTTCTTCCTTAGATCTAGTCCGAATCTCCCCTCTTTTGGTTTAAAGTCGTTACCCCTTGTCCTATCCACATACAATATCGGCAATGCTCATGCTAGCAGGGGCAGGTCTGGTTAGGACACTTTGCCTGAGGAAGTGCAGCTTCCTTGGGAAAAATCATTTTCCTCCCTCAGGTGGAGTCTGGTGTTTTTCCCAGTGGCAGCTGCTTGATTTTTTCTGTAGAAAATTCAAATGTGGGGACTTTTTCTTAGCTGACGCCGTCTTCTCGTTTGCGTTTCTCTAGTCTCATGACACGTTAGGTTGTTTTTTTTCTCCTTTTCTGGTGGTAGTTTAACAGGTTCCCACCGTAAATTTATTTCATGTGTCTGATACATTCAGTTTAACACATTTCTTTAGGAAAAGCCACACGAGCTGTGTTAGCAGCAGCTAACAGTTAAATGTCTCTGGGGTTTTCTCTTAATTATCCAGCGATGGAGAGTGGCAGCCTGGGGTCCTTGTTCCTCTTAATCTGTTATCACAGAAAGGTGAAGATCAACGGTGTTCGTATTGCGTGTTCTCAAATGGTTTTTGTTGCCTGCTGGCTAAACCAGCATTTTTCTTTTCTCACAGCCAACAACCATCAGTTTTTGTTCTTTCTGGGTCTTTTTTCCCCCTCCTTTGGTCACATGTTGACCCTCAGCCAGCCTGCCTTTCCCTTGAGTACATGCAATCATTGAGGAACCTGTGCATGTTCATCCAGGTGGCTGCTGGCTGATTCCAGCTCTGTAATTACACTTCACCTCCATAGAATCATAGAATGGTTTGAGTTGGAAGGGACCTTTAAAGGCCATCAAGTTCCAACCCCCTGCCATAGGCAGCGGGATCTTCCACTAGATCAGGTTGCTCAAAGCCCCGTCCAACCTGGCCTTGAACGCTTCCAAGAATGGGGCATCCACAACTTCTCTGGGGAACCTGGGCCAGTGTCTCAGCACCCTCAGAATAAAAAGTTTCTTCCTTAATGTCCAATTTAAACCTAACTTCTTTCGATTTAAAACTGTTGCCCCTTGTCCCGTCACTACAGGCCCTGGTAAAAAGTCTCCATCTTTCTTAGAATCCCCCGTTAAATATTGAAAGTCCACATGAAAGTCTTCCTGGAGCCTCTCCAGGCTTCTCCAACCTCAGCTCTTTCAGCCTTTCTTTATAGGAGAGGTGTTCCAGACTGCTGATCTTACTGGGCTTCTGTCCCAGGTGGTCACAGTGGCCACTGCAGCACCCATCACATATGGTGTGGCGTAAAGGCCACTGGCTGTCCTCTTTCTGCAGCACTGAGACTTCACGACAGCAAAAAACATGGAGGTGCTTAATGGTGGAAGCTTCTTGAGTCTAGCAAGTATAAGAATGTCAGTGAATTATTAAGCTGTGTGTAAATCCTTTAAGAATGATTTCGTGCTTCTCCATCCTGCTGTCCTGGTCGGTTGTGCTCCTTCACCCCAACGTCCCCACTGTTGTGGTTGGACTAGTGGTGGGACAGGAGCTATTCTATGCTCACTGCTGCCATTTCCGAACTCCAAGAGCTCGCTTAGAGGAGAAGCACGGGGACAAATCTCTGGATGAAGAGCCCATCGAGGGTCGTTAAACATCTTCTGGCTGTGGAAATCCTGAAGGCCAAGGCTGCTCCTTGATCTTGTCCCTCCAAAACTGGTGCTGGCCGTAGCCAGAGAGTATCTGGGAGAGGTTTTGGATGGGTTGCGTGTTGTGAAGGGACTTTCGCTTTACCCAGATTTCCAAACAGCCTCCTCCTTTCCCTCCAGATGTGCTAGCGTCAAGAGAGGCCGTGTTTTGGGGATGAGTTTCGTCCAGATCAGTTTTCTGGGTGGCAGCCTCATACCTATGGGTCTTCAGCATCGCATCAGTGGGTCAGCGAAGGTTTGCTCTTCTCCTGGAGGCCCTTCAGATACTGCGTGAGACCTTACGCAGCTCCTTCACATGCGGATCGTTTGGCTTATGCTTTTAGTTTGGGACTAAGAGGTTTCAAATGAGGATGATTTTTCTTTCTAATCGCGCCAGGGCTGATGCCTGGAGAGAACCAGCCGCCGCAGGAACAGATTTCCTGGCTCAAAGCGTTCATCTCCAAACTCCATGATGTTGTTATGCTGAATTAGACCCAATCAAGCTGAGAAGCTCCTCCATGCCCAGCTACCAGGGGGGCTGTTTGAAGTGCAAGAAGTCTTAATATAAAACCTCTCTTTTCGGTATTAGCACGGGAAGGGATACGGGGAAGGCTAAGCCTTGAGCCGTCCCAAATTTTCCGTATCTTGGCCGTACCTCCGTCTTATTCCTTTTATGATCCTATCACAACTGTTTCCAATTTCCTCTCCCCTTTGATTCAGAGAGAGCTGGTGGCAGTGGGACACGCTCGCAGCATTGGATAGGGAAGGTCAGGATCTTGTATCTGTGCAGAATCTGGCCAGACCTGAGCAGAGGGACCATGGGGAAATGGCCATGCCATTAATGGACCTCTCAACATGATGAGGGGCTGTCCAGGAGGCCACTGGGGGGGATGTTCGTTAAAGCTGTAAATCAGTGAAACGAGTGAGCTGGTCAAAGTGTGGAGAAGAGGAAGAGGAGAAAGACTTGCATGATTTTGCTGCTTAGAGACATATCACTTTTCTCTTCCATTTCGGCGAAATCTTTAAAGATGACCCATGTGGCGTTGGGCTTGCTGAGCCCCAACACCCCGCTCTGTACCTCCTTGTCACCAACCACATCCTGCGCCGGGGATAAAACTCGCTCCTGCTCCTATTAGAAGAATCAAACCTCAAACAGATTTAACCATGAAGGTTGGGTGTTAGGGTCTGGACGTCAGCAAATTGCTTCTTCTTAAGAGATGATCCGTTTCATACACTTGCGATGAGGAGGTGTTGCATTAAAGCATCTCGGCAGCTTCTCCTCCCCCTTCTCTCACTCGTGCAAGGGAAAGAGCCATTTAAAATTTAAATTTATCTCCATCTTGCGCACAGCTGTTCTGGGCTCAGATGGTGGACAGGTGGTAGAAATGCCTGGTCTTAACTACGGAAACAGGGGTTGCATGCGTGAAGCTTTTCATGGGGCTGGTTTTAGAGGTTACGAGCCCTCGCTGGGCTTTTCAGGTAGGATATCACCATGCGTGTGGGGAAAAAGAGGAGAGGAGTTTGCCAGGTGGAGGCATCAGCATCCTTTTTCTTGGTGCCAGAGCAGGTATAGTATGGAAAACTACCTGGGCGTGGCTCCCTCACCTTCATTATGACCCAAATTGTGTTTGCCAGGGGGTTTTAACGATATTTTAGGCATATCTGTAGGTGGTAGCCACGTATCCACCGGTTCCAGCTACAGGTTCATGGTGTGCTGAGTGAACCTCAACTTTCCACTGATTTTCGGTGCTTGCAGGCATGTCTGGGTGGCACTGGAGATAACTCCTGGACAGTGGGGCAGCCCCTTCTCTGGGATAGGGGATTTATGGCTTACCTTCTTCCGTCATTCAGAAATAGCTGATGGAGAGCTCTGCCTGTGATAGCTCTTTTATAGTCCACTGCAGCAGTATGAAAATCAACTACAAAAGCAACTTCGTTTCATTTATCTTTAATTTTGGCTCTGGCTGACAGATGTTTTCAGGGTGTTAGAGTTGCCTGCTTGATTTGATTTTTTTTTTCCTATAATGTGTAGCAAAAATCTTCAGTCAACAAACTGATTAGTAAGGAAAATCTTCCTTAAAAAAAAAATAAATAATGGATAGGCTTGGTAATGAGCCCGCTCGTAAGATCCCGAATGGTGTCCAGGCTGGATTTGAGCAGGCTGAGATCTGTCGGGATGGATCCCGTTGGCTTGCTGGGGACATTGAGTCCTTGTGCATCTCCTCTGGGCGCTGATGGCTGTGCTACTGATCCTAAGTGATAAATCTTGGTAGTGGCGGTGGGAGCTTTTCGTTGAAAGCGCTTTGTAGCCTGCAGAGGAGATTTAAAACTTATCAAGCTTCTTCCATGCCCAATCCGACTCGCATATTGCTGCGGAAATCTTTGTGGGTTTCCAGTTGCATCTTATTTACTGTACTCTGTAATGGCATAATGAGGCTTCTTATTGCTACTTTAGTTTAACTGTAGTATCTTCAACAGCATTCACATGCTTACATTAAAGGTGTTGCTTATCAGGGCAAACTTGAACTGCTTAATAGCCTGGGCTAGTTGATAATAGTGCCTAGATAAATACAGGTCTGTGATTTTCTCTCTTGCACTTCAGTGTCTTTGTAGAAGGAGGTGCATCGCCAAACATGAAAATTAGGAAGTTCAGGGGAAAAGCAGTTGCTGAATCACGGTTATAAAGTGGGAATGTACTGATGAGGCAGAGAGTTCTTGATTTCAACCTGAACTTCTGTACAGATGAACGCAAAGAAGAGCAGATTTCATCTTTGCTTCCCGTGTTGGAATCTCCCCTTGTTCCCATCTGTTCTCTGTTATCGGATGATGTCTGCGTCCCGCGAGCAGTGGGTGATATCTTCCCTGAACCTCCTGGAATCACACCCATGGTGGAGCCCCTGATGCAGATGACACTGTAGGGGATGTCCAGTGAGTGTCTGTCTTGCTCCATCCTCAACGGTGATGATTTGGGGTTGATACTCACCGTCGATGGGTTCCCTGTGTGAAAGTGGCTCCATCACGGCTTTGAGGTGTGATGAGTGAAGTTGTGAGGGTCTCTGATGGAAACGGGGTTCCTCAACAAAGCAGGGCAGTGAATGACTGAATGCCATAGACGTTCCTGTGCAGGGGTGAATGCTGGTTCTTTGCTCATCAGTTTGGGATTCACCTTCTGGATGTCCGCATCCAAAGTGTTCCAATCAATTGGTCGATGTCCAAGTGGAAATCAGTACCAAGTGGTGTCCAATAATGGTCTGTACTAGGACCATTGCTGTTTCATATCTTCATCAGTGACATGGGATTGACTGCACCCTCAGCGAGTTTGCAGATGACACCAAGCTGAGTGGTGCCATTGATTCTCTTGAGGGAAGGGGTAGCATCCAGAGGGATCTTGACAGGCTGAAAGAGTGGGCCCGTGTGAACCTTATGAAGCTCAACACGGCCAAGTGCAGGGCCCTGCACGTGGGTGGGGGCAACCCCTGGTCTCAGCACAGGCTGTAGATGGAGGGATGGAGAGCAGCCCTGCCAAGAAGGACTTGTGGGGTGACAAGCTGGCCCTGAGCTGGCAGTGTGTGCTCACAGCCTAGAAAGCCCCCCGGATCCTGGGCTGCATCACCAGCAGTGTGGGCAGGAGGGTAAGGGCGGGGATTCTGCCCCTCTGCTCTGCTCTGCTCTGCTCTGCTCTGCTCTGCTCTGCTCTGGGGAGACCCCCCTGCAGTGCTGCCTCCAGCTCTGGGGACATCAGGAGGACACGGAACTGTTGGAGCGGGGCCGGAGGAGGCCCCGGAGATGCCGGGAGGGCTGGAGCCCTTCTGCTGGGAGGACAGGCTGAGAGAGTTGGGGGGGTTCAGCCTGGGGAGACCTTCTCGTGGCCTTTCAGTATAGAAAGAGGGCTTCTAAGACAGATGGAGAGAGACTTTTTACCAGAACAAGGGGCAATTGTTTTAAACTGAAAGAGGGTAGGTTTAGGTTGGACATAAGGAAGAATTTTCTTCCTGAGAAGGGTGGTGAGACACTGGCCCAGGTTGCCCAAAGAAGCTGTGGATGCCCCATCCCTGGAAGTGTTCAAGGCCAGGTTGGACAGCAACCTTTTGAGCAACCGGGTCTAGTGAACGATGTGATCCCATGGCAGGGATGTGGACAAATGATCTTTGAAGGTCCCTTCAACCCAAACCATTCTATGATTTAATGATTCCTCCTTATGTTTATGGCTTTGCTTTCGTGGTGGCTCAACTGTCCCGTTGTGCTTTGGGTTTAGAGTAGGGCTGAGTTGCTTGCTGTTGCTGGGTGATCTTCTTCCATCCTCTTGGCTTGCTGTGTTTCTTCTATTTATATTTTGGGTTACACTACCAATGAGCGTTGTCAGATCTGCGGGGCTCTCCTCCAGGCTGAGATGGGACACGGGCAAAAACCAAGCCTGGAAAATCCAATATCCAGCGGTTGCGACTCTAAGCAGAGCTCTCACCAGTCTGCAGGGAGCTGGGTGTAAGGAGCGAGATCAGGCAGGAAGCAATTCCCAAATAAGAAGATACATTTAAAGAAAAAAACAAACTAAATTGGAAATTCTCAATTACGGTACTTCTGCTCCTGCTTGGAGCTGAAACCTGGAGGTGTAAGCTGGAGAGGTACAATACTCTTTGAAGTGATTTTGCTACGTGGGAAATTCCAATTACAGAGGAGTAACACCCTCAAACCAAGGAGCAGCAAGATCAGAAGCAGCAGTTTATGGTGATTTAGAGGAAGCTCTAAGGTGATGGAGAAGGGATGCGAAGGAGAGCCCCATCCCTTAGGTCATTTCTATTTGGGCTGGACCATGCTGGGGGGATGGGTGCTGCAGGGACAAGGCTTTTTCTTACCCGCTTCGATCCCTCCCAGCTGTTTTGCTGCCTCTTAAATATGACGTTCCCGGTGATTTTAGAAACGCCGGCCAATTCTTGTTCCAGCTCCGGAGGTATGTTAGCTCAAATGCTGTTTCATTGGCTGCAAATACCGAGGCAGAGGGTTCTCGGCTTTGCAGTAGATCCTAGAGAGCATTTGGTAGATCCCAAATCCAAAGCATTTGGAGAAGGCCATCAGAAGTCATCGCTTCCCTGCAAGCATTTTACTAGGGCACCAAACTCTGTTTTGGGGGCAGAAACCCATTTTGGAGTGAATTCCTTAGGATAATTTTGTCGGCTAAATTTCTCTATCGTTATTCCACAGCCTGGATGATGTTCGGATGTATTGTCCTCCAGGTTTTAACGACAGGGAGCTGGAATTTTATTTTTTTTTAAGGCTGCTTCCATCTGCACCCAATTATAAAAAAGCCATCAAAAAAAAGCTATTTACTGGCTGTCAGTTCGGAGCGGCGTCAGAAAACAGCTCCGCCACCTCCAGCGATAGCTTCCCAACAGCCACTTAGTGCTGAGATGTGGTGGGTAAGAGGGACATTAAAACAGCCTGACATCAATCCAGACGGTTAATCCTGCTGCTCGGCGATGGGGCTACCTGTAATAGCTCTGGCAAAGCTGCGTGGATGTGCAGAGGGCTTTAAAAAATAGAAAGCACTTGAGTTGAGGCACTTGGATTTTGGGGATTAACTTGTGCTTTTAATGCTTCCCTTCCCCAGAAGGTCTGGTTGGTGCTTTTATCACCTCAGTGCTCCAAGTTTCCAGGCAGGTGCTGAATTCCTGTCCGTCGCGGTGGACGGAAAGATGGACAGGGTCCAAGGAGATGGGAAGATGCTCCAGCACTTTGCCATCTCTTGTCCGTCTGCTGGTCCCTTGTCACCTGCCGTCCCCCAGCACTGGGAAAGGAGCGATCGGGCAGGGGGTGTCACAAGCCTGGAGATACTTGAGAAGTTCAACCTGGGCAAAGTGCTGGTGGAGCGGAGCCGGGAACGCCAGGCTGGATGAGACCTCTCATCCCCAGCCCATAAGGTCAGTGGGCGGTTGTTGATCGGCCCAGTAACCCAGCTTCGCCTTCCTCCCGCCCTCCACTGCCTCCTGCCAAGCTCGTTCATGGAAAATATTAATTAATGTCATTCCCAAGATTGAGCCGGGACCTTGCACCAGTTGCTGTCTCCTCCTTTGCCAGGTCCGTGCTAAAGAAGGCTGCGCCGTGCAAACCTCCTCACCCCCGTCCCACTCCCCATGTGCCTTGGGGCCCGTTGGGCCATTTAAGGCTTTGTGGGTTGTTAGCGGCACCTTGAATTTCACCCAGAGCTGCCTTGGCAGCCAGGAAGGAGTCCCGGCCCCGGGGGCTGCCAGCCGGGCACCATCCCAGCACCGGGCACCACTGCCAGTCTGGGCTACGGGGGGAACCCTGGAGCGGGGAAACTGTGATGGGGACAACATCAGCAAGATGATGGCATCCTCATCAGCACCCGCCGTAGCCAGGGGATTTGTCCCCAGGGTTTTTTAGGGGTGCTCTGAGTTTTCTGTTGCCTCGGTTGGATGGGACCAGAGGTTTTTTTCTCTTTTTATGGTCCAACCTGTGGGCTGGCGGCGGTCCCATGGGGTTATAATTAGCCACCCCGACAGGTGGAAGGGATCGGATGGCCCCCGGCGCGAGGTGGCACCCGGCACCCTGCAGCCCCGCTTGGCTTCACCCTGACTGACACACGGCGAGCAGCAAACCTTATGGCAACCCAGCCCCGGCGTGTTTACTCTGGCATGCAGGGCAAGAGCAGAAGAGCTGCCGTAAATAAACAGAAGGGGCTTTTCCAGCCATCGAGGTGATCCCAGCCTCACTATCCCAGCCCTGAAACAGCGGTGATGGACGGGGTGTTATGGAAGAATTGCCGAGCGCTGGGAACAGCGTGGAAAAGCCATTAGAAACCCGAGCTGGGGACGTAACCCTGGGATTAGTCGGACACGGTTTGTTTTCTTTATTAAGTATCTTTTTGCCATGGAGCCAATAAACGTGGTCTGGACTTAGAGGTTGGTGCCGGTGAGAGCACTGGGGAGCTGGCACATGCCGATACCCAACTGGCACCATGGCACCATCCCCCCTGCAGGGATTTGTAACCAGTCCCTCGAGTGCCCCACTGAGAAGAAACAGCCGTGTTTCTTGGCTTTTCCCCAAAATAGCATCATTCCTTGGCATAACAGCATCACCACTGGCTGCGAGGGTGACTACCTGAAAGGAGGTTGTAGGGAGGTCGGTGTCAGTCTCTTTCCCCATGTAACAGGCAATGGGACAAGAGGAAATGTCCTCAAGTTGCACCAGGGGAGGTTTAGGATGGATCTTAGGAAAAATTTCTTTGCCGAAAGGGTTGTCAAGCACTGAAACAGGCTGCCCAGGGAAGTGGTGGAGTCACCATCCCTGGAGGGATTTAAAGACGGGTAGACGTGGTGCGGAGGGTCATGGTTTCCTGGTGGACTTGGTAGTGTTAGGTTAAGGGTTGTACTTGATGATCTTAAGGGTCTTTCCCAACCTCAAAGATTCTATGATTCCATGATACATGTGGCTTTTTGAGGCCAGGGCTCTCTTTTCCTGGTCTTCCCCTTCCCAAGTCCATTTTGTGCTGGAAACCTCTATACAGGAGTGGATCTCACATCTTTGGGCAGAGGCTCTGAAGAGCTGCTGCCCTGGCAATAAATAGCAACTATTGACGTCAGGTGGGTTCATAATTAATAGGCTTTCAGGTGTCACCATCATCACAAGGACGAAGAGCCAGAGGTGGTGGTGGACTAGAAACCTTCTAGCATGCAGTAGATCTGATGTACTGATTCTCTCCCTCTGCTCTGCTCTGGGGAGACCCCCCACTGCAGTGCTGCCTCCAGCTCTGGGGCCTCAGGAGAGACGTGGACCTGTTGGAGCGGGGCCAGAGGAGGCCACGGAAATTGTCAGAGCGCTGGAAGACCTCTGCTATGGAGAAAGGCTGAGAGAGTTGAGGTTGTTCGACCTGGAGAAGAGAAGGCTCCGGGGGAACCTTCTTGTGGCCTTTCAATATAGAAAGGGGGCTTCTAAGAAAGACAGACAGAGACTTTTTACTGAGGCCTGTAGTGACAGGACAAAGGGTAATGGTTTTAAACTGAAAGAGGATAAGTTTAGATTGGACATGAGGAAGAAATGTTTTATGCTGAGGGTGATGAGACACTGGCCCAGATTGCCCAGAGACATTGTTGCCCAGATGCCCCATCCCTGGAAGTGTTCAAGGTCAGGTTGGATGGGGCTTTGAGCAAACTGATGCAGTAAAAGATGTCCCTGCCCATGACAGGGAAGTTGGACTAGATGATCTTGAAAGGTCCTTTCCAACCCAAACTATTCTGTGATTCTGTGATTCTATGAAACGTAGGATTTTGGAGTAACAGCAGAGCCTGAGTGCTGTTCAGAGATGACTCTACTTTCAGGTTGCCCATTGGGTTGTAGACTTACTTGCCGTTGAAGCTCCTTCAAATAGAGGGGGAAAGTCATAGCAACTGGGTTTTTTAATGAATTTTCAGGGGAAAAGCGGAGCTGTCACTGCACTGTCCCCCCCATCGAGCCGATGCCCATGTGTCCATCTGGATCCTTGGCCCTCCTGCTGCTTAACATCCCCAACCTCCAGCAGATGAGCTCCTTGCTCCGCTGCCGACTTCAACGGTTGGCCCCAGGCGGCAGAGCTGCCGAACCCTTCTGCTCTTTCAAGGAGAGAGCTCCCGCAGCTCAGCGGGGCTGCCGCTTAATCCTAAAGGTCAGCATGGGGAGCTGCTCCCATGCCCCCAAAGTCAAGTTGCATTAAAAGGGCAGGAGCTCACCTATATCCCGCCTCATCAGGAAGATGCATTTTTATAAACAGGCAAGAATGATCATGATGAAACGCTCACTGTGTTTCCCTTCCTGTGGATTTGTCCCGTTTTCCACCAAACCCGTGCAAAATCTGAGCATCTGTGCTATCCTGTAGCAAGGAGGTTTGCAGTGTGGGTGTCCGAGCGTGGAGGGACCCACGCAGGGAAAAAGCAGGCTGCGTCTTTGCTCGTGGAGAAGGTAAACAGGGAAATGGATCTTGGTGCTGTGGACCCTTCGTTGTGCCGTGTGTGTTGGGTTGGGTCTTGCCATGAGTGTTGCGGTGTGGTGCCAAGGTGGGCTCATCAGGTGGGGTAGGAGGGAGCACCCTGGGTGGGAGTGGGTTTCCCCAGGGTATCGTGGGGCCAAGCAGGGCTCTAGGACCTGCTCCCACCCTGCATCCCTTGGGATATGCTGGGATGAGCTCTCTGAGTCACTGGGTGTTGCTGTCACAGTGTTGGGAACAGTTGGAGATTAGGGAGAAGCTGTTCTTTCTCCGTCCCCACGGCCAACGTTCCCAGCCACCCAGACAGAAATGATACCCGAAGGTGTCTCTTCTGCCCTGCCTGCATCTTGTCCTGCCTTTCCCGCTGCCAAAAAGCGTCATTTTCCAGCAGAAAGCCTTGTCCGGAGGAAGCTGTGGAGCACTGCTGACGTCTCCCACTGGTACAATCAGCGGCTGTGGGGACAGCTATGAGTGTTGCTGCTGGGAGCCACCAAAATGCCGGGTTGGGAGCACAGAAGCACATTCAGGAGTAAACATCTTGATGCCGTCATTTTGCCAGCCCCGTGCTGTGGCCACACTAAGCTTTCTGGCGCAGGAGAGCATCAACCAAGCTCATTTTCAGGTTGAGCTCCAGCCCTCAGCCACTTTCATCAGGAGGGTGGTCCAGGAAGCGATCCCAAAATAAGTCCTAAAAGGAATGTGCTTCGTTCCTGCTCTTCCCTGCTCCTCCCCGAGTCCCAGGCATGCCTGGGACAAGAAAACCCTGTGTCCTCTCTGAAACCAGCTTCTCCAGCCCAGTTAACCTCTTTGGGACCATCTCTTTGGGATGTTCTCTTTGGGACATCACCACCTTGAAGGTAGATCATTGCTGTTCAGACTTTGGTGGTTCGGGTCCATAAAATCAGACACTTGGAAAGCTGTGGGTGAGTGTGTAGTGTCTCCCAGAGGAGAGTATTATTTTTAATAGTATTTTGATACGGAGAAGGAAGCACCAACACGTCCTTCTCTTCCTTGAGCAATGTATTGGTGCCACGTGAAGGAGCCCAGCTCTGGGAACCTGTGCTGCTTGTGGGGCTTTCGCTGCCTTTCCCAACGTTCCTCTCTTTTTCCCTCGCAGTGCAAGAAGAAGCACACGCTGGTTTGCCCCGACTTTGCCAAGAAAGGTGTCTGCCCCAGGGGCGCCCGGTGTAAGCTGCTGCACCCGCAGAAGAAGCGCCACTCAAGAGAGGCAGAAGATGGGGACCGCAGCGACCCTCCCTCCAAGTGGAGACGGGTCTCGGAGGAGGCAAGCAGGTAGGAAAGAGCAGAAGAGACTCACTTTGCTGCTCTTAAACGGTTTTCTTCCCATCCTGTTCTGGATGTTTCCTCTTCCAGAGGTGTATTCATCTGCCTGCTGGTTTGTTTTGAGATGTTGCTGATGTGGGTCACTGTCGTGCCTTCTTGGTAGAGCCACCACGGGCAGTAGGGTTGGGAAGGGTCCATGCTCAAGGGAGAGGTCTCCAGGCAGAGCTGATGGACAGGAAAGAGAAGGTAGCTCACATCTTGCTACCCGATATGTGCCGTTGGAGTGTGGGTATCTTCACCTTTATGTGCCACCCTGGGCTGTCACTTCCAGGTATCTCAGAGGCTTTTATAGACCTTCCTCCTGGGAGATGGAGGGGGCCTGATGGAGACTCCACCACCAAAAGTGGGTACAGCTTATCCATAGCTCTGTGGGAGACTGGAAACCATCATCCCTCTTCCTCTCTCTTCCTCAAGTCCATGATGGAGAGCAGAGCTGAGCCCTCGGCGTGGCATGGTGGGGCTCACCATCAGGGCTGGACTCACTGCCTGAAAAAGCAGAAATGGAGATGGACGTGGAAATACCTTTGTAAAGCCTTTTGATGCTGGGCTGGTTTCTTGGTTAATCCTTGGAAATTCTCTGAGCTCTTTCTGGGCAAAGACGATGCTTTTGGGTGCTGGGATGGAGCCCCCAGGCTGAGGGATACATTGGTCCCCGTCTGCACAGGGAGACAGATTTTCTTGAGCTTGGCACATCCTTGCCTTCCTCTGCCTTCATCCCCGAGCCCTGCCTGCAATACGACTCCATCCCAAAGTAATAAAAATTATAGCCAAATTGAAATTTGCCTTTAAAAGCCAAAATCCAAAAGTCCTGGTTAGTGGGAGGAGAAAATACCAACTTGGATGCTCAGCTCTTCTGCAGATCTTTGCAGCAGGACGTGGGGATGAAGGTGGAATGGAACTGGGGATCCCAGGAACTGTGCTGGCCTGGTCCACGCTCTTGCCCGGTGCTGGGTCTCATCCTGGCCCTGCCTTGTAAGGTAGCAGAGGGGGACGAGCACTTAGTCGGGCGCTCCGAACTTATCCCGGGTGACAGAAGAGCCTTGGAATGACACCCAGCTCACTTACCCGGTGTGAAAGAGGTGTAAAATAGCTCCTTGCTCTTTTTAGGTAAGGAGGCATGAGCGTGGGGCTGGACGGCAGAAAGGCACCCCCCTCCCATCCCTGGGCCAGCTCCTGGCATCCTCCACAGGGAAGGGAGCACACCCGAGCTTGGAAGGTGCTTGGGACGTTGTTGGTTTTTTTCCTTTATTGGCACCGTCATCGGAGATGTCGGATGAGCTGAAGTGTCACGTTCGCTGGGCTCAGAGGAGGGCGGCAGGGCTGGGGCTGAGCCAAGGCCAGTGGGGCATCTTCGAGCCATCCCTGCTCCCTCCATCTCTCCTCTTCTCCAGCCGGCACCCAAAGGGGAGCCCAGCACCTCCAGGAGCATCTGAGAGCTGGAAACCTGGCAGAGAAGCCCAGGGCAGGGGGTCCAGCTGGGAAATAAGAAACTAGCTGAATTTGAGCTGGCTCCCAGGAAATCGGAGATACGAAGCAGCCTGGGATGGAGCTCAGAGAGCCTCCGTGTGCGGCTCTGGTGGATCAGCGTCTTCCATTGCACATCAGGTTGCCAAGAGGGATCATTTTATTTTTCCATATTATTTTTTACCTCCTGCAGGAATAATCCAGCTGAGGTCCATGACGATGGGGAAATGCCCGGACCCTCCAGCTCGGAGCAAGAAGTGAAGTTTTGGAAAGAGACGGACACCTCGGCAACCAACTGGCTGCAAAAGCTGCCTTCCTTCATCTCCCTCCAGTCCTCACCGTGCCCCAGTGACCAGGGCTGCAAACTGGAGAAGGATGAAGATGAGTCAGAGGACGAGCCAGGTAGGATGCGCTTGCTCTGCTTTTGCTCACGCGTGCTCCAATTCACTGAGAGGTATTCCCCCCGCTGCTCTCCATGGGTTTTGGTGGGATCGGTGTTCCTCCTGAGTCGCCAAACCAGTTAAGCTGGGAGCTCAAACTGGGATGGTAATCGGGACGCACATCTCTGTGCACGCGCCTGGCTCTGCTCCCGAAACCACGCGGGAGGATTTTGTCCCCGTCTTTTATCATCAGCTCCTTCTTCCTTATCCTATAAATTATCAGATGATGAATCCAGTCTCATTCCTGTGAGGGAGCCGCAGCAGTTCCCAGTAGGAAGGTGTTTCAGGGGGATGCAGTGATGTTGTGCCTCATCAATGGACCCGGAGAAGAACCTCTGGATCATCTCTGGACCATCCATCACACGTGATTCCCGATGTGAAATAGCTTCGAAGCTTTGGAATAAAAACATCCCTGGAAAGAAGTGGGATGGGGAGTTTGCAGATTGCAAATGCAAAGGAAGAGCTGCGTTAGTCTGAGATGATCTGCTTTGCTTTTTTATGAAAAGGCGGGGGAAGAGGCTTTGGAAATCCGTAAAATTTTTGCAAAATGCAGTTTTAGGGCGAGCAAAACTTCTTACGGACTCCGACAACTGAGAGCAAACAGCTTCTGCCTCGGCTTTTTTTTTTAATTTTGGAAAAGTTCAGGGAAATGTTTCAACTGGTTGAAACTGAATTGACTGGGGGGGGCAAAAAAAGGCAGGAGAAAATTGTTGAAGCAACGAGAAGAAACATCTTCATTTTCTCTGCAAAGCGGCGCGTGGTGGATATCAACTGCATTTCTGCTTCTCCAACATTTTCCTTGGTTCCTCCTCTCCTAATTCACTGGAAAATCCCTTAATCACCAGCAGCTCTGCGGGAAGGGACGGGACTTTGGGCCACTCTGGGGATGCTTCCGCGGGAGCAGAGGTGATGGAGATGGCGAGGCAGAGATCGTGCCTTGTCCTTCCCAGCGCTGGATGGGAGGTTTTTGGCCGGATAGTGTTTCATACTTTCCTTTTCATCTCCCGTCCTTTGCTGGAGGGATGTTCAGCAGCTACATCTCCTGAGCACCATCGCAGAAAGGGGGGACAGCATCTGGCTCAGAAATCAAAATATTTTGGGGCAGTAAGGGTGAAATCTGCTGGGCTGGCAGAAAATGGGGTTCAGTATGAACCGAAGGGCTGGAGCATCCCTCCCTGTCTTCGATCCCGTGCCTCCTCCAACTGATCATGCAGCCAGAATGGGATCCCACTGGGAGAAGGGATGAATTCGGTGCCAAAAGCCGGGCTAGGGTGTTTGCCTGGCCTTCCGTAAGCGGGTGCCAAGGATCTGCAAGGCTTTGCCTGGCTCGACCACAAAGTGCTTCGAGCCAGGGAGGGCTGAGATGCCTTAACACTGTCGGAAAGAAAATTCCCAGGATTAACAACATATTCCTGAAGTCACAGGCGAACGCGTGCGCTGTCGAGCCGTGGCGCGGTGGAGACGGCGAGGGACCATCGCGGCTGGGAAAGCTCCTCTCCGCGACGTGGGATGAAGCTCTCGGCTTCCCTTTCCAGGGATTTCTTCCCCCCGCACGCCTCCCTCCTTCCCTCTCCTTGGCCCTGGTTCAACTCCCTTTTGATCTCGGCGGCGGGGCCGGGGAAGCATTCCCAAAGCAGCGGCTTAATCGGGCTTTTTTATCTCTGCGATGAAGACGAAGCAATTAATCCACGGACAAGAAAGCTGTAGAAATGCCTTGGATTGCACTTGGCAGCTTGGAATAACCCAGTCAAGAGGGCAGAGGCATCGTCCTGGCAGCGAGGGCATCCTTTTCCTCTTAATACCACTTTCCACGTTCAGGAGGGGATGATTTCCAGGCGTTTTGGGTGGGAGGATGAGAAGGAGCTGGTTCAGTCCAGGGATGTGGGGAGGAAGGCCGTGGGGTAACTGGTGGGTACGGAGTTGGGCCACGCGTCCCTCTGTGCTCCTTTGCCCGGGGAGCACGTGGCATTGGGAAAACGGATGCTGGGGGATCCGTAGGAAAGGAAAACCGGGCAGGAATTGCAGATGGCTGTAAAATCATCTGATGATGAAGCAGTTTCCGTGCCAAAGGGATTCCGCAATCACGTGCGGTGAAATCCGGAGGAGTGAGAATGCTCTTCGGCGCCTGGGTTTGCCCATGCTCGGTGCTGGGGTGTGCTCAGTAATTAAAGTCTCATCTCAACACACAAACGAAGGAGCTTGGGGGCATAGCAGCAGCCGGGGACCCCCATAACTTAACGGGAGAAAAGGAGCCCCGACTCCTAACGAGCCATCATCTCAGGAGGGCGCAGGATGAGGCCATTGATGCTGCTAAAGGACCAAATGCAGCCAAATGGTGGCCAGATTACCAGGACTGGTGCTTATGAGCTTGAGGTGCAGTTTTGTGGTCCAGATGGGTCCTTACATAGCTCTAGGTAGTAGCGGGTGCCTGTGATGGGGTTTGGGGGTCTGCGCCTTCCCCGCTGAAGCCTTTGTAGCAAGGATAATATTCGATTTCTGCTTGTAAAGCCTGAAGGTGACACACAAATTGGTGGGGTAGTAAATAAGGAGGAGGACAGGTTATTATTACGGAGTGATGTGAATTGCTTGGTTAAACGGCCGCAATTTGAGAAAATGCCCTTTTAATACTGGCAAAGGCAGGAGGAACGAAGAAAAACACCGGCTCCATGTGCAGGAGGGATGGAGCCAGGGTTTGGAGATGACCTTTAAGGACCAGCGTGGGCAACAGCATCAGCTTGAGGGGTCTCAGTGGGGGTTGGCAGCCTCTGGCCTTGGGATATAAGAAAGGGGTCTGGAAAGGAGTGATGTGGTCTTCACGCATGATGTTGAACCTGCTGCTGTCCTCCCATGGAGACGGTTCCCAAGCTGCAAGAAGAGCCTTGTAATTTGGGGTCAGAAGAATAACTTGAGGGCGCTGGTGCTTTCTAAGCATCCTCTGAAAAGCTCATCCATGTGACATGGGGAGAACAAACCGCTTCCAGCCGAGCATCCCAGCTAGGAAGGGTGGGCTTGGTGGCATCCCATCCTTTACCTCCGTGTGTTCTCCATCCAGGAGGGCAGAGCCAGAGGGAACACGGGCTCTCCCACCCCTCCGACACCCATTTCCAGGTAATGGGCTTTTCCATATTTCACCTTCCAGTTAAATAGCCTGCGCTGGAGCCTAACTGGCCTCCCTGCGCTAATTGTAAGCAAGCGCACCAATGCAAACCATTCCAATCGAGTGCTAATTTAATTAGAAAGCACCCATTTTAGTTAATTTGTTCAAGAAGATCACTGAAAACTCCTGGAGAGAACAGATGTTCCCCTCTCCCCCGATGAACATTCAGGGGTTTGTAAATGGCTCCACTCAGCCTTGTTTAGGAGAGAAAAGAGGATTTTATAGCTGCAAACGACCCTTTCTGTAAACATTTTACAGCTCTCTGCACGTTTGAGTGACGATAAACCCCTAGCAACTCGGCGGGCTGCAAATTTGCGACCATACGGCTATCATTTTATTGTCATATTTCACGGTCGTAACGTTAATGGAAGATGCTCGCTACAGTCTTTTTTAACGGCTCCGCTGAGCACGCTCAAACGCTTTGGCTTTGGAGGAATTCGTGGAGGTGCAGCGCTTCTGGGTTTGTTTACAGCTTTCGCTTCTGGAGGAATAACTTTGGAAATGCAAATCTCCTCCCTTCACCGCCTGGCTGGACCCGTGCTTGAGAACCACCCCCAACGGGGCACGCAACTGCAAGAATGGACAACCCCTTGGCACCAAGGGTCCTATGGGGTCACCATCACCTGCAGCATCTCCTGTAATGTTGCTTCTGACACCAGCTCTTTGATCCAAAACTTATTTTGGCAGCCAGGTGAGGCCACCAACCCTTTTGGTCAGTATGAGCTGGCGGCAGAAGATGGCCTGGAGCCTTCCAGAGAACATCTGCGTGGTTGAGGATGGAGGGCTCCAACACAAGGGGGTTGTCTTGGGATAACAGGAGCCAGCGTCCACTGTCAGCATTGACCCTGGCAAGACTTAGTGCAGTTTGCTCCTCTTGGTAGGGTCATGGAGAAAATGTTTTTGTGGATAAAATACAGGGAAGTAGTTTCTCTGTGTGGTCACAAACATCTCCTTGTACATCCTGTGCGCCCACCCTTACCATCTTGCTGGCCTCCACTGAACTCACTCCAGTATGACCATGTCCTTCTGTACTGGGGAGCCTGCAGAGCTCCAGCTGTGGTCTGGCAAGCGTTGGATATTTTGACAGCCCTACCAAATTAGCCTGATCCTGAAAAGCGCTGCTAATGAAGCGTTTAGGGCAGACCTCAGTGCTGAATTTGGACTTCTTCATGATAAATCTGAAGCCTTTTGTTTATCCAGGGGAACAATTTTTTATACAGTTTTCTTATATTGAGCCATCATCCCTTGTGCACCTCCACCGAGCGTCTGGCTCCAACTTCAACCACCTTGTGGTAATTGAAGACAGGGACTATTTGAGCACAGCTGAAAATAGCTGAAGACAGCAATTCATCATTTGTCTTCTCTTCTCCAGATAGAACCCCTCCAGTTCTGTCTCTTCCATCCCAGTTACCTTCAGGAGGCATCTGAACCACCTTGGACTTACCTGAGGATCTTGAGTCTTGGCTGGTGGGGAAGAGAGGTCTTGGCCTTCCTGGTGGGGGTCGTTGCCTTTTTTTGGGAAGGACCTTTGCCATGAGGAAGTCATGGGCCAATGGCTGCACCTGCATCTGGTCCACCTCCATGGCTGTTTCTTTGGGTGGACCTACATCCAGGGCCTCACCTTTAGGTGGGGACACCTTTGTGGCCTCTGGATCTCCCACAATTTGGCTGAGGGAAACCGTTCTGTCCCACACGGTCTTAGTCTTTCTGCTCATGTATATACCCCTCCTCCAGGTTGCCTCCATTGACTTGTCATTGACATTACCCCCTTTCTGAGCAGGGTCTTGATGGGTCACCCCCACTGCTGGTTGGGGTGTTATGGCCAACTGTTGTCAGGCCTCTCTTGGAACCACTGGAATGAACCTCTCTTCCCCAGCGTCTAACCTAGGTTCTGGAGAAGCTCTTTCCTGGGCCTCCCGACTTTTGAGGAACCTACTTGAAGGTCTTGATGCATCACCCAAAGGGCGGCAATAACTCCTTGACTCTGCTGTACCCCTGCTTGCTCCACACCTACTGGGTGCTCATGGCAGCAAGCTGTGGAGCCAGGTCAGTGGACCATCTAGTAAGAGCTGTGGCTTGTGACATCTCAGGGCCATTGTGACATGTTTGTGGCTCGGTCACCCACCAGGTTGGGAAGAGTGAGGTGGCCAATGGGCTCTGAGGGCTGCTTTGCCACGGGTTATTCCCATGTGGCTTTTCCCTTGCAGAGAGCCAGGTGGCTGCGCAGGGCTACTCCTGGTCCCCTTGTGGGTTCCCGGGGCAGACCAGACTGATGGAAGATGGTTGCAGATCATCTGAGATCTTCAGACACAGTAATTTTAGCCTCTGCAGGCAAGAGCAGCAACTGAAATCTTTATGCAGGAACAGGGACTTTAGCAGGAGGGTGGTGTTTGATCTCTGTGTGCCTCAGTTTCCCCATTTGACATACTCTCCTAATTAGCAAGAGCTCTGGAGCTTTATTGGTGGCTTGCAGGTGGCTTGGGGAGCTGCAGTGTGGAAACAGCTGGGAGAGCTGAGGGAGAGCCAGAGATGAGTTTCAGGCATGAGAGGAGCAGATAAACCATTTCTTTTGTGCTCGGGGGCAGCTATGTGATTTCGATGCAGGTGGAGGTGTTGCGGCGGAGCGAGTTGGTGCCTTGTGGGTCCCCATGATGAAGGTCTGTTAGAGCAGACACCATGAAGGCTTCTGCCATGAGAGCTTCTTCCTCTCCACAGGTTCCTCAGCTGGCGTCTCATTCTGCTCCAGCAGCCCATTGGCTTGGGATCCACACGACAGGACGTTTTCCTCAGTCCCCGTGGAGATGCCACCACTGTATTGGATGACCATGCTGCAGTCATCTTCCTTCCCCTGCAGTCCTAGTCTGTTTTCAGGTCCAAGTCTAGCCCTTAGGACCATAGGATGGAAGGGAGCCAGGGAGGTCATCGAATCCAACCTCCTGCTTAACGCTGTCTGACCTCAACAGTAAGGTCCAGCTTATCATGTCTGTGGTGGTGATGGCTGAGAAGTCAAGGACACGTCACTGGGGATGTGTCCCTTGGCAGAACCTCTTAGGAGGCAGGTAGGAGATAGCAGCAGGCACTTTGACGGTCATGGTGAGAGCTCATGGGAGTTACAGGACCTCCCAGATCCTCAGCAGATGGTACCAAGGGGACAAGGACAAGCTAAGGAGAGGAAGGACAGCAGGACACCAAGCCCTGAAGTCTGCAGGGAAAGGAAAAGGGAGTTAGGAGTGTGCTTGATGTACCTTGTTGTCCTTAAATCAGCTTTCCCATCACTGTGTCTCGCTGAGGTCTTCTGCTCTCGTAGGATAATTTAGTTGGAGCAGGAAATTTCCATCTTCCTTCCTGATGGTACCCATGAACCTTCTCTGTCTCATGGTTCATCACCCAAGAGGGCTCCGGAGCAGTGTGGACCTTGATGGTACCTTCTCAGCTCTTCTCCTGGCACATGGCAGATCTTTCTTGTCATGGAGAGGATGATCCCCGCACCTGGCCATGGAGGTGGCCCCACCTGAAGGAGAGGCCGTGGATGTGGTCCCACCCAAAGAAGAAGCCATGGCAGGTGGTGATGGGATGCTCCTATGGACACCCTGATCCCACTGCAGGTGGAAGCTTCCCTCTCCATCCCCCAGCTGATGTACACCCCGTTGGGCATGCAAAGAAAGTTTAATTAGAGAACATCAAAACTCTTTCATAACTGGATTAACAAACCTCTAATAGAATTGCTTTTTCTAATGCAAAAATCTATCAAGCTACAGGTAGTGGGCAGCACCCATCCCTTGAGAAGGACAGCATGTATCAATCTAATTGGTTTCCTGTTAACAGGCCCGATCTGCTCCGGTCGTTAGCAATTGCATCTTCTCCTCCTGAGTCAGCAGGTCCTTAAGGGTTTGGGGGCTGTTTGGTGGGGGTCCCTGCAGTGGAGGAGGCTTTGGTTGCTTTCATTCACCCTGGATACTGGTTTCAGGCATCCTCTTCTTGGTCATGGGTGCTTCCTTCCCAGTCCAGAGAGATGGACTGGTACTCAGGTGGGTGGACCTCACCAGGGTGGGGACTCCCTGGTGGACCTTGCCCATCCCACTGCAATGATGCCTCATATCTGGCAGCCCTTGCCTCCATCCTTCCATCTCCATCCCTTACTAAAGCTCTAATCCTGCTGCAGGACACCATCATGCTTGGGGTACCATCAGGCTTTGGGGTGCTGCAGATAACATGGGTGCTGTTGAAGGTTGGGGTTGGATCTCCTCGTGTCTTGGTGGCTCTGACAAGGCCCAAACGTCAGAAAATTCACTCTTGTTTAATTTCCTTATTCCAAAGTGGCCAATTTAGTTGAAACTTCCAGTAAACCCGATGAGTGCTGTGACTTCTTCTAATTTGGCTCTTGCTCTGAATCAAAATCTTCGTTTCTTATCCCACAAAAGGCCGTCAAAAATACTGGACTCTGATTTACTTTCTGCCTGGACCAAGCCGCCTGTGCCTTTCCAATCCTCTTCCCTTATCGATTTGCAGGCGACTTTCAGACCTGCCAAGTCTCACTCCTTTGCCAGGGCTGAAATCTGCTCCATCCATATTAATTTTATGCTCGTTTCTTTTTTTGCGTCTCGTCCACCTGGGGTGGAGCATCTGGAGGCCAGGACTTTTAGGCTTTGCTCAGGATCTCTGGAGACCACTCTCTCCTTCAGACCACTGCCACTGGGCAGTCCAGTTGTTCCCCCCCTGAGTTACTTAGTGGCCTGAAAACTGGGGATAGAGGAGCTCTCCGAGACAGTGAAATCCTGTCTTCTTCACGATAAGCTTCAGCTCACCAGTGAAGGACAGATGTGGCGGTCACCATCCGTCTTCATGGTCAAGTCACTATGTACCACCAGACCACAAAGCATCTCTGCCGTGCCCTCAACCCAACGAAGCCCCTCTCCCACCTTTGCAGATCGTGGCTGGTTTTCTGGTTGCTTTTTTTCCTCCAAAAAGAAGGAATTAAGGAGAAAAGACATGGAAAGGACGTCCCGGCACAGATGTCCTGCTCTCCAAGTGTGGCAGGAGATGGGCACTGCCGGGCAGTGGCAGGACATCTCCCCCAGCATGTCCCCTCTTCAAACATCCCAGTTAGGAAGGAATAAAACATTTGAGCATTTTTCCTTTGGATAAAGCTTCTCCCAACATCCCAGCCTTGATGTTTCCCTCACTTGAGGGGCAGAAGGTCCTGGTGGAACAGCAACAGGGTGAGTTTTTGGGGCAGTTTGTGTCCCCGGGTGGATTTAGTGCAGGATCGAGCTGAGGAGATCCAGCCCCTCGGCTGCTTTTTCCATGTGAAAAATCATTTGCGTAAAATTCTGGGGCTTAGCCCTTGCTGCTGGCCTTTCCATCTCGCCTTTTGTTCTTTGGCTTTATTAAGAAAATAATAATTATTTTAATTTATTTATTAAAAAGGCATCTCCCAGCCTAAATTTCTGTGGGAGCTGACTCAGCCGAGTGTTTTTGCTGTAAAAGGAAAAGCCATTTCCGAAACAGATTCAGGCTCCGGGCTCCCCCAAAGCAGCTGTGAGGGGGTTAGGGGTAATTTTTCCTTTGGGAATGTAAGGAAAAAAAGTCATTCGGGATTTGGGGGATTTCTCCCCATGGTATTAAACGTCGAGCATCTGTCAGGGAAGATGCTGGGATGTGTCTCGGTGCACCAAGCCAGCAGTAGCATCCCCCCTGCAAAGCCCCTTCCCACAGTCCAGCTGGATGCAGGAGAGGATAAAACCCCCCGGCAGCGTCGGGAGAGCGATGGACAGAACATCCCATGGGGCTGGAAGTTGGTCGGGATGGGAAAATATCAATATAACCAGCTTTCCCTCTGGGAAGGCTTTTTTTATAGCCAGATGGTGGAGTTTGGAAAGCTGCAAGTCTTCCCTTCATCCCCTCGTTTTGGGGCTTGGGCATCTTCCACTGGGATGTGGGGCATTTCCAGCCACTTTCCCGCTCCCCAGTTGCCTCCCAGCGGGGAAAGAAAAGCAAATTTTTAAACCCTCAGCAGTCGTAAGCGGTGGGGCTGGGAGAGGATCTGGGAACAGGGACCAGACCCAACTCCTTTTATCCCCCATCCAAGGGGATTCCCCACCTTTAAATCCCTTTAAATCCCCCTGTCTAGGCAGCTGGATGAAATGAATTTTGTTTTAACTTCCCCGTCGGGTGCAGCTGGAGCCGCTGGGCTCGGCGGCGTCTGGGGGAAGGCCAGGTTTTATTGAAAAATATAATGGTGCCACCTGAAGCGTGATTTACTGCACTGTCCACTCCTCGGACTTGATAATATATTTCTATTAGATTTCCTTCTTTTCCCTCCCTTCTCCTCACCAAGAGTGGCAAGTTTCTCCATCTGCCTGACACCTTCTTAGGCTTAGGCAAAATAAATGTTGATTTTCATCAGGAGGAAGAGCGCTGAAAGTCCTAATTCTCCAGCGAGGCTGACAAGCTCAGCAAAAGCCGCCCCGGCTTTGGATGGAGAGCTCGTGATCCAGGCCCGGTTCTTCTCTTTGGAAGCAGTTCAATCATCGTAATGAAAAAGGGGTTTTTTAACCCGGCTTTCGCTAACTAGAAATTATATACCTGGTTCCTGGAAGATGGATTGCGTGGCAGAGAAACGCAGAGAAGACAGAGAAGGGGGGGAGGGTGGGGGGAAAGAGAGCGAAGGCGCGTGAGATGCGACCCAAGATTGATCACGCCATTTGCAGGATCTCCCATGCACAAAAGCGGAAAATATATTTTCGTTTTATATTTTCGTAGAAGTGACACCCCCCGCCCCCCGCCGTTTTCTCCAGGGTTTTCGTGGCAGGGCCTTTTGCCTGTTCCCGGCTGCTCCCGCGAGGGTGAAGCATCCCCTGCTCCATCCTTTCCAGGAGCAGCATCTCCCTCCATCCGAGGTGAGAAACTGGACCGGTTTCATCCTTTTCCAATGCATTTTGGTTTTATTTCATTTTTTTTGCCCTCCTCCATCCCCATCGCACATGCTCTGAAAACGTCTCCGTTCTGTGCAACCCCGCCGTACCGAAGTCAGGAAGCTAATTAGGGTCGATTTAAAAAATCACCTTTTTTTTTTTTTTCTCCCCCCCAAAAAAGAGAAATCTATATTTCTACTTCTGTAATCATATTTGCTTTGAATTGGAAAGCGTGGCTTTCGTGCCGCTGCACAGATATTAGCTAATGAAGTTTCCTCGGGGGGGAAATTGAGCCATTTCTACCATTCGTGTTGGACCAGGGCCACGGTCTGTGATGGGGGCAGGAACGAGGAGATGCTAATTTTGACCCGTTGGGGTTGATGGACCCTAATTCCGTCAACTAGGGGCCCAGATTTGGAAATCCCAGGCCGGAAAAAACCAACTGGTTCCACGCGAAAGGGATACTTGGGGTCGGCCGGAAAATTCAGAGGGTGGTCAGAGGCTCAGCGGGGCGTGATGGGCGTTTTGCTCGGTGTTGCCCTTCCCCGAAGCTGAATTCGGCTGCGTCGCCGGTGACTAATAGCCGAGTCCGTCGTGGCTGCTGTGCAGCCCTCTGATGTATGGGTGTTATATTAAGGGTGGAAAGGTGCTAAATGAGCCCTCTTTATTTTACATAAATTAGCTCAAAAGCTATGTATCACTGCCACGGCAGCTTAGACTCCGAGCAAGTTTGTTTACCCAAGTTTAAAAGGAAAGAAGAACTCCCGGTGGCTCCCTGTTGTTGGGTGCTGCTTGGGGTCCTCACCCTTCCTGCCTCCCCTGCCCCAAAACCTTCTCCTTTCGCCTTTCAAGGGTGCTTGACAGTGCCCATGGTCCCATCTCCATGTTGGGCATCATCATTTGGGAAATGCGATGCGGAGCATCTGGGTTTTTGCAGATACGTGGGCAAGTTGTGTACTGCTCATCCAGAGCATCTGCATCTGCATGGGCTTTGGGCTGGATTCCCTCCAGCTCCTCCATGATCTTCTCCACCTCCTGTAATCACAAGTGAGAGGGGACTTTTCCCACTAAACCTCATCGCTCAACAAGCTGTGGGTCTTTTCTTCTGGAAAGCCTCCTCCTTTTCCCATCCACATTCATCTCAGTGTCTTCTCCTCAGCCAAGTGGCCACCATGCTCCTGTCCACCCTTGGTCTAGCAGGGAAAACCCCATAACCACCTCTCCACACCCTTCAGGGAAGGAAAATAGGAGAAACTCTGCATTTCAACACATTGCGGTTGAAATGATGGAAGACTTCTTGCCACCCACCCTGCTCCATGGGATGTTCCTGGACTTGTCCTTCAAAGAGATCACCTCACACAGGCACTTCATGGAGTTTTGGCTTTATACAAGCATCTGGGACCCTCTTTGGGGGAGGCACAGTGCTCCAGCAAGCAGAATTCATCTCATGGAGCATCTTGGGGGATGCTGGGCTTGGTTGAAAATGGAAAAACCTTTTTTCCGGAAAATCTTTGCACCTTTTGGGGTGGCCAAGCTGCTGAAAAGCATCATCCGAGACCTGGGACCTGGGACCTGGCCAGCATCTGCTCGATGGCAGCAACTGGTCAGGAGCCTTGCCCATCCCGTTGGACTTGCCCAGGTTGAATCCTGAAATCCCATCAGCTCTGCAGCCCCAAATCCCTGGGTGCTTTTTCGTCGTCGTTTGTCCCTCTGCTGCCTCTTAATTGACGATTAGCGGGTCTGCTCTCTGTCCCAGGTCACCCCAGGGTCTTCAGGACAGCAGAGTTGTCCTCAAACCTTTCACCAGCGTGGCCAGAGCATGAACATGAGTTAACCTCTTGCTTGCCAGTGCTCTGCTCTTTCCTGCTCCAGCACAGCCCTGGAGCAGGTCATGATGCTCACCAGGGATGGGGATCTGGGGAACCAGGCAGCTCCATCCCGGCCATGGCCAAGAGGGACATCAGCTCTGGGCTCCCAGAGAGACATGTCCTGACCCCAAAGGCACCAACTCTGCACTGAAAGGCTGGAGAAGGAGCCATGGGGCAGCAAGACCAGGCTAAATACCACGCTGAGGACACGCGTGTCCCCACCAGCAGGCTGGCAGGGTGGTGGGGAAGCCACAACCATCACTGCAGGCTTCGTGATGAGAGGCATGGGATGCAATTACGTGGTCTCATTTATTTTTCTCCGTTTGCTTGCTGATTATTCCTGCTGGTTGGTCATACTGTGCCCCCTGGGGCAGCTTTTACTCCCTTTTCCTACTGTTGAAGCACAAAGCACTGGGGCTGCGGGAGAAGCAGAGGAGCTCGGGCTGCTCCTGTGCCCTCATCCCAAGGGATTTCCGGCAACCCAAGCCAACCTTGATGACTTCCTCCTCTTTTTTTCGTTTTTTGCTCCCAGGCAGCACCAAATGGAGGAGGACTTTGCCACCAGCATCCTCACGGGACTCCGAAAACACCCGTCTGGAGGAGGGTGGCAGAGGTGAGGCGGGTGGGTGCTATCGGGGTTGGGTGCTGCCGGGGTTGAGGACCGCCCACATCCCTAGTGCCTGTGCCCATCTCCAGTGTGTTAACCCTCTTGATATACCACAAGAGGAAATTATGGAATCATGGAACGGTTTGAGTTGGAAGGGACCTTAAAGATCATCTTGGCAGGGACACCTCCCTCCAGCCCAGATTGCTCAAGGTCCAACCTGACCTTGAAAACCTCCAGGGATGGGGCAGCCACAGCTTCTCTGGGCAACCTGGGCCACGGGCTCACCACCCTCAGAGTGAAGAATTTCTTCCTAATATCTAATCAAATCTCCCCTCTTCCCGTTTAAAACCGTTCCCCCTCATCCTATCACTCCACTCATAGAGAGTCCCTTCCCATCTTTCCTGGAGCCCCTTTAGGTACACCAGGGGAGCTTTAGGATGGATATTAGGAAAAATTTCTTCACCGAAAGGGTTATCAAGCATTGGAAGAGGCTGCCCAGGGAAGTGGTGGAGTCACCATCCCTGGAGGTATTTAAAAGCCAGGCAGACGTGGTCCGTAGGGTCATGGTTTAGTGGTGGGTTCTGTCAGCGTTGGGTTGATGGTTGGGCTCGATGATCTTTAAGATCCCTTCCAACCTAGACAATTCTATGATTCTAACCCACTGTGACCAGGCAAGGAGAAGCCCGGACGTGTCCAGATGTGTGTGTCACCCACCTCCCACCCCCATCACCTTTCCCTTTCCTCCCTCCAGGCAAACGGCTGCAGATCAAGCCCCGTCTCTGAACAAGACCCCATGGCAGCCCACCAGCAGCTCAGGAACCCCAGAGCCGGGCAATGACCTGGCACCTACCTCAGGATACCCGTGGCCAGATGCCAGCACCCCCTTCTCGTCTTGCTTTCCCCGGGACATCGTTTTGGCAAGGAGCCGGGGTGGCAGCATGGGGAAGCGCCACCCGTTCCCACAGGAAAGCGGTTTTGTTTGAAATGTTTTAATTTGCCAATAAAATATCTTTTCAGCTGGTTTATTGAAGGTGGGCCTGGTCACCAGGCTCCTTGGATGCTCCCACCCCCATCGGTCCTCCTGCAGATCGTGGCTCTGCTGGTGGCCTGGACATGAGGTGACATGGAGATCTGAGGAGCTTAATCACGCGACATGCCCGCATCCAGGTTGGCCGTTACACTGGGGACGAGTCACCGTGCTGGGATGTAATGAGGTGTAAAGCCCCCACACGGCTCAGCCCAAATCTCTCCATGCCCAGAGCATCCGTGGTGCTCCATCCCCTTGCTTTTGGGAGGAGATTCTTTGGAGCGGAGCCACGTGCCAAGAGCATCCCTAGTGGAAAAGTGTGTTGGAAGCAGCGTTGAGCTCCCACCAAATGCTCCATCAGGATCTCCCACGGCCCGTTGCACTCTGACCCACACCTTTCCCCATCCCAGCCGGAGTTTGGTCTCTTTTGGGAGACCCGAACTGGCTCTTTCCGGGTTTTTGGGGATCCATCTAAATCCAAGCAAAAGGACATTGTGCCGAGCCCAGTACTGCCGGCCGTGCAACTGGTAGCGCGATGGTTTTTTGCATCCGTAGGTACAATTTCCACGTGGATTTCGGGGCGGGGGGGGTAGATGCTGTTCCCCCACACGGATGCGATTTTGGGGACAGCTGCAGCATGTCCCCTTGCCAAGAGGTGCCGAGAGCTGGGAGCAGCCACGTGGGGCGGCCGGATTTGCCCATCCCCTGCCCCTCAATCGCAGCACCTTCGGGCTAAGCCCCGCGGGGAAAAAAGGCAGCAGCAGGGACGTGGGCGAGCGCGGGGACTCCCTGGGGACCCCGCACCCAGGTGTGCTCAGCAGTGGGGTGGGTGACAGAGCCACCATGATGCCACGGGCTCAGGTGCACCACGGCTCCGTCAAGGGGCTGACGGCTGCGGTTTCACCCCCCTGTAACCGGGTCCCCACGAGGGTTTCCCTTCCCCAGGTGAGCACCCAGGGGTGCGTTCACCCCATGGTGGGGTCTTGAGCACCACGGGGTGCTCCCCCCCCCGCCTGGCTCGTGGTGAGGGATTTGTCCCCTGGCTCGGGTGACTCAGGGCATGGGATGCCACCAAAGGCACGATGTCATTAATGCCTGTCACCTCCCTGGGCTCCCCTTAAAGGATGGTGCCTGCTGCAGAACCGGCGATTGGGCAGGGGGTTTAGTGCCACTTGGAGACCAGTTTGGGGTGGCTGCGTCCCCAGCATCCCCCCAGCCATCACGGGGACCGGCGGGTCCCCCCCTGGGGGCGGCTCTCATACCCCAGCACGTGTCCAGCGAGCTGTTTTTTTTAAGAAAAACTTCATCATCTCCGTTGATATTAAATGTCTTTTATTAACCCGTGTGTTTTGATATGTAAATAAAGAGTATCTTCCCCGGGGTGCCCGGTCGGAGCGTGGCTTTTTTTCAGCGATACGGGGCACAAACATCCCCTCAAGGGGCTGCTAATGCTGGCGGAGGGGCCGCTCTGCTCCCCAAATTAAGGGTCTTAATTATTATAACTTTCCCCCCCTCCCCTCTTTACCCAGAAAGGATGTTTCTTCACGTGATGCTTTCCTAAAAAAAAAATAACCCTAAATTCACTAAATTGGAGGAAACGATGATGTTACGAGTCCCCAGGGATGGCGGGGTGATGGCGGCCGGGAACTTCGGTGCTTCCCATGGCCGCAGCTCCCTGACGAGCAGCCTAACGGGGATTAAGGCTCGTGCTGCACTAATTAAGCGAGGCAATGAGTAGCTCGCTGAGAGCCACGGCTCTGCCGCCCACCGGCGCCGCTGCTCCCTTCCCGGGGAGGATTGTAATTTATTGCCGGCTGTCGTTAAAGCGCTGCTTGGGGGTGATTAATTTCCGAGGAGGGATAAACGCGGCCCCTGGAGAGGTGTCGCCGAATCCTGACAGGTTCCTCACCCCATCCCCGGCAGCCCCGACGCCTCGGTGATGGGCCCCCTTGGTTTATCCGGCCTTTCCATGAAGCTGGGGACGCTGCGGTGGTGGGAGCGTAGATGGGCTGTCCCAGGGCCCCCCACCCCTGGCAAGGACATGCCCTGGGGGGTGCCTTGGCCGGAGGGGTGGCACAGGGCAGCGTTTCTGGAGGACATCGTAAACATTTCCTGGAAAACCCTCCTGGGATGGGCGCTGCTGGCACAGTTCTTGGTCCCCTGCCGGGGAAGCAGGTGCCATCACCCGCCGGCTCACTTTTCTGCCTGTCATCAGGGTGGCTGTCCCCTGCCCTCCTTCTCCACCTCCTCTTCGATGCTCAAACCTGGTCCCACCGTGGGCATCAGCCTCTTTGCATGATTTTTCCTCCCAGAATCATTTCCGACCCTTCTCCAGGCAGCAATACCTGGATTCACGCTGCGGATGCTGGTGGAGCATCGCCAAGATGGTACTGCCGGCTCGTGGGGGAGAATCGTGGTGGCCGTCACCCTCGCCATGGGCTGATGTCCCCGTGAGGGCTTCCCCAGCCAGCAGCACCCCAGACCGGGTGCTGTGCACCATCAACCAACTGGGGAAACTGAGGCAGCACTCGCGGGGGCACCCGGCCCCGCTCGAAGGGTTAAAGGGGCACACGAGCTGCCCGCTCTAAAAGCGAAAGGTGACGCCATCCCGCTGCCATCCCTGCGGCCACCAACCTGGTTATGTCACTCGATCGCCTGCGAGTAAACTTAGATGACCGGTTTGGCTTTGGTGGGGAGGGCTGGTGACATGCCACGGGGCCCAGCCGCGCTGCCCCGGCAGTGTGACTGTACCCGGCCACCCCGCTAAAATTACCCCCCCGGGTGGTGGTGACGCAGGCGAGCGACGGTCCCGTTGGAGCCCGGCCTGTTCCTAATCCCTTCGTCGCTCCTGTCCCATGGTGGGTGGCAGCTGCTGATGGGGGGGCGGGTGTCCCCAGGGTGCGAGGGACATGGCAGTGCCGGGGGTAGGGAGGTGACACCGCATCCTAGACCCCCCCCCCCCGCCACTCCTGCCCCATGTGGGACCCCGACATCCCACTGCTGACACTGCTGCTGCGTTTGGGGTCACACAATTAAGGAAATGCGGGTTAAAAACATCCCATGAAAGGGTTTTTTTCTTGCAAATATCTTGCAAAAATATCAAAATTACCTTCTTGTCCCCTTCTCTGCCCCTTCTCTTCCCAAGTTGGGGGGGATCCCGTTATCCCCTGCCCATGTTTGGGGTCTCCAGTATGGGACATTTGTATCCCAGGCTGTCCAATATGGGATAACCAGCAGTGTCGCCGGGGTCCCAGGGGACACACATGGGGCTTTACCTGCATCCATGACCCTGCCCGGGGGGGGACAACCCTCCCCCCCATCTGCCCCAACACAGTTTTACTTTGATAGGAAAAAGACATGGATGGGGACAACAAGAACCCCAAACCCTCCAGAGGCCAGATCCAGTAAAAAAAAAAATGATGGAGGATTTTAATTGCTGGGAATGCGGCAAGATAAAGGGTTTTCTCCCCCACCCTGAAAAAAAAAGCCTTTTTTGCATTAATTAGGCCCAAATAATCCCCGCTTTTTTGAATTAGCACCCATGGAGGGCAGTGTCCCCACGTCGGGACTGTCACCCCCCACACACACGTCCCATGGGGTGCAGTGGGGCAGGATGCAGCCAGGGTGGGATGCAGTGGGACTCTGGGCCGCATCCTGCAGGGCGCTGGGGACAGTCCTGGGTCCCAAGAGGGGTTGCTATGTGGGAGGTGGGTGGCAACAGCCCCTGTGGCGTGAAGCTGCTCGTCCCCTGGGGTTTGGTGGGACAATTCGATGGCGGCCGCCCCTGTGCCTCAGTTTCCCTCCATCACCTTGCTGTGGGGACCAGCTGTGCCCAGGCTGCTGTGTGACTTCAGCGCATGTCCCCATCCTAAAGCTGACCCCACCCAACCCCACCAGCGTGAACCCCAGCTTTCAGTCCCAAACATCCTTGTCCCCTCCCGTGCTGCACCAGGCATGAGGTGACAGGGTTTGGACCAGCGCGGCGACATCCAGGCCAGGGTCTCATCCTGCGCTGGGCTCAGCACCCCATTGCCACCCCATGGTCGCAGTCCTTGTGTCCTTGAGCTGGTGACGCTCCTCATGACGCTCCTCGCCATGTGTCAAGCGCAAAATGTCACCTCCCGCGACACGAAGCCGGAGGTGGCAGCGAAAACTGGTCCAGCCTCACCAGCGCACATGCAGGCGGATGCTCCCCGACCACCAACGGCTTGTGGGAACACCCCGAAGAATTCCCCAAAATCTGAAAAATATATATAATTTTTTTTTTTTTTTCCTGCAAGGATGAGCCTGTCTGCTCCCACCTGGAACAACCAAAGTGGGGAAGGGGCTGCACCCCGACATTGGGCCTGGCGCCCGCAGGGACACGGGATGCAGCAAGGCGGCACGCAACCTGATTTTGGGCTTGATAATGCCGAATTTGGGGTCTTTCCCATCTCTTTGTGAGGAAATTGTAATTTCTTTTCTATTTTTTCCCCCCAGCTCCTCGCTCAGCCCGGTGTGGGCTGGTCAGTGGGTGCTGCGGGGGTGAAGCCGGGGGTTGACAGGGGGGGATGCCAGGGGATTGCAGGGGGGATGCCTGGGGGGGAAGAAGGGAGGATGCCTGGGTGATGTAGGGAGGATGCAGGAGGGATGCAGGGGGGATGCCCAGGGGATGCCTGTGAGGGTAAGGGAGGGATGCAGGGGGGGAAGAGGGATGCCCGGGGTGGGGAAGGGAGGATGCCCAGAGCATGCAGGGGGATGCAGTAGGGGTGCCCGGGGTGGATGAAGGGGGGATGCGCCAGAGGATGTAGGGGTGATGCCTGGGGGGGATAAAGAGGTGATCCTGGGGGATGTCCGGGGGGAAGCCTGGGGGGGGAAGGGGGGAATGCCGGGGGGATGCAGGAGGGATGCCCGGGGGATGCAGGGGGGATGCCCGGGGCACGGTCCCCCCTCCGCTCCTCCGATCTCCGAGCCCGGCGGAGATAGACAACCACCCCGGGGGGGGGGGGGGGCGTTACCATGGGGATATGCAAATCGAGACGGGCCAGCGCCTCGCCGATAGGTGGGCGAGCGCCTGGTCCCGCCCCCGGGAGGCGGGGCCGGGCCGCGTTCCCCCCTATATAAGGTGCTCGGGCTCCATTCAGCTCTTCGGCGGCGGCGGCAGCGCCGGGCGCGGGCAGGGAACGGGCAGGGGGTGCCGCCCCCGCCCCCGGGGCGCCGTGTCCGGGAGGAGGAGGAGGAGGGCAGGGGAAGGCTCGCAGCCCGGGGAGGTGGGGCCGGGGCAGGTGCCAGGGGAAGGCAGGAAGGGGCGGGCAGGGCGCTGCCTGTTCCTCGCCATTGGGAAGCGGCCGCAGGCAGTGGCGGAGACTTGCCCGGTCGTGCTGGAGAGAGTCCGGTCCCGCACCCACGGGGCTCCGCTTCCCGGTGCGGGGAGAGCTGCCAGCCCGGAGGAGGGTGCCGGAGTCCGGCTGCAACTCGGAGTCGAGCCCCCGAGGAAGGGTCCTGGAACCCGGCTGCAGCCCGGAGCCGAGTCCCGGAGAAGGGTCCCGGAACCCCGAAGGAAGCTCCTGCAGCGAAACCCCTCAACCCCGCTTCGCAGAGCGGTGCGGAGCCCCGGAGCAAAGCCCCGACGGAGGGATCTGCCTGCAACCCGGAGCAGAGTCCCGTCGGAGAATCCCGGAGCCCGGCTGATCCCGACAGCGGAGCCGGGCTGAACCTCGCAGCAAAGTCCCGTCGGAGAGTCCCGGAGCCCGGCTGAACCCCGCATCCCGGAGCAGAGCCCCCTCCGAAGGTCCCGGAGCTCGGCTGCATCCCGGAGGAGAGCACCGTCGGAGGCTCCCGGAGCTCGGGCTGAACCCCACAGCGAAGCCCCGTCGGAGGCTCCCGGAGCCCGGCCGCCCCCGGGAGCGGAGCCCCGTCGGGGCAGCCGATCGCCCCGCAGCCGGAGTCCCGGAGCCTGGCGGGAGGAGGCTCCCGAAGCCTTCGGGACCCCTAAGCCTCTTTGAACGGCGGTGCCCGGGGGATCAACCCCCGGTCCCTCCATGGACTGAGATGGCCTCGGAGCTGGCCATGAGCGCGGAGCTGCCCACCAGCCCCCTCGCCATCGAATACGTCAACGATTTCGACCTGATGAAGTTCGAAGTGAAGAAGGAACCGGCGGAGGCGGAGCGGCTGTGCCACCGTCTACCCGCCGGCTCCCTCTCCTCCACGCCGCTCAGCACGCCCTGCTCCTCCGTGCCTTCCTCGCCCAGTTTCTGCGCTCCCAGTCCCGGTGGGCAACCGGTTCCGGGTCCCCCGACTACCACCGCCGCCTCCCTGGGCTCCAAACCGCAGCTGGAGGAGCTGTACTGGATGTCGGGTTACCAGCATCACCTCAACCCCGAAGCTCTCAACCTGACGCCGGAGGACGCGGTGGAGGCGTTGATCGGTGCCCCTCACCATCATCATCATCACCATCAAGGTTACGAGCCTTTCCGGCCTCAGCCTTTCGGTGGCGAGGAGCTACCGCCGGCCGCCCATCACCATCCCGGTCATCACCACCATCATCACCACCACCTGCGCTTGGAGGACCGCTTCTCCGACGATCAGTTGGTGAGTATGTCGGTGCGGGAGCTCAACCGGCAGCTGCGGGGCTTCAGCAAGGAGGAGGTGATCCGCCTCAAGCAGAAGAGGAGGACCTTGAAGAACCGGGGCTACGCTCAATCCTGCCGTTACAAGCGGGTCCAGCAAAGGCACATCTTGGAGAACGAGAAATGTCAACTCCAGAGCCAGGTGGAGCAACTCAAGCAGGAGGTGACCCGCTTGGCCAAGGAAAGGGATCTGTACAAAGAAAAATATGAGAAATTAGCCGGCCGGGGTTTCCCGCGGGAGCCCTCCCCAGCCGCCGCCCCCAAACCCGCCGCCGACTTCTTCATGTGAGCCGCAAACCCCCCGGGGGTGGGGGGGTTATGTGTGTGTGTAGGGGGGTCCCCTTTTTTCCCCCCCCTCCTCTTCCTCACCCCTTCCCACGTGGGGAGAGAGAACCCTCTGCTTGTACAAAAAAGAAAAATAATATTATTATTATTTTTTCCCTCTGAAATTTTGGGGAGGGGGAAGTCGAACCCCCCACACCCCATTGCGGGGGTGGGGGGGCGGAACGGCAGACCTGGAGCCAGCCTGCATGCGGGACGTGTACGGCGCGCCTCCCCACCCCCCCCGGGAGCATCAGCGCCATCCAGGTGGCTTCTCCCCCTTCCCTCAACGTCCACCCACCCCATCCCCCCCATCCTGCGTGTTTCACCCCCCTTCTCCCCCCAATTTGATTTTTATTTTCATTTTCAAGGGGTCGCCACGGATCGGCCGGGGGGATCCCCGGCAGCGCTGAGCCCTGCCCGGCCCCGCCGCGCCCCCCCCTTCCCCCCGGCCGGCAAACCTGAGCCACATTTAACTTATTTACCCTTGTAAATATGTAGAAATTAGTTAGTTTTTTGCCTTTTTTTTTTTTTCCTTGAGCCTATATTTTGCTTGGTGATTTACGAAAAAAAAAAAAAAACCAAACCTAAAATCCTTTAGAAAAGAAAAAAAAAATACACGAGTCTTAAAAGTTTGTATGTAATAGCATGCAAATAATATCCGAGTTAATTTAACGATGTTGGGAAGAAGCCGAATGCACTATATACAGGAATCAATTGGGTTACATAATACTGTTTTATAGAGATTTAAAATTATCTATGCTCTTAAAAAAATAGTGGGGGGGGGGGTGTGGGACGGGGGGAGAGGTAACAATTTTAGGGTGACCTGAAAGGCAATATAGTAATATATGGACTGCAAACGGTTGGCTGCTATCTCACTATGCACCAGATTTATTTATTAACCCTCGGGAAACGGAATATTTTAACCTCGATGTTGGAAGAAGGAAAGAAAATGCACATTATTTCTTGCGCAAAAAAAAAAAAAGAAAATAATAATAACTCGTGCAATTGCGCTTGGAGCGAAAGCGGGGCCGATCCTGCGCGGAGGAGCGGGCTGGGTTGTTTGTTTCTTTTTTAACAAGTTGCTTATTTAAAAAAGAAAAACTATTTAAAAAAAAAAATTAATCTTGGGGGGAAAACACAAGGGTCTTGCGGACAAAGCGAGCTTGGGAGCCTGGTGCATTTTAGGTACTGATCGTGCGAAGCGTTTTTAACGACCTGTTGTTTCAATTTGTGACGGTTTTAACGATGTTGCATCAAGATAAAAAAAAAAAAAAAAAAAAACAAAAAACAAAAAAACCTTATATTCAACTAGAGCCTGGGTCGGGTTTTCTCTCAACCGGGGGGGCCCCCTCAGCATCGCCTTTTCATTTGGGGTTCGCTGCTGCTTCCCTTCCAGTCCCGATACTGGTGTAAAAACCTTCTCCGAGCTCCCGCCGGGCGAGGGGTCGCGGCGTGGGGACAAATCCAGCGTTGACCATCACTTGCGAGCCAGGGACCACCATCGCCTCTGCCCCGCTGAACTCTGGCTTTTCACTTCTCCTGACTTTTTTTTTTTTATTTATTATTTTTTATTTTCTAGCCGGGTACTGAGGTTTTTTTTCCCCCTCCGGTCAGAGGGTTCCAAGGTGTCCCGGAGACCTTCGTCCCCTCGGCCGCTGAAAAGTCACCTTCGCCCCAGCCCGGATCCGGTTTTGTCCCGGCTTGTCCGACACCATCCCGATGAGCTTGATTTTTAAACGGTAATAAATGATTTTTCTTTTAACTTTTCCCTTTTGAGTTTTTTAATTACGGGAGAGAAAAAAAAAAAGAAAAAAAAAAAAACAAAACAACCCGAATGCACACTGTCCCTAAATGAAAGTTTTAGGGGTGGTATTTTTACAAATGTTTTGGATTGTTTGTTTTATTTTATATTTTTTTGTTTTTCCTGGGACTGTTTGCAGGGACATGTGTCCCGGGTAGCTCTGCTCCGAGCGCGGCTGTCCTGCTTGCAGCTTTCCCCTATTTTTATTATATATATTTTTTTTCCCTATTTATATATAAATTTTCCCTATTTTTATAGATATATGATTTTTCCCTATTAATATATCTATTATTTTCCCCTTTATATATACATATTATTTTTTCTGAAATTTTATATATATTTTCCCTATTTATATATATTATTTTCCCCTATTTATATTATTTTCCCCTTTTTTCTGTATATATTATTTTTCCCCTATTTCTTCTATATTTTTTTTGTTTGCCTCCTATATTTTTGCCCAGACTCAGCCGCAGCCGGAAGCTGTCCCGGCGCGCTGGCTTGCGGCGGGTTTCCTCCTGCCGCCCTCCATAAATCACGGCCGTGCTGTCCCCAGGCTTTGCGGGGTGTGTGTCACCCCAGGACCCTCTGGCTCTGCCTCCCCTGCACCCCCCAGACCTCCTCCTCCTCCTCCTCTTTTCTTCCGGCTTTTTGATATTTAATTCTGTTCCAGAGGGTTTTTGAGCAGCCTGAGCTCTGCTTGGTATCTAACTAATTTTTTGAGCTGAAAAAGCTTTGCAAACCTGGCTCGAAATAAAAATAACCCATCCTGCTGCCCGTCCGGCAGGACGTTGCCTCCTCTCCCTGTTTCTTTTTATTTTGGGGTGAATCTCAGCTCCCTGCTGGGTTATTCCCCAACTTTTTTTTTTTTTTTTTTTTTTACTTCCAACATCCCCCCCACTTCTTGGAACATTTTTTTTTTGGGGGGGAGGTGGGGGGGGAGAGCGCTTCCAGCTGCCTGTGCTGTGACTAAATAAGGAGGTTTTGGGGAGGAGAAGAGGAGGTTTGGGGCCAGCACCTTCCCCAAACCATCCCGGGGACCACAGTCCCCCTCAACTCTTCCCTCCCCCCTGGATCTCACCGTGGCCCAGGCTCCCTGTGGGCATGTCCCAGGTGTCCCTGGGGGGCTGGTGCCCCTTTTTCCGGCCGCAGTGGGGCTGGCTGGAGGAGCAGAGCTGGCTTTGGGGCTGTGGGGTGTTTTGTGGGGGGGAGCGCTGCCCCATGGGGTCTCACCCTGGGGTCCGGTGTGATGCTCTGCGATGCCGTGGGGCGGCTGCCATCGCCTCCTGCCCTGGGATGCCCTTCCCCACCACCTCGGGGGAGCGAAGGCAGTGCTTTGGGGCTGAGGACACCTGATTTTCCCCCCTCACCTTGGTGCCCAGCACCGCTTGGCCCCTCCATCCCCCTTTTCTTCGATTTATATTTATTTTCTTTCATTGTGCACCAAGTTGGGGAAGATACGACCTGGGTCTCACCATGTCGCCACCCCGGGAGCAGATTATTTTGGTGATGGTGGTGTTACTGCCCCTCCTTTCCTTTCATCCCCAATCCTCCAGGAGCAGCTTTGGGCAAGGGAGCAGGGGTGTCACCCCCCCACAACTCTTTGCACCACTGTGATTTTTTTTGTTTGTTTTATTTATTTATTTATTTATTTTTCCCCAACAATCCCCCAAGCAGGGAAAGAGCTGGAGCGGGGCACGGGGTGTTATTGCCGCCCATTAATGGTGGTCCTCCACGGGGCACCTGGCCCTACAGCAGCTCCCTGGGGAGATTTGGGAAGGGGGGTCGGGGGTGGAATCTCACCCTTCTGCTTTGCTTATCTCCTGGGGGTGACTCTCCTGGGTCCGGCCGCGCTCCTGTTGGGTGAAGAAATAATAAAAACTGAAGCTCTTTATGCCTGGATGGGGCTGGTTTATGACTTGTCTCCTTGGTGGGGTGGTCTGAACCCCACCCCCACCCCCATTCCCACACCATGGGCTGGAAGCCGGGGGTGGCTGGGTGCTCCCTGGTGGGGTTTGCAGCATCTTTTTGGGGTGGCTGCGGTATGTTGAGCTCTGCTGTGGGACCCGGGGTTGGCGCAGCATGGCGGGGCTCTGTGTGCGTGCTTGAAGCGTGTTGGGACACATTTTGGGAGGGGGGAATGTGTGTTGCGGGACGGGGTGGCACCTTGGCATGTGTCGCCGGGGCTGTGGACATCACGGTGTACCACGTATGCGTGCCGCAGGAGGGTGCGTGGCTTTTTGGGTCGCTCTGATTTCTTTTTTTAAAGCTTTTTTCCCCCTTTCCCCTGATCTTCGAGGAGGCTGCAGCCTCTTTTCCCAAGTGGTTGCCGCTCTTTGGGGGCTGCATCGGGGATGCGGGACCTCAGGACACCACACGCTCCCTCCTGTGAGGATCCGCATCCCCTGCACCCATCCTGGGTGTCTCCTGCACCCCGGCTCTGCGGCTTTGGGGGGCGAAAGCAGCAACCCCATGGTCTCACCTCAACCCCATAGGGGTGGCTGACTCTCGGGGTGGGGGTGTGGGGACATACCCCTCCCTACCACCCTCCTGCAGAGCTTTTTAAACCCATTTTCAAGCTTTACTTGCACCTTGACGCACGCTTGAAGGCACCTCTGAGCTGGGAAAGAGCCAAATCTCCTCCGGTTGTCCCTGCTGATGGGTTTTATATCCCTTTCCTGAATATGCGGAGGGATGATTTTTGGGGGACACGCGGTCCCCAACGCAGCAGCGTCCTGAGGAACCTCACCAAAGCAACGCGCTGGGTGCCCAGCACCGGTTACGAGCCCCAGCAAAGCCACCCACCCACCGGTGCCCTGCGCTCCGTGTCGTCCCCGAGCAGCGATTAGCTGGATGGGTGCGGATAACCGAGCTTCTGCAAAGGGTCAGAAAACCGCAACGGCCCGATCGATGCCGCATCGCCGAAGTGCCCCTTGTTCCTTCCTCCTTAATTATTGATGCTAATACCCGACCGCTTTCCCACCGCAGCCTGTTCCGCACAAATCCCGACATCTCGGTAAGACGCGAATTCCAGCCCTGGGATGTTAAAGCACGGTTCGGAAAGCGGGGTTGGGCTGCTGGGCCCCCACAAATTTCTGGGGCTGCGTGCAGCGGTTAAAGCACAAATGAATTAAATCCACAGCAAAATACAGCCCCCAACAAAATGAAAGCCTTGGCGGTTCGCAGGGCCGGCTCCGAGAGGCCACCCTGGGGGCTGACCCGCTGTGAGCCGTGCCCGGGCTCCATTTGGAGCGGATATTTTTTGGCTCGAGACGATCTTTATATTCTGGCTCGGCCAAAGTTTGCCTTTTGCATGTTCTCTCCCTCTGGTGCTCCGGGCTCGGCTGCCGCCTTGATGCTTTTGCAGTCCCGGGAGCCAAACGCTGCCACGCTCACCATATATAAATACAAATACGTATAAAAATACATATATATAAAAAAATACATATATATAAACAAACCCATATATATCGATATATCACCTTGGCAAAAACCAAGCTCATTTGCTTCTGCCAGCTCACAGACCCACTTGCTTTGGCACTTCTGTGACTCATCCCTACGGCTGAGATTTATTCCTAGCGAAACCCAGAGCCCTCTGCCTTCCCACAGCCGGTGCATCCCTGTTCCACAGATATCGCCCCTAACCTTGGCGGGAGCTGAGACCCTTCCCGACAGCCGGCACATGGGAAAACCCCCATACATACTGGGAATGGGATCCCAGCTGAGTTTTGATCCCAAATTCCTTGCTTTCCTGTGGGACTGCATTGCCCAGGGATGATGGTACTGCGGAAGGTGGGATGCAGGATGTGGGATGCAGGAGGCGGGGTGTGGGATGCAAGGACACAGGATACTGCATGAGGGATGCAGGTAGTGGGATGCAAGATACAGAGATACAAGACATTGGATGTGGGATGCAGGTAGTGGGATGCAGGGTATGGGTGTGGGATGCAGGAATTGGGATGCAGGAGGTGGGGTGCAGGAGGAGGAATGCAGGATGCATGGATACAAAACATTGGCGGTGGGATGCAGGTAGTGGGATACAGGATATGGGTGTGGGATGCAGGAGGTGGGGTGCAGGATGCAGGGATACAGGGCATGGGATGTGGGATGCAGGTAGTGGGATGCAGGGGGTGGGATATAGGATACAGGATGTGGGATGTAAGGATATAGAATGCTGTCTGTGGGATGCAGGTAGTGGGATACAGACTATGGGTGTGGGATGCAGGTAGTGGGGTGCAGGAGTTGGGATACAGGATGCAGGAGGTGGGATGTAGGATGCAAGGATACAGGACATTGGATGTGGGATGCAGGTAGTAGGATGCAGGATATGGGTGCGGGACGCAGCAGGTGGGATATGGGATACAGGATGTACGATGGAGCAGGTAGGATTCAGGATATGGGCTGGAGGAGGTGGGATGTAGGATGCAAGAATACAGGGATGTGAAATGCAGGTAGTAGGATGCAGGCTATGGGTATGGGACGCAGGAGGTGAGATGCAGGAGGTGGGACATAGGGCGCAGAAGGTTGGATGCAGGATACGGGAGACGGTGCAGGAGCTGAGATGCAGAATGCAAGGATACAGAACATTGGATGTGGGGTGCAGGTAGTGGCATGCGGGATAAGGCATGTGGGATGCAGGATACAGGTTATGGCATGCGGGATAAGGGATGTGACAAATCGGATATGGGAATTGGGATGCAGGATATGGGATATGAGATATGGGATACGGAATATGAGATGCTCCCTCGCAGCAGGTCCCTGTGGCTGTGTGAGCAGTGCCACGGCACCGTGTGTTGGCTGTCACTGCTGCTGTGCCAGGAGGAAGGGAATGCGCTGGCTCGTGCATAAGGATCAAGAAGGAGCCCGGCACTTCCCAGTACACCCTTCCCGGACCGGACAAGCTCCATCAAAGATGTAACGCCAACCATTACCAGCAATACCAACTCACTCCAGGCATGTTTGTTAACTATTTATTGGGTGCTATAGCTCATCCCTACCCTGTGCAGGTGCGTGCACTGATACCCACGTGTGCAGGTGGTGGGATGCAAGAGGTGGGCTGTGGGATGCAGAATGTACTGCCACAGGTGTCCATAGGAAAACCAGCTGCGGGAAACATGCAATGACAGTGTCAGTCCTCAGGTCTGCTGCTGATCAGGTCTCATCAGCTGTAGCCCTTTGCTGTCCCAGCTGCCCGTGCAGTGCAGCTCTCCTTGGTGTCATCGTCCCCAACACCCAGGAGTCACCTCATCCCCCCGCGCTGGCCCCACATCTCCTCATCCCGGCCTGCCAAGCTCCCCAGTTAAGTCATCAGTTTAGTGCCTAATTACCCAACCCGGCTGAATCCAAAGGCTTCTTGTTTTTGTTTTTTTTTTCCCCGCCCTTTCCTCCCTTTCCATGGATGAGAGCAGGGGGAACGGGAGGGGGGCAGGTAGAGCATCTTTCCCCCCCACCACAACACCAGGTTATTTATTCATGTAACAGGCCGAGGCTGGAGCGCAGCCCTGGCAGCTGTCTGCTCCCTGGGAGCGCGAGCTGTAATTTGCACAAGCAAAAATAAACTAATTGTTATTTTCAATTTACATAAAGGGAAGGGAAGAGAGGTGGGGGAGGCAGCTGGGAGGGCGAAGGGGAGCCTCGAGCCGCCAACCGCTCCTAGGTGATGTGTACCGTAGGACCAGCTCTTCCCCTGCTCCCGTGGGTCACATCCTGCCTGCCTGGGGGATGATGCTGGTAACTGGAGGCATCAACAGCTATGGAAATGGAGAGGCTGGACCATCATCTTCCTCACCATGGGGATGGGGCTGCTGGCCCACTTCCAGCTGCGAGGCGCGAAGCCCATCTAGATACAGGCACAACCCAAAGGTAGAGGACCACTGTTTTCATCAGCTGGCTCAAAGGAAAGACCTGCTGGTGGCAGGGGCTGAGGTAGGTTTATTTGGGGTTTACACTTTGGCCATGGTATGTGCAGATCAAAATGCAGGGCCTGATCAACCCTAAACACAAGAGACAGAGCATGAACTCGAGCTGAGTGGACACCCCACATGTTCACCGTCCCTCTTACGTCTTAGGGCGGGTTCTTTGCTTTCTGAGGCCGCTTTTAGGGGTTCTTTCATGCCCAAACACTTTCCACTCCAGGAGTTTATTGCTCCCACTTCTGCTTAGTTTGCTGGTCTCTTGTTTGAACACCAGCAGGGAGTCTCTAGCCCTTCATCTTACTGCTCAACTGATAGGGTGGCTAGAGAGGTAATCTTGAAGGTCTCCCTACAAGAAGACCTTTGAGACCTTCAACCATTTTCTCAAGTGACAGCTGCAGAAGGGCACCTGATGGGGACATGTTTGCTGAATCTGGGCTTGTCATGGAGGTGAGAGTGACACCTCACCTCAGCAGGGGGGGCTGTGAGCGCTCCCTTCTCATCAACTTGGGGCAGCCCAAGTTCTCCTTGGGCCAAAGAGGAAGAAGAGGACCATACCCATGGCCTCATGCATTGTGGGGAGTGGAGACTGGAGATGCTGGCACTCACTGTCTCCAGCAGCATCCCCACCACACGGCACGGTAGACCCTTGCCATACCAGCACATCCCAGGAGCCTTTGTCATAACACTTCGAACGAGACGTCGCAGGCGTTTAATTTAGATTTACGCCGACAGGTTCTGTCCGTTAATTAAATATCAATTGATTGTTCGGAGAACACTTCCTTGGGTTTATCGCGTTTCTCAGAGACAAATCAAATTGCCATGTCATTAACTTGCAGCTATACAATCCATACATAATTACTGTCTTATTAATACCTTCGAGTTACGAGGAAGTTTTAGGCAATTAATATTTGTGGGATAGTTTGTAGCAAGTTAATTCCGTCAGGGTTATGTTAATAATGCGGACATCTAATAAGCTGGATAATTAACGTCTTTCTCGTTAGCATCTTTGCAGATGCCAGTTAAATGTCACACCAGCCTTTGTGGCCGGGCTGCATTTAATTAAACATGTTATTACAGAGGGACTCATGTCTGTTACATGTGAATAGAGCCAGGTCAGAACCGCATGTGGCTTCTGCCCTGTCTGGGCTGTGGATGCAAAATGGGTTTGGGGATAGTTTGGAAATGGGCTTTAAGGACTGTTCACAAGCCAGGATGCAGGAAGGGGCATTTTTTCTGCCTTTCAGAAGGGTCAGGATCCTGCCTTGATCAGCGTCGGTCCATCATTGCTCGATTCAGAGCAGGGCTTGGGTTTAAGAGTTGGTCTTCCAAAAATGTGGCCAAAGCCATGGGCTCCCTGACATGGATGTGGGCACAGTGGAGTGGGCAAGGGACCAGCCAGCACCTGTGACCACATTTCCACAGCAAGCCCAGCTTTGGCTGCAAGTCCAGAAATGATCTCCATGATAATTCAGGCAAATCTTAGTCTCAGTTTAGCAGAAAGGTGGGGGTTTTGATTGGGTTTCTTCCTGGGCTGGCAGAAGGTTTGCTGGTGTGTCCCAGCCCTGGGATCACCTCACCCCACATTGTTTTCCTGAGGCTTTCACGCTGCTTCATCCCTTGAGCTGGTGCCATGGTGAAAATCAGCAGGGGGACACGGCTGTGTGTCCCCATGGCAGGGACTGGTGGGACGTCTCCATCTCCTGGCATGGATGCTGTCAGGATGCCCACAAGACAGGGTTGTGCATCAGCCATGCAAGAGGTCTTGGCTGTAAGATCTTCACCGGGAGATGTCCACGACCTGGTTGAGCCTGGATCGCTCTGCCCACAGCCTTCCCCTCCCCCGATGCTCATGAATAAAAGATTGACCCTATCTACCTGGCCTGTTTGTCTTTGTGAAATATTCATCAGCTGCTGATTAAGTTTTAAGGAAGGGACATGTTGCCCAGGTGGGTTGCTGCACTCCAGCTGCCCAGAGGCAGCGGGTTCGGGGTGGGAAGTCATGGGGTTGGGGTTTTCCCCCTCTGATTGCTCCAGGAGAGGGATGGAGAGAGTTTTGCTCCTTCCCTGATTACTTCTGGGTTCCCTACAAGAAATCCTTGTGGGGTGGTGGAAGGGGGAGGACCAGGCTGGGCTCAGCTCCTGTTTGGGGAGGTGACTCACTGCACAGAGAAGCTCAGCATCTCCAGAGCACACCAGAAAGAGTTGAATTCAGGAGAGGAGACTCAAGCCTTGCCACCATGACCACATAGGACAAAAAGGCCTCGGATGACCCAAATGAGTTCCTCCATCCCTGGCAAGCATGGTAGCTGCAAGAGGTACTGTCTCCTTTCAACAGCAAAACCTTCCTGGGACAGCATTGCCATTGGGAAAAAGAAGGAATAAATCAAAATTAAAATAATTTTCCTTTGTGGTTATCCATAGTCCCTAAAAAAAGGGCTCTGCTGCTTATTTCTTCCCTCCCCTCTCCTTGTCTCATTGCAAGGGCAGACAGGAGACACTCATTTTCAACTGTGATTAGAAGCTCAGCTAATTCTCTCGCCATTGCTGGGGGTAGGCTCTTCATGTGCCCTGTTCTGGCAGAGGGTGGGGAAGGAGAGGAGGGAAGGATGATTCACCCCCTGGGGGCCATGCTCAAAGTCCCATTGCAGGCAAAGTTGCCCCATGCAGTCTCCCTGGCCAGAGGTTCCTGCCCATGAATATTTCAGGAGCCAGTGTGGGCGTCCTGAGGGTCTCCTGGGATGGCGCATTAGTGCTGGATGAGGAAGCACCGGACAGACAGCGGAGAAGGGGTGAATAAAACCACAATGAAACCCAAGCAAAAGTCTGCCAAAGCCACAAGGTTGGCCATGAAATATTGATGGGGCCGTGCTGCGCTGGAAGGGAGGTGTGGAGGTCCTGGTGAGCCTGCGGTACCCCAGGCCTGGCTCCTTTCTTGCCCATCACAAATGCACAGCTGGCAAAGTTTGGGCGGTGGTTAAAGATGTATGAGCCTACTTTTTCAGCAACCAGACCCATCTGGCATCTCGTCTCCTTTGTGCTCCTCTCCTGTGCTCTGTAAAAGCTGGGTGGTGGAACTGAGGGAGGACACATCGTGGCCCCAGTGTGAGTGATGCTGTGTGGATTGGGCCCTGTGGGAAACACCAGGTGTGATTCTGGTGGTGGGGTAGTTGGATAGGAAAGGTGGGCCATGGAATAGAGGTGACTGGGTGGGAAGGATGGGCAATGGAAGGGAGGTGGTTGACCAGGAGGGATGGGCAATGGGCTAGAGGTGGTTGCTGTGGGAGGAATGGGTAACAGGGTAGAGGTGGTTGACTGGAGGATTGGGCAGGAGGGTGGAGGTGGTTGACCAGGAGGGATGGGCAACAGGCTGGGGATGGTTCTCGTGGGAGAGATGGGCAGTGGGATGGAGGTGGTTGGGTGGGAGGAATGGGCAATGGAATGGAGGTGTTTGACCTGGAGGGAGGTTGTTGATCAGGAGGGACAGGCAATGGGATGAAGGTGGTTAAGTTGGAGGGGTGGGCAACGGTCTGGAGGTGGTTGTGATGGGAGGGATTGAAGCTGTTGTGGGAGGAACAGGCAATGTGACAGACGTGGTTAAGTTGCAGGGATGGGCAATAGGAGGCAGGTTGAGTGTGGGAGGAGTGGGCAATGGGATAGAAGTGGCTGGATGGAAGGGATGTAGCCTGTCCCCAGATGGGGACTGCGTTTCCCTTTTTGGGGTATCCTGTTTGGCCCCTCCATGCCCTATCTGTCTCAGCAGCTGAGAAGCAGGGCTGCTGCCTATGGGGTCTGCACCAGGCATCCTTCCCAAGTCCACCACCATGTCCAGCAAAGAAATCAGCCTCATGCCCAGGGACCATCTTCTTCCTTCGCTGCTGCCCCATCTCTTCCTGACCACCCCAAAGATGAAGTTCCCGAGCTGGTGTTGAATCAACTCTTCCTAGAAATAACACCCCATCAAGAGCTGTATTTTCTTACACAAATGATTACCTTTTGCCTCCGTGCAAGCTCATTAGCATTCCTAAATGCAACCGCACAGATCGATGCGGTGCTGGGCCAACGCACGGCAGTCGATTCCTGTTTGCTGGGGGACTTTACTTCCCTGTCTAATCAGGCAGGGCCCAGCTGACAGCAACGTCTTTCTCCCAGATTTTTGCTCTGGTATTGGTCAGCTGCTGATTAATTTCCAATGGCTTAGTTCATCAGAGAAGGAGTCTCTCTGGTTTAATTAGAAATGGGTAATATGAGTGCATATTATCGTGCAGCTGTCCAGTGGTGGGTTATTGCGGAAGCGTGCTCGGAGTTTCGGCTTTTCTTAAAATAAAATTAAAAAAACCCCTTAGAATAAAAGGTCCCTGGTCTCCATACTTGCAAGGACAGCATCCAGCATGGGAGCTGATGTAAGCGGCTTCGTTGCCACCTGCTTGAGCCTGCAGGCAGCCTGCCCCAGCCCTCTCTACAGGCAGCTTGTTGGGCTGCTGTTCCCAAGATGGTGAGTGCCACCAGATATTAGAGGATGGAGTGACGCTTTGCCATGGAGACCTTATGGGACGGGAGGGAGACATCTGTGCTGTACATCCCAGTGCCAGCCTTGCCCCACGTCGTATTGTCCCCCCAGGAGCTACGTGGTACGTGGGTCCGTGTACATGCGCTCATTCCCAGTGGCTTTGCTGGCTCCGTGTCTCCTTGTGAGGAGCTGCCGAGTCAGCAGCCTGCACATCTGCAGCGCGAGATCCGCCGGAGGACGATATTAATCAGTGTTTTTCTCCCGGACTTTGGCAGCCTCCCTGTGCTTGCAGCTGTGCCTGCGCCTTGGGAAATAAGCTCCGGTGGCTCCCCCCTTGCCTGCTGGGGGCCGCACACTGTCCCCAGGTGCTTTTAGGGCCATGGGGACAGATGTGTCCCCCTCTGGCAGGAGAGCTGGAGGGAGGGGAGATGCTGCTAATGCCCCAGTGATGCGGGGGTGCAGCTTAGTTCTTATCCCTTCTCAGACATGTTGGTGCTTCTTGGAGCATCTTTGGACATTATCTCTAGCAAGGAGACCATACACTCTTGGTGCTGGATCAAGCAGCATTGCCAGCATCCCAAACCCTAACCACGATGCTTGGAGGAGGGGAATAAGGTGTTATGGGGCATGGAAGACTCATCAGGATGGGGGTACCCATGCTGCTGGCTGTAGCCACCTCCAAGTGCAAGGTCCCAAGTGGCACATGCCACTGGGCTGTGCTCTTGGGCAGTCACACCGTAATCATTCCAATGTGGCTGGATGAGGCCACATGGATAATTAAGATAATGCACTGTACTAAGGCAACGCTTCCCCACCAAGGCAGTGCTGAGGTCTTCATGAGCACTAATGAATTTAGACTCAGTGGGAACCGGTAGGAGGGGTGGAGAAGAATCTTCTCCCAACAGGAACCTCTAACCACATTCTTGGAGAATAACCTTCCCCAGTGCCTCAGTTTCCCTGGGCTGCAAATGGGAGGTGGGGGGGGGGTATTATCGTGTTGTCCAAGGGACTTTTGGGACAGGGATTGCCATGTGCATGTGCTTTTAACCCTGTTTTCCATCACCTGGATTTCCAGGCTCCTTTCCTTTCCCATGCCTTCATCCCATGTGGTTAGGGGGAGGCAGTACTGCCGGGGAAGATGGGGGAAATGGGATGTGGGAGCTGGGAACTGTCACCCCACAGGCATGGGGACACTTCAGTGGCAACCGGTGAGGACAGGGTGGGTTCACTCAACCCTCGATGTCCCTACGCATTTTGTTTTCATGCTGTGCTCCCTTCCCCATGGGCATTGTCTCTCAGTGGGGGTTGGAAGCAGGAGGGGTGCAAGGGAGGGGGTGGCTCGGTGCAGGCTGCCACTCGCTCAAGATCACTTTGTGTTGTGGTGTAATCAGCACTCACTTATTCTCTTTGATTATTTTTTTTTTTTTTTTGCTCCTTTTTGTTGTTGCTATTTTTCATGTTTCCACCGTGTCGGCAGTTTTCTCCCCCCATCCCTCCCCGGCTCTCCCTTCCCCTGTGATACACCAGAAACTTGAGACCAGGAATCATATGGGTTGCAAAGGACTATTAGTGGGTCACCGGTTTCCTGCTGTGGCATCTTCCAGCCACCACTTCTAAGCTGTTAACCCTACCCAAGCTGCAAGAGCAACTGTCCTTGCTCCCATACAGATCCCCATGCAAAAATCCCCAGCAAACCTGAAATTCCCCAGCAGAAGGGCTAGAAGAGACCGGTCTGGGGCTTTGAGTTGGAGAAAATGGCTTTGCGTGATCAGACTGGGGATGCTGGATGCTTTGCTGGGAGGTGGCCAGGGGATTCATTGCCTTTTTAGGGATCTGGGGTAATGTGGCTGCAGTAGCTGTGGGGAAAACAGGGGTGGTATGGGATGCTGGAGGATGCTAAGGTAAGTTTGTGGGCAGCACAGCATTATGGGGACAGACTATTTAGCAGGGCCTGTTGCAAAAGGACAAGGGGTAATTTTTTTAAACTAAAAGGGGGGAGATTCAGATGATTTAAGGAAGAAATTTTTTGTATTGAGGGTGGTGAAACATTGGTCCATGTTGCCCAGAGAGGTGATAGATACCCTGTCCCTGGAAACATTCCTTGAAGTGTTCAAGGCCAGGTTGGACAGGGCTTTGAGCAACTTGGTCTAGTGGGAGGTGTCCCTGCCCATGGCAGGGGGTTGGAACTGGATGATCTTTAAGGTCCCTTCCAACTGAAACCTTTCTATGATTCTGTCATTCTATGATTCTATGATTCAAGGCCAGGTTGGACGAGGCTCTGAGCAACCTCATCTGGTTGAAGGTGTCCCTGCCCATTGCAGGGAGCCTGGACTAAATGGACCTTCAAAGGTCCCTTCCAACGCAAACCATTCTATGACTCTATGGGAGAAGCCAGAGCACAGGACAACGAGGTATTCTGGGACTTCGGCTAGTGTTTTAAGCACTGAGGTACTCTGGGATACTGGAGGCATTGGGACTTTCATGGCAACAGGGTGGGATTGTCCTGTGGAGGCGTGGTGATGGCGTGAGCAGTAGACCCTCCTGGAATGCTGGGGACAGACTCGTGGGCACCAACACATTGCGGGCTATTGGAGCAGGGTTTGGGATGGAATCTCTTCAGGGATAGGGATGGAGGTGTGAGCAGCTGAGCAGCACCGTGGGCAGGGAGGGCTAGGAGGATTAGACCCATTGGCCCATGATTATAGAGGGACAGTGGTGGGATTTGGGGCACCATGTCAATCTGGGACAAAGGGTGGGCTAGTAGGAGTGTTGTCATTACCAAATCTTGGAGATCAAGGGCTAGGAAAGAGATCTACATTATTTTCCAGCTGGATCAAGTGAAAATGGACTATAGTATATTAGAAAAAAAGCAAGGGAAAGAAAATAGAGTCTTGTTTCCTTGATGGCTAGTCCTAGAAAAGGATCATATTTGATCTTTTCAGTGCAGGGCAGAGGCTGAAGGACTCTTCCATGCCAGACTCTGCATGAAGTGGCTGAACCATGCCCGATGCATGCTCAGAGGCGGCCTGGGCAGCAGTGGGAGGTTCTCCTTCTCCCAGCTGCACCTTGCCTGAGTACTGTTACGGAGAAAAAGGTGTTTCAGTGGCTTTGTGGTTGCTGGCTTCATCCATGTGCTGGCAGGGAAAGGAGAGGGTGATCCATTTGCACCTCTTAGCTGACCATGAGATCTTGATTTCTGCATGGCAGCTTGGGTTTGCTTATTGGGGTTACTGTCTTCGCTCTCCTGCTCCTGTGCTTCCTTCAGAGACCATCTCACAGGGAGAGCCTGGACACCTCCAACATGTCCCTAAGTCCTTTTCAGGGTGGAGGAGACCATGCATCACGCTCAGGGCTGTCCCAGCTGCACAGAGCAGGTTTTTGGTAGAGCCCATGTGGGAGTACACTCTCTGGCTCCTGGATGTTGCTTTGGTCTTGCCTGATCTGGCTGGTCCATGGGTCAGCTGTGGAGGGGGTAAGAAATCGTGTCCAGCACAGAGAGAGCATCAGGATCCTACAGCATGCAAGTTCAGCTGTGGATGGACAACAGTGGGCTGGGTTCATGTAGTTACAATAACACCAACCTGGTGTGGGGCTGTTGGCCATCACATCCACCACCCATACCCACCAAGTTGCTCTTGTCCTACAGTTTTAGCATCTCCTCCAGCCCGTGGAGGAAAGAACTTGCTTTAGAGATGTGCCACCACCCACCAAAGCAAGGGGCTGCTAAGGAGAAATAGCACCACAAGGATATGAAGGTGACTTTGTAAATGCAGAAAAAAAAATCATCATGGGTAAAGATAGGCTAACTATTCTTCGTTTCCAGTATTTGGTGTGCTTCTCTCCCTACTTGTTTGTCACCTGAGGCTATCAGGAGGACTCAATCTCAACCTTTTTGATCTTTTCCCAAAAATTCATCGGAGGATGCAGAAAAGTGGATCAGCTCCTAAGCGCTGCATCAAGGAAGTTGCAGTTTAAACAGATTTTTTTTCTTTTTTTTCCCTTCTGATGGTAAGTGGGGTGAGTTAAATAGGTGTTGACTAAAACCAACATGGAGCTGTTAGCTGTGCGAACTGCTGCTCTGTGCTCCTTGACGTCATCTTTCCCTTTTGCATGGTCCCCGGTTAACCACCGGTACTTCTAGGAAATTAAAAAAAAAAATCCCCAAAAGTATAGAACAGGGCAGAATTACTGATGTGATAAGAAAATGGGGATAAAATGATATGAGATGAATCCTAAAGCCTCTTTAGCCACCACAGCTAAGATATCCAATTTTCAGGCTTCTTTAGCCCAGGTCATGAAGCAAGCGGTTGTGTGGGGACAGTTCTTATGACTGAATATTTGCTGATGGTTTTAAAAACAGCCACTGTTTAAGCAGAAGATGCCTCTGCACCTCACGGTGACACATGCATTGTGTGGCTAAAGAGTCCCCGGTCGCCAGGGGTGTCAGTCAGGCATCTTCTAATGGTGCTAAATTCACTTTAAAAAAAAAAAAATACATTACCCACAAAGAAGCAACCAAAACAAAACCTGGCCAGGATCCATAAAGCAAAGAGCTGCGCAAATTGGGGCAATTGTCAAGGGAGGTCAAATCTGTTGCCTGTCAAAGCTGGCAGTTTCCTCTAGAAAGGACTTGATGTAAATCATCTCCCCGTAACATGTGTGGTATCCAGGGGCAGCTCTGGTTTCCTAATGCGCATCGTTTCCATGGGGCGAGTTTTGCATACGCAGCCGAGGCTGATTTTACATCACACTGAGCATTTAGCACCGACTCGTGGCTGCTCCTCTCCTGCTGCCTTTTCCCTGTTGTGTTTTGATTTGATCACCCTGGGTTTGCAGTCAGGGTGAACCTTGCCGGCACCATGGGAGCAAGGGCTGTCAGCGCAGGAGATGGGTTCCACATCTTGCTCTGCACCGAAGTGCCAGAGCAAGAAGCGTCAGAGTGGTTAAAACAATCTCCACCTCAAAAAGGAGCCATGTAGCTCCCAAAATTACCTAAAACTTCCCCAAGAGGCTGGGCTTTTGGCTACATCTTTGCTGCTGAGCAAAACAGGGCCACAGACCTCTGGTCTTAACGGACCTGGCATGGCAGGGCTTGTGTCCAACCAGCCAAATTTAGCTGCAGCCTGGGGTGGCCTCATCCAATGTGGTACCCAGGAATAGTCCCTGACATGGTCTAATTTACTAGCCTTTGCATGTGTGGCTCTCCAAGCCTGCAAGAAGAGGTGGAAATACTCCAGCACGTCTCCGATAACTCTTCCCGTTATGGTGATGGGTATGAGGGAGCACAGGGAAGTCCTGGGCAGAGGAAGGGTGAGCGGGGGTTTAAAATAAACTTATCAGCAATGCCCGTGTTGCCTTCCAACCCCGTTTCCATTGCAGCTTGCATCTTGCTCCGGCTCCTGCACGAGCCCTGAATGGTGGCTTGGAGAGTGGCAAAGCCCAGAGGCACAGCAGGGAGGTCCAATGTGTGGGCCAAAGCATCTTCATCTCATGCCCCAAGGGCTCTTCTAATGCTGTGTCAGCAGGGACACAGCACCCTAGAGCAAGGACTCAGGTCTTGGAGCCTCTCGACTGGCGGGTTTCCAGGGCTGGTTTTTAGGGATGTGCTCACTGCAGTTTCATTCCTGCTGTGTCCATCGTGTCTTTTCCTCCATGAAATTTTCCCAGAGAAGCTGTGGCTGCCCCAACCCTGGAGGTGTTCACGGCCAGATTGGACGGGGCTTGGAGCAACCTGGTCTAGTGGAAGGTGTCCCTGCCCATGGCAGGGCGGGTTGGAACAAGATGATCTGTAAGGTCCCTTCCAACAAAAATAATTCTATGATTCTATGAAATAATTAACACTGCTTTTCGAGTTGCTTCCAAGCTCTCTTCTTTCCCACTTCTTAGCTTCCTGCATTCTTGCTTATATGAAATGCTGTCAGGGCTCTCAACAGCTGCTCTGAGCAAGGCATTTAGAAACAAAAGCGCTGAGTCTGTGTGCTCCATTAAAATCCACTGGAAGCTGCTTATGGCACCAGGGACGCATCTTAATACCGGTGATGTCAGGAAGCCAGGGGAAGAGGCGGTGTCTCCTATGGAGAGTGAGCAAGACTTGAAAACAATCCGTCTGTATCAGTCTTCGCAGAAGGCTTCAGAGCTTCCGTCTCACTGCTGGCGATGCATGCGTGGAGGCTGACTTTGCAGCGGCAAACAAGCCACACAGAAATGAAACGAGGAGCCCACAGATCCCAAATTTCTCATTCTTCCAAGCTGAGCTTGCTTTCCTGGCACGGGAATTAAGGGTGGAGATGCTGGAGGTGGATTTGCTGGAGGTCCAGTTGCAGGAAACTGCTGCTTGGTGCTGTGGTCGGAGAGTTATGTGAGATGGCAGGGGTGAAGGACATATCCCGTTCTTCCTCCTTTGTGTGTGCAATCATGCCCATGAGACTGCGTGCTACCTCTCATTTGTTTTTGCCTGTTTGGTGTGCAAGACTTGCTGTTCCCGGGCAGTTTGGCAGAGGCTGAGCCGTATGCAACTGCTACTGTGAGCTACAGTGAGCCAGTGATGGAGATAAAAAAAAAATTGACTGTGCCATCAGTGGAATAAGAAGAAACGTGCTTGAGGTGAAGAAAATCAAGAGCAATTAAGCCTCAACCTAAATTTCCTTCTTTCCTTCCCACTTGCAGAGCTGAAGGAGACCTAGGCTTGCAAGGTGGCTGCGTCACACTTGGACAATGCTGCCTGGTTGGCTGTCAGGTACTGCAGGTTTCATTCAATGAAGCAAGAGCATCTCCCCTTGGGCCAGGCAGCCTGGGTCACTCTATCGTCACCAGAGAGAGTAACCGGAGGTTCATTCAACCTAAAGTAAATATGTATGTTTGTTTGGATGAATGCGCTATAAAAATGCCGGCTTTTCTCTCTGGACCATGAATCAAGCCATGGGTATGCAGCTCAGATGGACACATGTACAACAGAGACATCTAAGTTCAGGGGAGATGCTAGTGTTTTTTGTTGAGCCCTGGTTGTCTGTCCTATCCAGCTTTGGTGGACATAACATGGTCTCTGCAGCCCATGTTTCAACGACCTGCAGACACTGTATCTCAGAATCTCAGAGCTGAGGGCCAAGCACAGTTTTGCAGGGCAGGAAAATTATTCCTTGCTCAGCTCAGCTTGTTCATTGCTCTAAACCAGCTCTTTGGCTCTCCAGTCCTTTGAGCACCTGAGTGTGCTGCCTGTTGAATTAACCAAACTGCCATTCATATCACTCCTCCTCTGGGTGAATGTGGGCCTTGAGATGTTCCAATGCTACAATAATAAGGTCCGTGAATACCTAAGAAAGGGGGGTGGACAATCACTGCTGTAGGTGTGGTGGGCCAACTGTGACTTCAAAGTTGTCCTGTGTAGGCTTATGGTCCTTAGAGGGCTCCAAAGTTTTGGTACTTCACCAAGATTAGTGGTGTGGGGTCTGTTTTCAGTTAAACTGCCCTGTGATGGCTGCTGTGGGTAGAGTGATGCTATGGAAATGCTGTGACCTCCAGAAGTAGGTTTGCAGGTCCATCAGCCACATGTCATCCTTTAGAGCTTGGGACTGTTTCCTAGAAGATGTCACCAGGGTAGTTAATGCCCTTGAGATCTGAGCTGGAGAAGATCGGGGCTGTGTGAGATTAAATGGCAGGGGAAACATGGGCATCCCCCAGGGTGGGAGAAAGAGAAAGAGAAGATCTTGGTATTGGAAGGGAAAAGAGCAGCATGATCCCTTTGCTGATGAAATAAAGGAGTGAAGTCTTTGAAAGCCCTTTGCAGGCCGTTTCCTCCGTGCCCATTTTGGGAGCTCATACAAAAGCATGACGGTGGGAGCAGCATCCAGGGCTGAGGCGACCACACTGACTGCCTCTCCATCGTAATTATTTCATAAAGCAAAGCGAACTGCCAGGCATTTGAAATGCTCCAGTACAGTGGCTAAGGAGCTGTGAAGCATTAACACCGATGAGAGCTTTGTCTTGATTAATTCTTTATTATTTTCTTTCAGGCCAGCAGTGGGTTTGTAGCGACAGTCAAGCTGGAGCTGGGGTCATTCGAGTGCCAAGGATTCTGATGTGCTGGACAGTCCCTGTAGACCTTGTGATGTTCACGTGGAGGAAACATCTCCAGCAGTTAGGGCATCGTTTGCTTTCTTTTCCTCTCTCAGCCTCTCTGCTGAGATTGCTGACAGGGGATGGTGTTCATGACCTGCCCCAGAATGTCATGAGAGCATGTTGGTGATAGTGGGGTTTCATGCTCCAGCTAAATTGCGATGATAGTGTGTAAAAGCAGCCATCTCGCATCCCTTCTGTCCCAGCTATGTGGTCCTGCCCTGTCCCTTGGACCAGCACTGACCATGCTCTGAGCCTGTGGAGAACTGCTCCAGGGATGCTCCCCGACACAGAGTTCATCACTTTTGTTGTAAGATGTTTTTCTGCTGGTTTAACTCTTTCAGGGGCGCTGGATGAGCTCTGGAACCAAGCCATGCAAGTGGGTTTGGGCAGAGGGATTGCCCCTTTGAGTGGCAGCTGGTTATTTGACTGGCTCCTCTCCATTGCAAAGCTGCCTTCAGGAACTGGGATACTCTTGGCTTCTCCTCTGCCATCAGTTCCCATGAGGGCATTGAAACACCTTCCCAGGGCACTTGCAGCTGGATGAATCATGTTCTTAGGTGGAGAAGTCAACAAGAAATATTCTGCCTGTGCCCTGGGGCCATGCTACCATCTTGTGTCAATCCTTGGGACCTGCCCAGAGCCTGTCTCTGGGGTGATTTGCACTGAGAATCGAACTTCTGAACTTTCTGGATGGTGGAAGGGGTCTTCCCAACTCTTTTCCCAGAATGCCTGGGTTTGATTTTGGCAGTGGTCAGGTTTTTTTTTGGGAACGCAGAGACATGTTCTAGCCCTGAGGGCAGCAAATCATGGCTGGACCAATGGTGCTGACTCTAAACTGGCATCTTGGGTACACAGGAGAGCACAAGAAGGATGCTTCAGACATGAAGCCACCTTAGTTCCTACCTCTCTAGGCATGCAGCGGGCTTATGGGATGCCTGTTACGATGAGGCCCCATCCCTGCAGGTGTTCAAGGACAGGCTGGATGGGGCTTTAAGCAACCTGGTCTAGTGGGAGGTGTCCCTGCCAATGGCTGAGGAGTTGGAACTAGATGATCTTTAAGATCCATTCCAACCTAAACCATTCTACGTTTCTATATCCCAGCATCTTTTTCCTGCTTCCAGCCTGTCCTTAAAACCTCTTTTTCACCAGTTCTTTTCACATTACGATTTGTTTATTTTTCTCTCTGTGTTGCTCTGTATTTCTGACCTCTTGCCTCTGACCTGTTGTCCAACTAATGAGCATATAATTATCTCCTTCCCCTCACTTATGTCAAGGTTGAATGCTGATCAGGGAGGGTTTCTCAGAAGCAGTGGGCCTGAGACTTCTCTGGGGATGCTCTTGGCGTAGCAAAGGCCAGAGGTCAGCTCACTGGAGATGGCCTGAGGGACTGCTTTAGGGGAACGTGAATTAGACTTTTGGATTAAGTCTCTTACAAGATATAGGTAAAAAAAGTCTGTTACTCTGGATTCAAGGGATGGTAGCGAGGATAACGACTAGGCACATGAGAAGGGATGATGGTTGTTATCCAAGAGCTCCGGCTCTTCTCAGAGGAGGCCATGCTGCTCCAAAGGGGTGAAAAAAGTCCTCTGTGTCTTTCTGGCTGAAAAAACCCTTGGAATTTTTCCCCCAGGGTCATTTTAACCCTGAGCAGTTCTCTGATGAGGCTCACCACAAGTGCTTGCAGAGGGCTGGAGGGGACACAGCGTGAACGGATTGAGGGGATGGATTTCTTTCCATCAGGGACAGAAAGAAAGCAGCAGCTTTGGGTTAAAGAACTGTCTGGACTTGAAGAGTCCATGCTCTTACCCTGGATTGCCTTGACGCTCTTTGCTGTTCACCCAGCCACTTGGAGGGGTGGTGTTTCAGAGAGCTCATCTACATTTCTCAGCTGCCTCAGCTGATTTAAAAGATACCACCTCATTTTGATAACTTGCAGGTTGCATACACTCAGACTGAAGTCCCTGCAATGTTATTGTTGAAAAGATGGCACCTTATAATGAGGTTGTATTGGCCCATTTAGCCCAGAATCCCACTTCCAGCACTGGCCAGTGGTAGAGCCTTAGGGATGGAGCAAGGGAAGGAGAAAGCAGTCCTGAGCTGAGCTCCCTTTGCACCCAGCTATTCATAGTATCTCAAACTACAGAATAAAACCCAATGAACTGGAGTGGCTGCCTGTCAGTCATTCACGGTTATGTAGGGCTGAGAGGGAATTTGAACCAGGGCTGAGAAGGTGAGCAAGTCAAAACTGTGGGGCAAAACCATAAGCATTAGCTCCAGTGTAGCCAGAGCTGGTTTCTCAACTGAGCACAGCAAAAAGGGATTCAGGACCTTGCTTGTCCCCACAAGGGACTCCAAGAATGATGATGGTTTTGAATCGGGCTGTATCCTCAGAAACTGCCGTGTCCACGCAGGCTTGAGGAGCATTTAGTGCAGCAACTGCTGGTGGCAACAGGTAGCACAAAGGAAATTGCAAGTAACTCCATGGGACATTATGAAACAAGTTGAGCTTGGGGAAATTTCTCAGTCCCCTTCCTCACTCAAAGGCTGGATTTTGCCTTCTCCATCACTCAAGAAAAAGGAGACCTGACTGCTGCTGTCTTGGAATGGGACTTGGAGCCAGAGCCTGATCTTTGAATGCAAGCTCAGCTTTGAGGGGGAGAAGCTGAGAGCTGAAAAATGCTAAACACCCATTAGATCATCTGCTTCATCCCCAGGAGGGCTGGCAGGATTGTCCCCCCGAGGTGGCTGGGATGGAAATGCCTGCTGTTGCAGGGTTTTCATGGTGTTCCTCTGGGAACAGCAGCAGAGCCCAGCACGTCTCCCTGCCAATGTGTGAAACTCTGAAATTTCTAGCTTTTGCTTCTAGTTAGAGCAGCCTAAGCATCCCCCTTCTCCAGGGGGATCTCTGCCCTCCAGGTACAGGAGACCCTTCTTCCATCTGTCTACCCATCTGTCTGTCTACCGAGGTCCCTGCAGCATCAGTGCCTACCTGCGAGGGACATTGCTGAGCCTTTGGGTCCTGCCAGCCCCCAGGGTAAGACAAGAGGCAGCAACAGCAGCCGAGTGATTGGGTAGGATGCAAAGAAAGAGAAACGGTGTCCAAGGAGGATTGTCCTCCCTTAGTAGTTCCCCCGCTGAAACACATCAGGCAATTTTGTCCCTCCACGCCTGTGAGTCTGCATCCCCCTGAGGCTGGCACCACCTTTCCCAAGCTGTGTATGAGCTGAAAGTCAGCACCGTCCCTCTCCCTGTGGGACAACGGAGACATTTATGTATTTGCTTCCAAACGAACAACCTGTGCCACTAAGGGATGAGGATGCAGAGCCTGTGTCAAAGTGGAGGGCTGAGAGCGGGGACTGGATCAGGCTGGAGATGGCTTGATCCAGCAGCTTGGTGGGTTGGGAGTTGTGGGGGCAGATTGGGATGAGAACTGTGGCTCCCCTGCCCAATAAGGAGAGATGAGTTCTCTGCAAGACAGGAAGGAAAGAAACAGTGAAGCCCCAGCTGATACACCCGTGGGTCTATGGTGGGTGCTGTGTCTGCCAGAGGGCTTGGAGAGCTGTGCAGAACCAGAGGAATGGGGACAGGGTTGTCGGTGCATGGGCTCACCATGCAATGGCTGTTTTTTCCTTATATTGGAGATAATTCAGTAGCCAGCTTATGTCTGGCTCTGCCCAGTTTGGGAAGGAATTTCTTGCTAGTCAGATCCAGAGATCATCAGAGCTGGCAGGGATCTCTCCACTGACGTGAAAAATGCTCCCACCACACCTCCTTCCACATTGGCTCCCCTGACGAAATGACCCATGTTCACATGAGCATGGCTTTGCTTAGACATAGAAACCATCCCCCTCCCTGGGGTCCAGCAGCTCCTGTGTTGAACATAACCAGCCAAAGCAGCAAAAGCTTTGCTATTGGAGCACCGAGTCATTACAGTTTGGAAAAAAACCCCACACTCCAGAAATAACCAAGGTGTATTTAGACTGTGAACGTGTGCAATCCAATTTAAATTGTAAAATGTTTAGAAAGCTGGCTGCTGGCGACAAGGACCTGTCCTTCTTCTGTCTGTATGCTGCACAGAGCATGGTGAGGGCCTGGAACCCAGTGGCATGGCCAGGTGCTATCACACCAAGAGTGACAGTAATAACCAACCAAAGCACTCCTGAAGACATTTGAACAGTCATCCTGAGGGTTCCAGAGGCTGCTCGTGTCCTGGAGAATGAATAAAACATGGAGCAACCAATGCATCACTCAGATCCATGAGCATTTATTGTTCCCAGGTCAAAATGGAGTAAAATTGCCTGAATTTACTTCAGTGCAGTTTCCTGTTGAAGCAGCTGAAGAACCTCCTAGGAAGAGGATCTTCTGAGGGCAGGAAGGGCAGAGATGGGCCTTGCAGGTGTGGGCTTTCTGCAATGCTCGGCATCTAGGTCCGATGGGTCTGGGTGGGTAAGCCAGGTGCCTGTGTAACCCACAGTACCACCAAGATGTGGTCATGACCACCCTGCTAACTCCCACAGACCCTTGTGCTGGCTTTTTCATCTGGGCTCATCGTCATGGCCATACTTGAAACTCTCCTTGCTCTTGCCGCACCTTCAGCCTCTAAAGCTGCAGGAGGCTGCAGACACAAGCTGTTGTGATCCCAAAGCCCTAGAGCCATCTTCCACCTGCCCAGTTTGGGTCCTGCTCCCATCACTTTCTGGCATTGCATTCACCCCTCCCCATTGCTGTGCAGACCCGTTGCATGCAACAGGGTTAGGTGAGGCTAGGGCTAAGTGGTTGCAATCGCAGAGGACTCGCCATGTCTCAAAATCCCTTGATCCCAGGATCAAGGAGGTCTTGGGCCATATCTGCTAGCCTTGTGCCTTTGGCATCATGTTACTGATGAAGCAGCAGGATGGGGCAGCCTGTGAGAGGGACAACACGTGGTTTTCCCTTTGGGAAAGGGATCCCTTTCCATCTTTGGGATACTGGTGTTTCTCCCCAGCCCCACAGGGCAAGATCCCGTCAGCTTCCACCATCCCACCTCGGCGTTTTCAGCCTTGCAGCCCTCCGCAGTTAACCCGGTGGGATCCTCCTCCCTCTGCTCCTCACCCTCTCCTCCTCTCCCTGTCTCGGTGCTCACCCCCGCCGGCAGCCGGCGAGCCTCTTTCAGGTTACCTCCGAGCTTTAATTGAAAGCAGCCGACGCTGCGCGCAGGCAGCACACAAACACACCGAGACCCAGGAGCCACTCTGAAGCCTGACTCAGGTTGGGAAACCTGCCGGCACGTCGTAGGGCCGACAGATAATTAAAGTGACAATCGATCACACGGGAGGAAGGGGGGGGGGGGCGATGCAGCAGCGATGGAGGCAGCGATGCCTCCCCCGAGGAAGTCGCGGCAGCATCGTCAAGCCCTGCCAAGCAGATGGCCCAGATGAGAACCCTTTTGGACACATCCAACCTGGCTGTATGGCCACCCTCACCCTCTCACCACCCGGCGTAGAGGGCTTTAAAGTCCCCCGGGTACTGCTGGTGCAGTACAAAAAGGCAGGGCTTGATCGCTGGAGTATCGTGGCGTTTAAAAGCACGAGCAGGAGCGAGACTTGTGTGTGCGCATAAAGACAGATGGGCTAAAATTTCCAAATGCTCATGAAAGATTCAGGGGCGTCACTTGTTAAATTTAATTGGGAGAAACCTGACTCGGTGCCTGACTGCACGGTTTGCTGGCTTTTGCTTAAGAAGTCAACTGACAAGCTTGTCGTGTGTGTTTTTTCTTCTCTCCCTCCTTCCCTCTCTCCCTCCCACCTCCTTTCATGAGCTCCTGCCATGGGCTGTGCCGTGAATAATTTGGGGAGCATTATCTCCTGCCTCCTGTTGGGGCGAGCACCGTTCCTGAAGTGGCAGGTCCATGGGGAGGAGAGAGGTGGGCATTTGGTGATGCTGTCAGCTTGGGATCCAGGAGATGATAGGAGGTCAAGTGTTGCCTCTGCTACAGGTTCCTCAGCTCCCCTCAAGCCAATGATTTTCATCCAAATCCAGGAAGGAATGTTGGTTCTTCAATAAATGTCAGGTGCCAGCAGAGATTTGGGCTGTAATCCCTCTGCTGTGGGGCTGGGACACTTTTCTTCCCTGTGTGAACAGCCGGTGGGAGAGAGGGAAAGTGATCCTCCTCTGGAGCTGGACTTTCCAGAGGGTGGAAGAAATCTGTGTGCAAACAGGGGTGACAATGAGGTTTGATGGCTTCTTCTCATGGGGGATTTTGAAAGTGATGGGTGTTTTCAGTGAGGAAGTGCATGTGCTACTTGATTCTTGTTTTTTAAAAAAGAGATGCCAAGAGGGACTCATCCCTCCAAAAGCAGCTATCTGTGCTCATCGTGGCTGCCTCTGCTGCCAAAGAGAAAAATAGGCCTTGCTGGAGGGGCAATTGATCTCATCTGAACTTTGATGTCTGCAGAAAGCCAGATGAATCACACCTGCAAATGCCTGCTTCTCCCTAATGACTCCAAGAGAAGCTGGTGTGACTCCCAGAGGTGTTCTCCTGCTCCATAAATACCCTTAGAGAGGTGATCATCTCCACTCATATTTAGGTATACAATGCCAGGTGCTCACTCCAGCCCCACGCCTGGACCTGGGACTAGATTTGCACAAGACCTCTGCATCCTTGAGAACTTCCAGGCCGAGCTTGCATCCAGCCACATAGAGGTGGGAGCAGAGAGTTTTGGAAGTCATGCAGCTCCAAATGGTCCTTTGCTCAAGGTGGGATGCTGCTGGCTGGCAGCTGTCATATTGCATTTAATACTTGAGTGCATCTCAGGCATAGTCTGAACTCTGGGGACTAGGGGCAGTGGCAGTGCTTGCCAGGGCAGGTTGGTGGGCGTGGGAGCTGCTAGGCACAGTGTGGGGCACAGTCTTCAACCTCCCAGATGACCTGGTGATCACTTCTCATGCACGAAGGACGTGGAACATGACCCCTTTCAATGGGCTAGGCGTTGTCTGGTGGGATCTATGAGCCTAAGTGAAAATATTCATGCTATCTCTAGCCATCTGTCCATCCACCTTGTTTATCCTTCCTTCCTTCCTCCCTCCCTCCCTCTTCCAAGGCTGTCATTTAAGTATCTCAGTGTCAAATTCTCTTTCCACTCCATGCCACATGCTGGCTGGGAGGTGCATTGTCCTCCCCAGTTAGGTTCACAGTGCTTGGACGTGCCTCTTGAACACCACAGTGCTGCATGGGACTGCTCTTCTCCTGTAGATGAAGTGGATCAATTTCTTCAATGGAGTAGGTTTATGAAATGAATACGTCCCCATAGTTCTAGCTGATAAATCACTGGGGTGATTACCAGGGGCCAGGAGCACAGTACCAGTCACACTCATCTGCAAATCTGTAATTTCTTCTTTTATGTGTCTCAGTCCATGATCCTGGGGTCAAAAGGTAGCTTTTGATGAACATTTGGACATGCTGGAGAGCTCCTGTGCAGAGAGGCAGCCCTAAGGTTAGGACACAAAGTTGTTCAAGGTAGAGCCTCACTAGGTTTTAGGTGCCAAACTCTCATGGGTTTCACTGGGAGTGAGATACATCGATTTCAACATCTTCAACACTAGGTTGGTAGAACACCTCAAGGCAGTCATCACTGCATTAAGCCCAACATGCTGGTGTCAGACACATGATGGAGTTTTTACAATTTAATGTTTTCTCATTAATACAGTGGGCTGTGGTAACCCCCTGTCCTTGGGGATCTCAGCCACCAAAATGCTTTAGTGTGAATGATGTCGATTAGGACTTAAGTAAAACCACATGGTTGTAGATGGAAAGTCCACTCAGCTCAGCTGATGGTGCGTAGCTCACTAAGCATCTCTAACAATGTTTTTGGTCGTCTGCCCTTGCCACGAGCTCTCCCTTGAACCCATAACTGCTGGATGGACAGGACCATCTCACACACAGCAGTAACCTCAAAGGTTGAATGGACAGTAATGAAAGTGCTGCTTCCTTCTTGCCACGGTTAATTACCCTCTTCATTAACAACTTGCTGTGCACCTCCAGTATGCATTGGTCAAGCTTTGCCTTTGGCTGTCAGATCTTCCAGACTTTGTCTGCTCTAAGATAAGTTGTATTTAAAAAACCAGATGACAGCATGTAGCCAGGTTCCCACAGCTCCATGATGACTCAGTTGCAGTTTCACACTGATTTGGGTTCTGGCTTTGAATTTCTCAGGATAGATATACACATTTTAAGAGGAAAAAAAGAAAAAAAAAAGGGTTAAATTTGCTAATCACCACAGCTACCCCAGGGGGGAATTTATTGCCTATAATTACAAAACTTTTGCCAAACTTCTATTGCACTTGCTGTGTCCAAGGGCTGCACTCCCGGGCTGATTACCTGGAGTGACATTAAATATAAATGAGACACAGAGCTGGTGACAGAGCGGCAGCAGATTGAGTCTCTGCAGGTCCTGCAGGCCCAGGTGATTTCCGTGGCAGAGAATGAGACTCCAGTGGAGGAGATGAACACTGCTCTGAAACCACGAGAGAGCCCTGCCTGCCCTGCCACAGCCCTCCTCTTCTTCTTGGGACCTCCGGGGAGCCCTCTGCTAAACTCTGAAGCATCCGACCTTCTACTCAGAGTGGGAAACAGATTTTTGTGCAAAAATAAAGGGCTAGTGCAGTCCAGAGCAAGTCAGCCAGCACCCTGCTTTTGGACATAGTCTCGACAGCAGCCAGAGATGCGGTAGGTTCGGGGTGTGCTGCAGAAAGCATTTTTGTGCAAAATCTCAGAAGAAAAAACAACTGTGTCTTTTGAACACAATTTCTACTGGAGAATGCCTATGTATTTGTCCTTTGGTGTTTTTTTTTCTCCTTCTTTTCCTTAAAAAAAGTAAAACTAAGCCCCCTACTTTTCTTCACTAGCAAAGGAGGAGGAAAGGGAGAAAAAAATAAAGATTATGAAAGGGGAAAAAAGATGTCTGCAATAGAAAAATGCTCCCTGTAATTTTTTGTGTCGAAAATGAAATCTCAAAAAGTCCCCTACTTTGCTTTGATGCAGAATAAAAGAAATTTGAATGACACAGACATTTTTGTATTGTTCTGTACTCCATTCTTCATCTAAAAAATGCAGCAGAGTGAACAGGCTTTTGATTACTGAGTCTCAAAAGGGGTCTATCAGTCTGACATTCAGGCCCATCTGTCCACAAGTGGTCCCACAGAGGTTGCAGGAGGATGAAGACGATGTCTTGCTGTCAAAAACTGCCCTGTCATAGCCCAGAAAGCCCCCCCGGCCCTGGGCTGCATCCCCAGCAGCGTAGGCAGCAGGGCGAGGGGGGGGATTCTGCCCCTCTGCTCCGCTTGGGGGAGACCCCCCTGCAGTGCTGCCTCCAGCGCTGGGACCACCAACATCAGAACAACATGGACCTGTTGGAGCGGGGCCAGAGAAGTCCCCAGAGGAGCTGTGAGGGCTGGAGCCCCTCTGCTGGGAGGACAGGCTGAGAGAGCTGGGGGGGTTCAGCCCGGAGAAGAGAAGGCTCCAGGGAGACCTTCCAGCCCCTTCCAGTCCCTCAAGGGGCTCCAGGAAAGCTGGGGAGGGACTCTGGAGCAGGGAGGGGAGCCACAGGATGAGGTGGAACGGTTTTGAACTGAAAGAGGGGAAGTTTAGATGAGATATTAGGAAGAAATTTTTCACTCTGAGGGTGGTGAGCCCCTGGCCCAGGTTGCCCAGAGAAGCTGTGGCTGCCCCATCCCTGGAGATGTTCGAGACCAGGCTGGATGGGGCTTTGAGCACCCTGGTCTAGTGGGAGGTGTCTCTGCCCATGGCAGGGGGGTTGGAACTTGGTGATCTTTAAGGTCCGTTCAAACCTAAACCATTCTATGATTCCATGTATCACGTTCCTACACTGTGAGGATCTGGTAGGGGAACATATCCCTGCCCATGGCAGGGGGGGTTGGAACTAGACGATCTTTAAGGTCTCTTCCAACCCTAACAATTCTATGCTTGTATGATTCTGTGGCCTGCAGATTGCTCATGTCAACAATGTCATAGGTCCGCATTTCAGACCTTGGCATGGAGGCTGTCAGGAAGGAGCTGATGAGTGAGCTCTGGAGGAAGATGGAAACCTTCCATGGAGGTTTTTTGCAATGTTTGATAGAGTTCATGAGACACCAGTGAGCACCCCATGGGGTCTGGCTTTCCCTGATCTTTCCTCAGCTCTTCTGTCATGAATGTGCTGGCAACATTCTCTAGACTCACTGCATAGGTTTCTCAACACTGTGTCTCCCACCCAGAGACCTGCAGTGGAAGAGGTGGCCTCGGAATGGACCTCAGCCTCTGATTTTAAGAAAGCTTTAGGAGCTGCTTCCAATACAGATGGCTCTATTCAGAGCTAAGTTTTTCTGCTTGTCTTCCAGGGCCAACTGCATCCTTTAACTCAAAAGGTGTTTGGTAATTCGGCCATGCCATCCACCAGAGTGAGCTGGTACCTACAGAGGAATGCTCTAGAGATCTCTTCAGATCAATGGAGTACAAGTTCCCTCTCTGCACCACTCTGTTTTCTCTAAGCACCTGAGAAATGAATGCCTGTTTTACTTGCTGAGCTCCAATGCGCCCTTGCAAAGTCCTTTCCTTGGAGTGTCTTACCAAGCTGCAGTGCTTGGTGTGTAGGACAGGCAGGGGTCCTGCATCAGGATATGTCTGTCTTTGGTTAAGTTTCATCTGAAATGGATGGCCTTGGTGACAAACAGCAAGGGGGTGTCCAGTTACCCATGTAGCATTTGGGACCTTGGGCCCTCACTCTGTATGTTAAGTGCAGCGTGATGCTGAGAAAAAGGAGGAGCAACATTTGCCCAATAGTTGACAAGACTTACTTTCGTTCTTTGCAGCCACATTGCCTCAAGACTACTTCTATGGGTGGGGACTGGGACCTACTCTAGGACATCCCTCCTGTATCCTTACAAGGGGACCTCAGTTATGCTCAGAACTTAGACCTTCTTCCAAGGTGTCCTTATCCACTTTGCTGAAGGGCAGTGTGCCAAGTAGCCTCCTGGTAACTCCTGATTTGGATCCATCTTCCTCCAAAGATGTGTGGGTTTTGTTCTGGGTGTACCTGGGGAGAAAATAAGTTCCTTGTACTTGGGATGCTTTATGGGCTTAGCATGTCCATCCACTCATGCGTGTCTCCTTCTCCATAGCAGATCTGGCTGAGTTGGCAGAGGCAGGTCCCAGGGTTCCAGTGAGGGTGTTCCTGGACCCAAGCCATTCACTGCAGTACACAGCTTAGCCTACCCCCCCATGGTGATGGGAGACATTTCCCATGGTCCCTAAAGGCCTTGCTTCCACTTGGGGGTCATTGCCTTAGGGTGCCAGTGAGACTTCCTCAAAAGGATCACAGTTTCATATTTCATGAAATTAAAATCTGGTAAAAACCCAGCTCCTTTCTCCTGTTCCTCCCATCGAGTTTTCTAGATGTTTGTTATGAAGCCTCTACAAAATCCAGAGGTTTAACAGCGCAACAAGCTCAGTGGTAAGATGCTGACCTGCTGGTGTCATTGTGGTTGTCCTGGGTGGGAGGTTCAAGGCTTGAGGGCTCAGTTTAGGTACTGGTGTCCTGTCTGGGTGAAGCACTTTGCTTGCCCAGGGTTGCCTGACCATGGAGGAGGGCAGCAATTCTGCCTTCATTGGTCTGTGCCCTCTTGCAGAAGAAGTCTGGGGGCTCCCTAAGTGTTTGGGTGGAGTCTGGCCATGGGATCATGTTGGGACCTATCATAACATGAGCAATAAGGATCATGCCTGTGCAACTGCCCTTGGACAGAAAAGGCAGCTTGGCCAGACTAATCCCACGCACCAAAAACATTACTAATGCAACGGAAACCCTGCTGGTTTGCGCTGTTGGGATGTTAAACCCCCAACACAGAAGAGCTGAGCTGCCAAGACCTTTCTTGAGGATGTGTGGGGTCTTGCCTGCACTGTGGTAGGTGCTTCTCTTCTTTGGTTGGGCTACATGTCTTGAGTACTAGCCACTGTTGCCACCTGCTTTACAGCAGTGCTCACAGAGCTTATGGACCACAGCCTAGAGCTTGTACAGCTAAAACTGCAAAAAGTCCCCAGCAGAGCAGACAACTGGAAGGTAGATGAGGTGACTGCAGTGTAATCAACATCCGCAAGGCTGGGACTTGAACCCTTTTCCTGGGAGCGCTCATTGAGCACAATCTCTCAAAGGCTGGGAGAAGCAGGAGGCAGAGAGCAGTGCGTGGGCAAGCCAGGGGTCCAATGTTTAATGTTACTGCAGCTTAGGGGCAGAAATAGCTGCTATTAGGTTGCATTTAGTGATTTGGAGCCAGAAAGTTGAGGTCATGGCCACAGACTGTGACCCGGTGTTTTGTGTCTGCTGCGATTCCAAGATCTCTGCCCAAGAGCCATCCTCGGAAAGGCATCCCCCTCCCACTGCTCTGGGTTAGTTAGGACACTACCTGCCTCTTTCAGGAGGGATTTGGCTGCTTTTAATTTCACATGGCATGAAAGCGTGTGTGGGGGGGCAATGGGCAGAGGAAAAAATTTAGGTCTGAGCTACCAAACATGGAGCTTTGCTCAAAGCACCCTGGTCTGTCCACCTCTGTTTGCCTGCTGCTGATCGCTCTCTGCAATGGAGATGAGGGTGCAGCCAGGCTGGACATGACATGCCAGCCTTCAAGCATGCCCTGAAGAAGGTGGGAGAGTGGAGGGTGTGAGTCTGGGACTCTCAGACCTCTCCTCCTGGACTATTACAGCGGGGTTCAGCTCAGCAGAAGCTAGACAGCATGTGTGGGTGTCCTGGTTTGCCCCCAAAACTGCTATGGGGAGATATTATCTGCTTTAGAGTTTGAGCTCTCTGACCCATTTCTAAACCTTTAGGGTGAGGTGGTGTATGCAAAGCTTGTGTCTCTCCCACGGGATAACCACAAATGGAGATACCTGTGTTGAGTGAGCTCATTTACCTCCTGCCTCAGTTTCTCCAGCTCTAACTGGAGAGAGGGAACCATTGCCCGATCTCATAAGGGCTGGTACATCCTATTAGAGAGCTGGTGCTTCGAGAGCGACAGCAGAGCTACGTCAGTAAATACCAGTGGTGAGCTGCCCTTTGAAATCACCCTGCACGGAAGGAGAATTCCCCTCTATGGAGAGGGGCCAGGCAACCCTGGAAAGGGGCAGATTTAAAGGCCAGGGCTATGGGCTGGATCCAGATCAATATCCTTTTTCCTCAAACACCTGCTCTTGTTAAAATGCCATAAAAATACCAGAAAGTCATCTCCCTGCCTCTCTGGTTTCCATACAGACTCAGACTCAGACTCAGACCAGAGCAAAAGAAGGTGTAGCAAAAGAAGTGTAGTGAGAACAGATCTGACCCCGTGAGCCCCATGGCCTGCTTTGAGCAGTGATGAACACGGCGGCATCCATGGGACACCCCACATCTCAGCAGTTGTGAGGGTAACTTGCCCCTGAGGTAGGTTTATTTCTGGTTTCATGTCTGACTTAGAGAAAAATTAGGAAAAACCACAAACATCTGAGCACACTTCATATGACAAAGCAGGAAAGTGGTGAAGAAGTGATCTCTTCTGACTTTGGCTTTGTTGTTACCATAGGCTTGAGGAGATGGGTTTGACAACCTTCCTACAGCAGGGTAGAGCCCCAGTTAACCACACTGCCTTGGACACTCTGGGTTACGTGCAACATCTGGCCAGGACCTTCTTGCTCTAAAGAAACAACAGACAATTGGCTAGAACCGATTGTTTTCCCAGGAAAGGTCAGTCCCAGGTACTTCTTGATCAATTTTTCATGGAAAGCTTTGAAACTGTCAAAATATCCCTTGTTCACACAAACTCTGCTTTCAGCCTTTTGTCTTCATCTCAGGGAAGGTGAAAGCTCTGCTGTTGAAATACCTACGAAAAAGAAAAAGTCATAATTGCAATGTGTTTGCAAAAGGAGGCGAGAGAATGTTTTGCTTTGGCCCCAAGTGAGTTGTGGATGGGGAGAGGAGGGCCATTTTCAATTTCTCTACAATTTTTTTTCGTAGCTACAATCTGGGCAGAAGAAAATGAGTGTTAAAAAAACCAATCTCTAAACTTCCTCAAATAGGAAAATTGTCCAGCTCCTATATACTGATTCCTACATGCCTGAAGCCTTTTCTGGATGCACTTATCCTACCTTCCCAGCCAGGAACAATGACAGGAAAAATTTCAAGGGTGTCAAGGAAAGTCTGATGGTCCTCAGACTTTGACATCGACCTCCACGCAGCACTATTTTCATGCAAGATGTAAAGACCTTTGTTATCACTGGGCAATGCAGCAACCTTCTTGATTCCCATCTGTGCCGTGGTGTTGTGGGCTGATGGGGCTGTCACAGCAATGGTTTCCTCATCCAGGCATGCACTCTGGGATCACTCTTCCTCTTCCTCTCTGCTCCTAGAGAGATTCTGGCTTTGGGGAACTGCACTGCTGTCATCCAGCTGGCCAGATTTCTTCTCCTCGCTCCCCTCGTGAGACGTGAAGGATAGTGGGGATGGCATCCATGCAGCTCTGGGCCAGGCGTGTGGACTTGATGGCAGGAAAAATGAGTTATTTCTCTGCTAGGCATCCTGCGTGCTAGTGCATGCCATCCGTGCTAGCACTCCATGCTAGTACACGCCATCCATGCATGTCTGCCCCTTCCTTGGCTCTCCAAACCACTTCAGCAGGGATGGGGAAAGCCCACAGCTCTATTGCCTCCTCCAGCTGGCCCCATTGGCTGGCATCCCAGCTCTACTGCAGGATCTGTCCCATCTCCCATGGCAGAATGATCTATGGGTGTAATGTGCCCAGGCATCCGTAACACCCCTGGGTGCCCTCGGTCCCGGCCATGTTGCCTTCTCTCTTCTCCTCCTGGCATCCTCCAGGCCCTGCTGTCATCTTGGGGTGCGGCAGAGACAATTGTTAGCATTAAACCAGCCGCTTGAATTTCCCCCCTTCCCTCAAAGTAATTTTTTCTCACTTCCGCACAGCGTGTGGAGTGAATTTTAGCACCCGTAAACACTTTGCGCTGCTGGCTCCCGGCTAATTGACTCTGACAGTTAGTGTAGTCAGCAGCTGAATGGTGTCACTGGGAATTAGACTGCCGTGATAGACTGCCAGGAGCAAATTACTTTGTCACTTCTCAGCTGACTCTAAAATATGGGGCTTTTTTTTTTTTTTAATTCTTCTTTTTACTTTTGATTTTTTCCCCTCAGTTTTTGTTGTGTTTTTGAGATTTTCTTCATACGTGCGTGTGAGCGCACATGGGTATTTGAAGCCCCGATAAACTGAGCCTGATTTGTTTAAGGATCATTTTCTGTTGAAGACAACCTGGCGAGTTGGGAACAAATTCCTCTATCTCCACCCTGCCTCCTGACCCCCCCTGTAACGTTTATGATGCAGGTTCTGGAAAGGCTTTTTTAAAGGGGACCCAAGGGGACTGCAGGCAAGTGACTTGCACACAGGGAAAGAGATTACACATGGCTCCTGCGGCGCACACATCCCTCTGCCTGTCTTCGGTGTCCCCCCACCCTGGTATCCATCACCCGTCTAGCAGTGCCATGGATCTATCACTCATCCATCCACCTACACCAGGCATCTTCGATTTGCTTTTTCGTCTCCCTGACACATTTCTTTTGCCGTACAGTATTTCAGGATTGCATCCATTTGCCAACCGTACCTCTCTGGTTATCCATCATCTGGCTGTGGGGTCTCTCTGGTCCATCCTTTGATCTGGCCCTTTGCTGAGCTTATCCCCTAACCCCCTCCCAAATGTCTCCCATGGTGCCGGGCCCGCTCCAAGCCAGCATCAGTACTGGGGTGATTGCTGTCAAGCCGTCCATCCTCAAAGCCTTTTCAAGGTCCCATTGGCCATGCATGATGCTTGTTGCAAAGCTGGTGTGAAAAGTTGCTGCTTGGGTGTTCTGCATGTGCTGGCGTCAATGCAGCTACTCTGAAAAAACAGGATGAGCGGAATTTTAAGCAGGCAAAGGTAGGCAATTCATGGGGAGATGGACCCAAGCCCTGTTTCAGTGTTGCATGGATGCCAACCCTCCATGGCTGTATTACCTGGAAGGACTTGGGCTCTCCCAAACAATGTCACTCTGGCACTTGTGTGATTTGGGTGAGGAGAGGGTTATTTCTCTGACAGCATCCCTCTGTATCCATGCAGCACCTTGAAATGTCATCCAGACCAGCTCAAGGCCAGAGGATAAAGGCACGGGGCAACTTCCTGGCTCCATGCTCAGTTGTTTGGGACCGGAAATAAAGAAAAGCCTTGAACTACTTTCATCCAGCTGGACCACTCCTCTGGGGATGATCTACGGCTTTGGTGCTATTAAATTAATCCTGCTCTGGAAAGGCTTTTCATACACGTGGGAATGAGAGGAGGTGGCTGTTGCACCTGAACACCAGGCTGGGATTTTTTGGGTAATGTCACTTGCTTTAATGAAAGACATTTCCACTCCCTGCTATGCCTGCATCCTTAGACCAGTGCCACTTGTGCAATGCTGCTACTATCACACTTTGCACCTTTCCAAGTGTGATTCCACCCCATAAAAATAGTGACTTCAGGATTTATGTTGATAAAAGCACACTTTTTTTACAACTTACCACCAGTACAGCCTCTTTCCCTACTCCCATCATCCTGAAGGGCAACGTTGGCCCAAGGGAAAGTCCCTGGCCAGTCCCTATGACTGGACTCATTTTTCTCCTCAGCGCAGACACTGCCATCCTGGCCAACCTTTGTCAGAGAGAGGAGATGGTTTCCACCTCCTCTGGTCTAGGAGCTGTAGGGATCTCACAGGGTTGACTCCAAGACCACGTATGGGCAGTTGGTCCTCAGTAATGGGTGTTTATTTCTGGGGTGTGAGAAGCCTTTTGACTCTGTCTTGAAGGGTTTTGTTCTTCTGCCTGAGACTGGAGACCTGAGAGTCAGGGGAGAGAATCATCTGAACATGAAGCCCATGACCACATTTTTTTTCTGCAGGAAAAAGAGATGAAGAAGCATAGGTGGCAGTTAAGAAGCTGGAAGAGAAATAGTGTCCTCCAAATGCATCTACTTTATCCTGGATTTATACTGGGGAGCACCTGGCCGACCCAGGTGCGAACAAGGACTTACTGGGCTGTGGTGCTGGAGACATTCGTTCCTCATTGAACTATTCCATTGGGTGATTTTTTTAACACTCAGTTTTGGAGAGGCTGCTAACCTCCCAGCCTCTCCAAAGCCTAAAGCATCTGGGCACCAACTGACCCTAAGTAGAAAGGAAGCCAGTGTCCAGGACTATGCCGCCAGGATGGCTGCCCTGCTGCAAGACCAGCAGGAATGGGGCAATCCCACCAGGAAGAGACTTTGCACAGCCAGGCCCACACTATGCTCCCTGGACACACAGCAGAGATGCTCCGACATGTAACCCCCATGAAAATACCGACTCTGGCTTTGCTTCCCACCTATGTGTGTTTAATCCTCAAATTGCCTGGGCCTCCCTCTTGCCAGTCTCTGGCTCTGGCACAAGATGTGCAGCAGCCCCAAGTAGCTCTTTGTTGGCCACGCAAACAAAGAGGCACCACAGGTGAGGGGAAAAGGCCATGGTGGGGAGATAGACACAGGGCTGGGGGCTCGCTGGAAGAGCTGAGAGGGGTGGGATGGCAGGATGGGGCTGCTGGGGTCCCCTCTGCATGTCTTTGGTGAGGTTTCTTCTAATGGATACTCCTTCTCAAGTGCTTGGCAGTGTGTTGGGGAAGAGGTGATGCTCTGTGCGCACATCTCACTACCCATCCTGCCTGGATGTACCCCTCTGATCACATTTAGCCAAAGCTGGGAGCTACTGTCCCTATTTTGAAGAAGAAACTGCAATTTATGTCGATTTCCAGTAGCCTATGGGCTCCTGGAAGGCTGGCTGGTTAGCTGGGTGCCCTGAAGTCCACCTATGTCTCCTGGACCAGACAGTTTCATTGGAGGCTCTAAGGACCAGACAGTTCCGCAGGGTCCACCGAGCCCTCCCACTGGTCCTTCAGGTGCACAGAATCTTTTCTGGATTACCAGGAGCAGGCAAGCTCCTGGAACATCTCCCTGTCCAAAGCAGGGACTTTGTTTCTGGCCTGAGTCTGCCCAGGCAGCAAGATCATGGTGACCTGGCCCTTTGGCTTTTCGCGAGGTGAATGGTACTCTCGACACCACTCATCCGAGACACCCAGTGAAAGTGTTGGTATCAGGCATTGGGCTTTGCGTGACCAATGAGTGGTGTGATGAGCAGCGGTGATGCGATGAATGGCAGTGATGCGATGAGCGACGTGTGATGCCGACACGTGTCTCCTTGTCTCTCTCAGGGCTCCTGCCTCACATTGGAGGAGAGTTTGAAAGCCAGGAGGAGCCTGATGGCTCTGGTAAGGAGATGATATCTCTGCAAAGCAGCGTCCAGTGGGTTTTGTGGGCACTCACCTGATGCACAGACCTGCTGTAGGCAAAATCAATATAATGATTAACTTCGGTGGCAATGCTCTAATTCCTCTAGGTAAGGGTGGAGGGAGGTGGGGAGATCAGAAGGTATTTTACATTAGCATGAGTCTACTAAGGTCTGAGGTGGGCCCCAGCTGCTCCTGCATAGCAGAATCTTTCATGTTTCAAAGACAGCTTATTTTGGTAGCCCCCTTTTCCCTTCAGATGCTCAGGGCTGAAGGTACCTGTGGCTCCAGGGGATGCTGTCATGAGTGGTGGGTGCTCTGAGCTCCCTGAACAAGTGCTCAACGTGAGCCATGGCATGGATGGTTTGGAGGATGGATGACCTTTGGAGGGTGTGTCTACTCAGGAAAAGCCAAAGGAAAACTGATCAACGGAGTCCAGAATAGCTCAGTGTCTGGACCTGTGCCTCACAGTGAAAGCCTGTCCATCCACAAGCCCTGCCCTCCTGCCTAGCTGCTGCCCCATCCCAGTGAGGGGCTCTCCCCATGTGCCAGAGTCCTGCAGAAGCTCAGGGATCCTATGGCACAGCCACTGTGGGTCCACGGCTCTGCAGCCACCCCCAGATGTGGTCCCTGGCAGACACAGCATCTGGGGGAGCAGTTGGGAAGGGAGAACTGAGCCTAAGTGTGTCATTTAAATAGGATTTGAGTTATCAGGAACATTAATCCTAGGGAATTTGGGTGGAGTGCAGTGTGGAACTGCATCTGGCTGTGCTTGGGGTTTAAATGTGCCCATCATCATGGCCTCCTGTCCCCCAGAGCACCTGCCAGGTGCTGCTTTGCACTCTGCAGAGCAGGGACCTCTCCAAATTGATCTTTTTCCTCTCTTTTTGGTTCACTTTCCCCATTTCTCCTAAACTGCCTGCAGCGCCCTGTACCACATGCAGCGCAGGACACTGCAGGGATTTTTTGTGGTCCATGTTCTGGTAGACTCAGAGGCACTTTTTTGCAAAAAATCTGGTCTCTTCCATGGGGGAACAGAAACAAACCCCTGTGCGCCAGGAGGCCAAATGAATCAGAGGGGGAATGGGGACTTTGTGGAACAGAGAGGTGCCAAAACCAACAGCAGAAAAAGAGTGCCACCCAGAAAGGAACAGGATGTTTTGATGAATGATTAGAGGAGAAAAAAAAGAGCAAACCCACCCCAAAGCAGGAATGCAAAGCACCCCATCGCTGCCCGGGCTACTTGGCTTTGCCCATTCCTGGGACTCTCCTGGCTGTGGCCTCCAGGCGATGAGTTTCTCACTTCACGGTTTTGGGAGCACATGTGCCTCTGGCCTGCGAGCTGTCATGGTTCAAACTCATTAATCTCCCCCCACCAACGTCCTGTGATGAGTGATTTTAGTTTTACTGGCTCTCAGATTACACTGAGCCGTGGGGACATTTAAAAACATCCCTGGCTTGGGGCATTTTGCCTTGCCCCTTCTAGGATTGAAGAGCAATGTCTCCGAGGGCCAGATCCTGCTCCTTCACTACAGTTGTGATGATGCACCAGGAAGATCCCAGATGACCCTCCAAGTATCAGCATTTTTCCAGGAGACCGCACAGCATCGTGATGGCCCCAAGCCCTTCTCATAGACATGCAAGGTTTTGAACCACAACCATCCCATGCCAACGCAAACTGGGCTGTGTGGTGCAGTTACAGGGCACCTGGCTCTGGCCTTGGGAGGCTTTATATGTGCGTGGTGCAGAGGCCATGTGTGCAAAGCCATACGCTTCATCAGGAAAGCACAAGGTGGTGTTGAGAAGGAACGTGAGCATTCACGTGTGCATAGTAAGAACAGGAACAGCCTTGCAGGTGCCTTGAAGGTTGCATCTGGGTGAATCCTGTCCCGTTTGCCATTACTGCCCCATTTGCCACCACTGATGGCCCTGAACACCCTGTTCAGGGTGAGGAAAGGGCTTTTGACACAAGAGGAGAAGCAGCATTGTCTAAAAACACATCTGAGCCAGCCCTGTCCCAAAAAACTTCATCCTTATTCTGCAGACACATTCATGGACATCACCGAGTATCCCATGCAGGCACACGCACACACATGAATATTCTATCCCTGTATGGTGACAGTCACATACCCAAATCAGGAGCCTTCCCTCTTCTCCTCCCTCTGCTCATGCATGCTCTCCTTTTCTTAAGAAAATCCCTCTCTTTAAGTTTCTTCAGCTTCACAGCCTTTAGGGGTCACTCCTAGCAAGATTTCCATCATTTCCCTGCAGCCTTAGAAGGTGGAAATGTCCTGTAAAAGCCGGCTGTGCCATCAGGATGCCTGAGTTCTCAGCGTGTTTCACACTGAGTGTCCCCAGTTGCTGTTAAGGCTGGTGATACCTGATGGTGGCTTTACCTGGGCATAATACTTCCCTCCTCTTTGGCACTGGGTCTCTCCCCCCTGCCATGACGACGTGCTTTCATGACACAGGTGGGAACGTGGTGAGGAAGGAGCAGACAGAGCTGTGCTGGAAGCTGCATCTTCCCCTGACTCAGAAGCTGGGTCTGAAAGATGAATAACCCAAGGCATGCCATGCAGCTATCAGTTTGGGCTGAGAACCCTTGCAGTGCCTCTCTGAGAACATCTCTCCCAGCCTTCACCTCTGCACTCTGCTGCTTTTCCAGCTCGAGATGGGCCCAGTAAAATGGGATGCACTGGTTGGGGAAAGGATCATGCACTGCTAGCACTTATGCTTTAGCTCCATATGCCATGAGGGGAGGGATTCTCCCGCTCTCTCCCCTTGGTGGCTGCCATTGGCTGCGTCGATAGCGACAATTTAAACAACAAGAGAGGATGCAGGATGTTCCTGGGCAGTGGAACTCCATCATCTGCTCTGCTTCATTGGGGCCAGGCCAGAGGATGCTGTCTCCAGTGATTTGTGAGTGTGGTTCAGGTGGGTTGAGGACTACTTGCAGTGCGCAGCATGGATAAAACTATATCGTGCTGGAAGGTAAGAGATCTGCAGTGTGGCTACAGGATGTTCCAAGTCACACAGTCCTGGGTCTGTTTAGTGTGGACGCGCAGCCATGCCCAGATCAGCATCACTGGGGCTGTCTGGGGCTGTGTAGATGTGCTGCCATGCGTGGTTTCCTCTCTATGAGGAAACCTCATAGGGGTTTTCCTCTCCACACTACAAGAAGGTCTACATTGTCATATGCTTGGTTTGGAAAACCCCCAGGTCACCTCCAAAAGCAGGAGAACATGGGTTTGGTGTGAAAACCAGGCTGTGCCACTCAGAAGAGTGGAGCTGGCAGCTCCAGCTGGGACTGTTTCAGCAGAGCTCTTACGCTCCAGCCAGCACCAACATCCTTCACCCTTGCACATCGCCCCTCTCCCCTGAATCTGCAGACCCCCGGATCCCTCAGGGGGTGGTTATCACCCTTGGGGAAGGAGCTGGAGCAGAATTCCCACTGGCATGACACTCAGTGGTGGCCAGACAGCCAGAGATGCCCTCCAGCTCCCAAGCCTTTGGCCCCAGTGATGCCAACGGGGTGGTTGGGTGCAGAGGGACAGCAGGTCCCTTTGCTGAGAAGAAGAGGACGCAAAGCCAGCGTTTGCCTCGGGAACCCTATTGATTGGATTTCCTGGACAAGCCAAAAAGCCCAATAAAGGGAATTGTTCGATAATGAAAAATGGACAATTGGACTCTATTAAGTGACTGAGCCAGCAGCCAGCCTGAGTGCATTAAGGGCCCTGGCTCAAGGCCCCTGATAGCTCGCAAAAGAGAAGTGGCTGTGGAGCAAGTGATGGCCAGGAGAACTGATGCTGGTACCAGTTTGCCAAGGACATTTTGGGCTGTCCCGTGCCCTGGGAATGAGGCAATGGTTCCTGGCAGATCTCCAGGGCTGGCAGAACAGCACTGGGGTGCGAAGGACCCGGCAGGAGGGACAAGTCTTGCTGGATGCCCCAGGACAGTCCCAAGAAGTGGCCGTGAAGTCTTGATGTGCTATGGATGTTCTACGGGATGGTGCAAGCACACAGCAGTGTGTGTAGGGACAGAGAGATGGGGGGGTAGGGTCTAACAGCTTGGGAAAGGGAGCATGGGGACAGGCAGCGTGTAAAGGCAGACAGACAGAGGGATAGGAAGGAGGACATGGTGATGGTTTCCTTGCTTTCATTCTTGATGTTGTGTGTGGATTGACAACCCCTCTGGATGGGTGACTGCCTCGAGCTTGCAGCTGAGTTGTGTTGCTCCAGCCCTGCCTGATGAATGGTTGAGCTGCAGTCCCTGGCCCACCTGTCCCTCCAGGGCGAAACCTTAGCTTGGTGCTGGGACCTCTGGCTGTGTCAGTTTGGAGTCTGATATATTTTGTCCCCCTGCATGAGAAGCTATCTTCTGCTGGAGCCTCGCTCATCCTGCTGCCAGGTCCCCGGCCACGGTGGTGTAAGCGGATCCCTGCAGCTCGTGGCTTGTTACGTTTCCCAGCACAGTCTGTGCCGGTTAGCATGTACTTCCAGGAATTTGGAGATGCTTCTTCCAACAGGGAGGCCCCTGGGTAAGAGATAGCATCTTCTATCCATGACGTAAGCCCTTGCTGAGCCAAATAGCTCCGTGCCCGGGTGCTCTGCAAAGGGCCCACCCCAGCACATATCCCGACTGTAAAACTGGTTGCACCATGTAGCCTTCATCCTTCTCCACCCGAGACCTCCTGGGGGTTGCATGACTTCATTACGGTCACGTGTGCGTATAGTGGGGCTGATGTGAGTGCCGTGCACCTCGTGGTTTGGTTGTTGCCTGTGGGGTAGCTCTGTGCATTGGCGAGTCTCCTGCTGCAGGGCTGGCGGCAACCCTGGGGGAAGCCCGTGGGTGGGGGCCTGAGCTCAGTGTCTTCCCAGCGGAAGGTGGTAATGCATCAGGTGTCAGCCCTGGGTGCCAGCCAGGGTGTCTTCTAACAGCAACCAGGGACCTGGCACTGCTTTTGGGGGGAGGAAGCCAAGTGACCCCCATGGCAGGTGCCCTGCAGGAGGGGAGGGATGGGGGACAGAGGGGGGGATATTTGAGAACCAGGAATGGCTTGCACCCAGCTCCCTGCACCCCAGCAATGGAGCACAGCCCTGGGGGGAATGCTTGACTGAGATGTACCTGCCAACCAGGCCAGGAAAGATGTACACCTCCTCTCCCCAGCACTGGGAAATGGCCGAGATGTCTTTTGCATGGCTTGGATGCATGGTCAGCCTGGCTCTGGAGGATGCCCTGGAGCAGCTTTCCCCCCAAGGTCAGCCACATGTCAGGGTTGGAGCCATGTTCCCCTGCAAACACCCCCCACTCTCATTGCCCGACCCCACGGGCTCCCACAAATGCTGTCCTTTCTGTGGTCCCACCCTGCTCTCTACAAAAAAACTGGTTCCCTGGTGCAGGTTGTCCTGCAGGATGTCTGGGGATGCCAGAGTAGCTGTAGGTTGTGAAGTCCTTACAGAACACGTGGAGTGTGCAAGTATCTGTGTGCATGCTTGTCCTTGCACACACTTTGGGTCTGTGCTGGGCAATCTGAGTGGAATAGGTCCCCTGTACTGTCTGTGTGCATGTCTGGTTGGTTTTGGGTGCTATTTCTATGTGTCAGGGAGTGAGAAAACTCTTCCCAGAGCATCTCCAAGCTGCTCTACCTAGGCATGTGTCTGGCACATCCTTGCAGCATTCACTGGCTTTTTCAACTTTCTTGTGCCCAGACAGACACAATCCCAATTCAAACCATGTCCTAATCTCAAGTACGGACCTCAGTGGCTTTTATTGTGTTTTAAAAAGCAGAAATTTCCCCCTAACTTTAGTAATGTTTAAGCCAACTCAGAAAATTTGGGCTGCCCCTAAAGCTATCTCTATGCTGGAAATAGGACCAGAATTTTCCTCCTTTCACCCTTGTCTTCTCCCCAGTATCCCTGACTTGTCCGTGTTCAACATGGTCCAGGTGAAATGCAGATGCTTCTCTGCAAAGACCTTTCTTGTCTCTAAGAAGATTTTTACCCTCATCCTATACTTTGATTTTCCCTCTTGCAGTTCCTTTTCTATGTTACAGATTAGATCCTTCCTCCGTGAGATAAGTCTAAGGCCTTCACAGAATCACAGAATAGTTTGGCTTGGAAAGGACCTTTAAAGGTCATCTGTTCCAACCCCCAAACCCTCCTGGTTTTAGCTTAATTGTTCTTTAAGGAAAAGCTCTTCATGACTCCATCTTTCTTATCTTCGTCTCCAGGATCTCCATACACAGATTACTAGGGGAGATGTAATGCGACCATTTCAGGGTCATCCATGTACCCATGTGGCACCTTTATGGTTTTTCACAGACTTTACCCCAGAAGCAATAGGACTTTGCCTTATTCCAGCAGATGAACCCATTTCTGCACTTTTTTGGAGAAAAGTTGTTTTCTTGGTTACATGTAACCTGGGGCCTGGCTCTGCTCTCCTTTTGGGGTTGTGTTTGCAATTAGCAACCCAAGAAGGTCTCTTTGGGTCAACCACGAACAGGACCCTGTCTGGGAGACAGTGAAATTAAAGAAATGTGCTTGGTGAAATCTCTTGGCACCTTAGCCTGCCTGCTGCCTGGTTAAAGAAATGTCTTTGGGATCCATGGGATTGTTCAGATCCTCACATTCAAGGGTTTCATCAGGGTTAAACTGAGCACCAAATGAATCACTCCTGGCTCATTCTACAGTCAAGGGAGAGAGATGAGTGCCCCGATCATCCCATCCTCAGGGATCCCCATCCCCTGAATTCATAGGTCTGAGCAGACTGTTAATTACAGCTGTGAGCAGCGCAGCCTTTTCCCTCTGGAGTAATGACTTTTGCAGTGGTGGCCTGTCTCCTCACCAGTCCTTTGTGTTCCCACATAACCCTCCCCCAAGCAGCAAGCACAAACATCTCTATCCAGCACACGGGGAAATCTAAAATCCAGGTCCCCTAAAGTAAGTGTAATTGCAAGGGTCATTTTCAACTCTGCAGATGTTAAATCGTGCTCTGCTGACTGCTGGAAAAACCTTTCCCTCTCCCTCCCAATCCATGCAGAAGTTTTGCAACAGCAGCAAATCCCTTGATAACTCTCCTATGCTGGAAGCAAAGCCCTCCCCAACTCAGTGCACCAATAAGTGTGCGCAGCCAGCTCTGCAGAACATCAGCTTTGGTGATATCCCTCTGTTTTCCTCTCTGCTTGGGAGCTCCGGGCAAATGCCATACTTTTCAGCCAGTCTCTTTCTTTAGGTCCTAATTCAGGGCAGTTTGCAAAAGGATTAGTTTCTGTTTGAAGGTTTTTTTCATGCCCCAGGATAGTATCTAGGCAGAAGAGGCAGGCAAAGGGAGAGAAGAGCCTTTCAGGCTCCCTTCCCCTGTCCAGTCAAACTGGCAGCCTGTTACGGTGTCAGTGGGATCAGGCTTGTGTTGGACCAGGTCTAGTGGGCTTGATAGCTCCAGAGTCACTGCTGGGCAAGGCACAGCTCTCTATGGGAATACTTTAAGTTGCTTGTGCCAGGAGTTCGAGCTAATGTTGGTACAGCTCACAATGAATATCATGCCACACAGAGGTCTCTTGTCTCTACTTGTCTCCACATCTACTAGCTGTGGATGTTATCTACTTGGATTTTTGCAAAGCTTTTGACACTGTTTCCCACAGCATTCTCCTGGAGAAACTGGCTGCTCATGGCCTGGACAGGTGTACTCTTCGCTGGGTAAAAAACTGTCTGGATGGCCGTGCCCAGAGAGTGGTGGTAAATGGAGTTAAATCCAGTTGGTGTCCAGTCACAAGTGGTGTCCCCCAGGGCTCGGTGCTGCGGCCGGTTCTCTTTAATATCTTTATCAATGATCTGGATGAAGGGATCGAATGCACCCTCAGTAAGTTCGCAGATGACACTAAACTGGGCGGGCGTGTTGATCTGCTTGAGGGTAGGTTGGCTCTGCAGAGGGACCTGGACAGGCTGGACCGATGGGCTGAGACCAATGGTATGAGGTTCAACAAGGCCAAATGCCGGGTCCTGCACTTGGGACACAACAACCCCATGCAGCGCTACAGGATTGGGGCAGAGTGGCTTGAAAGCAGCTTGACAGAAAAGGACCTGGGAGTGTTGGTTGACTGCCGGCTGAATATGAGCCAGCAGTGTGGCCAGGTGGCCAAGAAGGCCAACAGCATCCTAGCCTGTATCAGGAATAGTGTGGTGAGCCGGACTAGGGAAGTGATCATCCCCCCTGTACTCGGCACTGGTGAGGCCGCACCTCGAGTACTGCATTCAGTTTTGGGCCCCTCGCTACAAGAGGGACATTGAGGTGTTGGAGGGTGTCCAGAGAAGGGCTACAAAGCTGGTGAGGGGTCTGGAGGACAAACCTTATGAAGAACGACTGAGGGAGCTGGGGTTGTTTAGCCTGGAGAAGAGGAGGCTGAGGGGAGACCTTATCACCCTCTACAACTACCTGAAAGGAGGTTGTAGAGAGATGGGGGCTGACCTCTTCTCCCTGGTGACAAGTGATAGGACAAGGGGAAACGGGTTCAAGTTACATCAGGGGAGGTTTAGATTAGATATTAGGAGACATTTTTTCACTGAAAGGGTTATTAAACATTGGAATAGGCTGCCCAGGGAGGTGGTGGATTCACCATCCCTGGAGGTGTTTAAAAAAAGGGTAGATGGGGCACTTAGGGACATGGTTTAGAAGTGGGTCTTGTCAGGGTAGGCTAAAGGTTGGACTCGATGATCTTAAAGGTCCCTTCCAACCTCAACAATTCTATGATTCTATGATTCTATGATTCTATGATTCTACTTCTCCTGTCTGAGAGTTGGCTTGGAGCAGGCATGAAGACATTTGGAGACTCACTGTCTCCTGCACCTCATCCACAGGTACAGCTGTGGCTCCCAGACCCCTTTATCTCCTCTCACCCTTCACCTTTACGTGGCTGAGAGATATCTACCCCCACTATTGCTTTTCTACTTCCAGCCCCCAGCAACCATTTTCTGGCCTTTGAGACAAGTGCATGGTACAGCTCATTTTGGCACTGCCAAACTCTTTGTGTTGCATCCTAAATCCCACTGGCTCCATCCACGTGGCCTCTTAAGGTGGCTCCAAAATGCTTCTTGAGAACAGCCCCATTTGCACTGCCCTCCAGTGATGGTGCTGGAGATTTTTTTCATAATCCCAGCTCCCCGAGCATGTTCCAGGCTTTGCAAGCCAAGCTTCTCACTTTTTGCAGCAGTTCTTCCTGAAGCACAGGGAGAGCCATGCTCTCAGGCAGGTCTCATGGCATCATACTGTATTGTGAGCTTCTCCACTGATCTCCATCAAGAGGTTTAAATCCATCAGTGAGTCCGTAAGTTGGTCCAAGGCTTGTTTGCCCAGTTGTTGGCTTTTGGAGTAAGTCAGCTTCGTTCTTGGCTCGAAGCGTTTCATCAAGACCTTGCACTAGTTCAGGATAAAGGATTGCATTTCCAAGAACAGCTTCACTAAATTGGCCATGAGAAAGTCCATTTCCATATCCTTCCATATGGCTCTTCATCTGGGCTCTGATGTTTAGTGTAATGCCTGTTCATGCTATGCAATGGAAAGTCATGTGGAGGGGTTTGATGGGCACCAGGACCAGGGCAGGAGCATCAGCCTGGGGCTGAGCCTGCAGGAGTAGGAGAAGAGAGGCAGGTAACCTCTGTGATGCATCATTTTGAGTACCAACTCATGGGCACATTTGTGCTCTAATGGGCTGGGCAGATGGAGGAGACTCTATCTTTACAGCAACTGTCCTGCCAGGGCAAGTAGGGCTTGCCTCCAGCAGGGGTCAGATACACTAGAGCGTATCCATCTGACCAAAGGTTCCCCAGACACCACCGGCACTGCAGACCATGACTGCAGAGAGACCCCAGGGCTGGTGGCTCTGATGGAGACCCTGGTGATGAGTCCAAGCAAATCCATCCCCTCGCCAGAGGCCGCACCACTCAAAATGTGCTGAGGGACTCCATGGTGAGTATCTGCCTTGCTTGTGCCTTTCTTGCTGTCTTCTTCCGTCTCCTCTGATTCTTCTTCATTGCCCCAATGAGTTCAAGTGTTCCTGATCCCAAGGAGTCCTCCCAAGGAGGAGCCCTTCGGCTGGGCTGTCCAGATCCTTTTCTGGCCTTGACACTGATTTCCATGGTGATTCATTCGTGTTTCATCTCCCTTGTTCTGCCCAGGTCTGCAGTGATCTAGTGCTGGTGGAAAGCAATCCTTACAACCCACTATCTTCTCCAGGGCCACCACCAGCCTGGTGTTGATCCCCCCCTGTGCACAGGAGCATCCTGAATTCGTATGCTCCTTATCTGCTGTGAGTTTGGCTGAACTGCCTAAAAAGTTTGGCTGAATTGCCTTAGCTTTTGGCCAAAACTGCCTTTAAAACCTCCCCTCAAATCCCCCCAGCAGCAACTGAGTGGTTCCATCAGGTGAGTGTTTTCCCACCTACATCCCGCTCAAAGGAAAGGACCCTGCAACTTTTATCTACTCATCTTTGAATAAACCCCCCAGCACCCCATCTCCTCCTCTGTGGTCTCTCCCTCCCTACACAACTCATGCCCAGCTGGGCAGCCTCTTCCTCCTCTCCAGCTCAGATACTGAAGCGAGTGCAGCCTTGGGTCAAGTGTAATCATTTTTATAGAGCTGAGGATCAATAGCCGCTTGAGATAAATGCTGTATGTCAGAGTCCCCCTCGGATCCTGGAAAGCCAAAGCAACACAACATGAAAGAGCACTTACTATATTACTGCTGCAGGTTTGTGGAGTGGCCAGAGCTCTGTGCCAGATGCTTGGCAGAGCTTCGGGAGTGGTGGCAGGATTCATGCACGGCCTCGCTGGGGGTAGGGGAGAGCGTCTTTACTGCTGCATAGCCCTTCCCTCTGCCCGTCTTTCCCTGGCCTGCATGTGTGTCCCTGTATTGCAGATCACAAACCTCAGCTGCAAGGACATCCGAGGGTCGGTGGCTTCATCCCGAGCAAGGAAAGGCAAGGAAAGCATCATATAGGTACATATAGATTTAATATTATTCTTCTCCAAAATCTCTCTTTGTCAGGTTCTCTGGTGGTATACAGTCTCTACTGCCTGTTTGGCTCTGCTGCATTCCTGTGGGCTGTTAGGAGAGCTATAGTCCCCTCTCTGCTGAGATTTCCAGGGGCAGACACGTAGATCCAGCCCCTGCGAAGCACAGTGGGACAAGGTGTTAGATAAATGTTGACAGGAAAACTCTGGGAATATTCTAAACTGGCTAATAATCCTCCTGGGATGGAATCAAATTTACTTTGGGAAACTGATGGTTTGAAGAGGAAAATGTGGAGATGTGATGGAGGTGGCTGGATGGGCATGTCTTGGGACAGATATCCTTTTATTCCCGCATGATGCTTTCTGTGCTGCAGTGTGGTTGGTCTGTGGCTTGTTATGGGTGTGTGGTATTTGCCTAAGTGGACTGAGAGCCTTGTCATCTGAGCCTTTTGCCTCCCTCTTCCTTTCCCATCTTTGCCTCTGGCCCCTCTGTAGCTGTTGCGATGGAGTTGTGCTCAGGAGCTCAGTGTGGGTGATTTCTAAGTGCTCAGAGGTTTCTGTTCTACGGGGAGAGCAAGAGCTTGTATCCCTCTACCCACCATGTTCATGGGTGTCCTGTCCAGACCATGAGAAAGAGTTCAGCCTTTGCCCTCCATAGCCTGGTCCAGCTTGGCTTGGGAAATGAAAATTGATGCTTGGTGTGGTAAGATGCAGCATCATAATCTTGGCATAGAAGCCCAAGGAATGGAAAAGCAGTGGATCTCATGACTGCCACCTATCCCTAAGTAAGTTCCTCCATCCAGTACTCATTTCTCTTACTGGTTTCCTGTAAGAGAACCCTTGGTTGGAGGTGGGCCACTGCAGTAGGAGTGGAGAAAGTGGAGAAGCAAAGATATTCTCCGTGGACGTTTAGTCCCTTTGGGTAGGACACCATAGGGTGACAGTTAGAGTTAGGGTCTGCAAGAGAGGCATTTTATAGCAGCATCCTTTTGAAAGAGAAACTGTTCTCCATTGCAAGAGAGATCAGTTCTCAGTGGGGTTTTGTCTGCACCAATCCCATTGCTCCCCAGTGGCAGTTGGCATTAGGATGGGGACGTGGGGAAACAAGGCTGGGTGCATGTAACAAAGCAATAAAAATGGTATCTTAGACCTGCTGAGCAACTACACATGCAGCCAACTTTCAAAGCAGAAAAGCTTTAGGCAGCGTAAATGTTTTAGAGAACTGAAATGCACTGACAATGGTCAGGACGCATGGGGAGCCCATCCATCTCACCTCCATCCATTTCTGGTTAGTTTATCCGGTGACCCATCCATACATCAAACCATTTCTAATCCATCCTCTGACTGCTGCAGAGGAAGGTTTGACAGGCGGAGAGGGAAAGTGCCAGGTCATCACTTCTATTATTGTTGCAAATGAATTTTATGCATGTATATTTAGATACGTATATATGATCCACTGTTATTTACTAGAGAAAGACTTTTAAATCCATAGGAAGTATCACTGGGGCCAAGATCTTACCAAAGAGAAAAAGTAATGCAGAGCAGAGCAGCTCTTCAAGCCCAGAGTCCCATTCACCGTCTGTCTCCTTCCAAAGCCACCATACAGGGACTTTGGAGGCATTTCCATGTGGATTCCTCATGGCAGAGGCTAAGCTTCATCAGCATGCATAGACCACAACTGAGAAGACACCTCCTTGCCCCCTTTGCCCCCACAAGAGCCTGGTAGGACATCTGAACCATATACTTGCTCTGACCAAAGCTGGAAGCTTTTCATCTCCCAGGCTGTTGCAGATGCTACTGTAAAGAGTTGTGGTGGTCTGGTGTCAGCCCTGGCAGACACGGATTCGATCCCAGGGGATGTTTTGCCAGTGAGTTACTCCCTCTCCACTTCTTTCTCTCCTTCTGCTGGCGTTGGGCAGGTTGAGCTGGGTATGTTCCTCCATGTGTTTCCTTAAGGCTCCCTTCCTCCTCTGATCATGGCTTTTTGAATCTGGGTCCTTCTCCTAAGCACACACAGTGTTTCCCCTCCCAATTGCTGATTTGGTCCTGACTCCCACTGTCCTTCTGCTGGACCTGGCCCCACACACAGAGCACAGGCAGCCAGTTCATAAAAGATCAGTCTTGCAGAGGGGCTGCTCTTCCTTGCTTTGGCTAAATTGCTCTGTTGTGCCTCAGTTTCCCTGACATGGGTCATGAGTTATGTTCTTGCCTCTGCAAGTATCAGAGCCTTAGTGCTGGCAAAGACCATACCTCATGTCATTGCTGCCTGTGAGAGTTTGGTCCCTGCATCTTTCGTGCCTCAGCAAGACTGACTAAACCTTAATACCTTCCCTTCTCCTCCTCCTTGCTGGTGCTCAGCTGATGGACACCCATCTCCTGGCCCCAAACTACATGAGTGCTGGTTGTCCTGTGTTGCAGATGAGGAGACCCAGGCTGTGTCCAAACTGCAAAGTGTAAAACAGGGTCTGGAGTGTGAGAAGCACAATCCCAGGGCATCCCATCCACACAGCTGCCTCCTCGCCTGGGGACCTGGTGTTATTTGATGGTCCTGAGCCACAGTGGTGTTGAAGAGTTCACACTGTCCAGCTATGCTCCCTCACCGTCCCCAACCAGGGAACCCCATCCACACTGCCCATGGGTACAACCCTGGCTGCACACCCACGCCAGGCATTGCAGCCTCTGATCTAGTCTAAAACCACGCCAGGAACTCTTATAGCAATGCAGCTGCATGGAAGATGTTCCCAAATGATCATAAAATCATAGAATCATCTAGGTTGGAAGGGACCTTTAAGATCATTGAGTCCAACCATCAACCTAACACTGCCAAAACCACCACTAAACCATGTCCCTAAGCACCACATCTATAACTGCTCTGCCCCATTGGGGCACCCAGTGCAATGGTCTACATGATGTGTGATGTGTGTGGTACCCACCAGGCTCACAAGTCCCAGAAACGTGATGTTTTGCTGGGGTGGAAGATGACCAAGGGAGTTTTCTGCATGTTGGATGGAGCTCCAGCATCTGGCACGAGCTGACGGTCGCAACACCATGGGTGGCTGGTGGGGGAGATCCCGATCAGGCTGGAAAACCAGGGCTGGGACAAGGCCGTGCAAACCCACAGGCAACCTGCTCAGCACCCGTTCAAAGCAGCAGGAAGCTGGGCATGGCCTCTCCCCCTCCGGCAGCCTGCAGTTAAATATCAACAAGGGAGGACTGTTTTTAAGGGATGGCTAATTTTATGAGCAATCATCAAGGAACGCGGGGATACCACTATCTCATCCAATATCCTGTCTCTGAGAGCATCCCCTCCCATCTGCTTCAGAGGAAGGAGTCAGTCCCTGTAATGGACACTTATCCAATAATATGCCAATGGGGGCAGTTTCTTGCTAACCTCAAGTGGTTAGTGTTTGGCGTGTGTCCTGAAACACAACACTGACATCCCTCATAAATATTTATCCCAGCTGCTGGGGCCACGTAGGAGATGTTTGACTCTCTACAGCCTTTGTGGGAGTTTTCAAAGCACTTGTTTCAAAGAGACCCTGTGCTTGGCGTGCTCAGGGCAAAGTGCAGCTCCTGAGTCAGCTCCCATCTGCTGCCATGAAAATCTCTGGGGATGAAACACACCCGGGAACGTGTTGGGGTGCAGCCACTGTCATCTGGATTTGCATACTAACTGGGACCATGGCATGGACCTTCAGTCACCATCCTTAATTGTCAGCACAGGGCTTAACACCATTTCCACCTGGGCTGTCTGCCACGGACGCGGGTGGCTTGTGGACAAGGTTGGGTGCTCACAGACACCAGGGTGCTTTCCCAGGCAGGCACTATGGATGAGGCCACCATGCTGGTCTGTCAGTGGAGACAATCAAACGTCATGCTCCAGGGCCCGACCTGCATGCCTCCAGTGCTCAGGAAGGGATTGCCCACGGGGACTGGGAGGCCAGGGAGCAGGGGTGAGGTCAAGGCTCCAGAGGTCTTGTTTATTCCTGTGTTACAAGCTCTTTTGGCATGATGTGTGAACTCAACGGGCTCCATGACAGTGCTCTGTGTTGTCCCTGGGAACCCTGCTGCATGTTGCAATACCCAGGCTTGGATCGCAATGTGCAGGGACAGGAGGCAATCCTCCTGCTTCCCTCTGCTGATGCTTTTGCGAGAATATCACTTTGATTTCTGCTAGTGGACAGACTCTCCTCTCCCTGTTTTTCTCCCCGGGGTGCTCTGAGGGGAGAAGGGGACACACTGTGGGGAGTCACAGCAGAGCCCCAGAGGACGCTGGGCAGACACCAGATTTGCCCATGCCCCAAGGCTGGACCCTCTCCCCTCCTGCTTTTGCATACAAGCAGGCTCATTTGCAGTGTGGGGGTGCAAGGGTTAAGCCACCCCGGTTGCCCTTGTCCTCTCGGAGCAATGAATTAGTCTCATCACTCAGTCCAGGTCCTCCCCTCCCGAGCAGCACCCAACAGCAACCCTCCCTCCCCCAGCTCCTGGGGGCAGGCAAGCCTGAAGCCCTTCTCACTTCCCACCAGCGTGAACAATGTTATTCTGCACCAAGGCAATTACCTCCATCTAATTAAAACCAAGGCGCATGCCATCCCTCAATGACACAGGGGCGGAGGTGGCGGGGAGCAGGGAAGGCTGCCTGCTTTATGCCCCCTCTTTCCATCCCGCCTCCACCTCCCTCCCTGCCCCCCTTGCCCCCCCCTCCCCCCCCCCAGTTCCCTGTAGGACTTTGCTATGGGGCTGCTCCCCAGAAAACCCCAGAAAGCTCAGCAAGGTGGGCAGAGGAGAGGGGGAATGGGAGGGACAGAAAATAGATTGATGCTAATTATTTTGCAGAAGGTGCCTCTGTGTGCGCGTGTGTATGTGTGTGTGTATCAGCTCTGGGGGTCTTTGTCCCATCCTTTCCTCCCACCCCTCCCCTACAACCCTTTAACAGCCACTCAGCTCCAGAAGCTCTTGATTGACTTTAAATGTAATTAAACTGTAAGCATGCCGAGCGGCATAATTCAGGGAGGTTTCATTGCCCATCAGAGAGCGTGAGGGAGCGGAGACAGAGGGGTGTTAATAATGCACTTTTTATTGGCCTGCAATTGGAAGAGGTTCAGGGGATTTGTGGGGAGGGAGGTGTTTGGGGAGGAGCCTTGGAGCAGGCAGGGGGGTTGGGGTCAGGGAGGATGAGTCTGGGTTTTTCAGCTTCAATCCCAAAGCGCCTGGGAGAGATGGGGTGAGTTCCATGGTAAGTGAGGTGGGGTGTCCCTGAGGCAATACTACCCCATAGGAGCACTCTGTCTTTGCGTCAGTCCCCAAGGGATCATAGAATCACAGAATCATAGAATGGTTTAGATTAGAAGAGACCTTGAAGATCACCTCCTTCCAACCCCCTGCCATGGCAGGGACACCTCCCACCAGACCAGGTTGCTCAGAACCCCACCCAACCTGGCCTTGAACACCTCCAGGGATGGGACACCCACAGCTTCTCTGGGTAACCTGGGCCAGTGTCACACCACCCTCAGAGTAAACAATTTCTTCCTAATATCGCATCCAAATCTCCTCTCTTTCAGTTTAAAACCATTCCCCCTCATCCTATCCCTCCTCTCCCAGATCCAGAGTCCCTCCCCAGCTTTCCTGTAGGTTGGTCCCCTTAGGGACTGGAAGGGGGTCTAAGGTCTCCCTGAAGCCTTCTCTTCTCCAGGCTGAACACCCCCAAATCTCTCAGCCTGCCTTCATAAGAGAGGTGCCCCACCCCTCTGATCATCTTCGTGGCCTGCCTCTGGACTTGCTTCAACAGGTCCATGTCCTTCTTATGTTATAGAATAATAGAATCATAGAATTGTTACAATTGGAAGAGTTCTTTAAAATCATCAAGTCCAACCATCAACCTAGCACTGCCAAGTTACCACTAAACCATGTCCCTCAGCACCACGTCTACACATCTTTTCAATACGTCCACGGATGGCGACTTAATCACTTCTCTGGGTAGCCTCTTCCAGTCCTTGATAACACTTTCAGTAAAGAAATTGTTTCTAATATCCAATCTAAACCTCCCCTGGAGCAACTTGATGCCATTTCCTCTTGTTCTATTGCTTGTTACTTGGGAAAAAGCACCAACAACCACCTATCTACACCCTCCTTTTAGGTACTTGTAGAGTGCGGTAAGGTCTCCCCTCAGCCTCCTTTTCTCCAGGCTAAACAACCCAGCTCCCTCAGCCGCTCCTCAGAAGACTTGTTCTCTGGACCCCTCACCAGCTCCGTTGCCCTTCTCAGGAAACGCTCCAGCACCTCAATGTCTTTCTTGTGGTGATGGGCCCAGAAAACACAGAACCTGAGAAGGCTGAAGGTGGGTTCAAGGTTCATAAATGTTGATGCTTGTGGAGGCTTCACTGTCACTGCCTTGTTTGCAGATGCTCTTTGTTGCAAAGAAGGATTCAGCAGCATGATGGTACCCTCCTGTCTCTAACCTGTTGTACATAGGCCTAGACGAGTTTTACTGAGATGTGCTTAAGACTGGATTTGGAGACATTACAAGCAGAGAAACAGTGAGATCTGGGAAAGGTACTGTTGGTCCACGCTGGTGCATGCAGGCATGTCTAAATGTGTGTCAGCTGGCATGCACTATCAGTGGAGATGACAAGGCATAAACACTGGCCATACAGACAAATATTTGTGTAAAGTTTACAACACTTTTTGGAAATTGTGACTGTTTGTTAGTTAAAATTTACGTTTGGGCATGACCTTGAAGGTTTAGAGCCAAAACACTTAGGTTCTTCTTTGTGCTCAGACTCTGCACTTCTGCTTGAATTTCAGCATCTGCCAGGACTCATTTGTGGGACCCATGGCAAGTCAGAGTCTCTTCTTCCACCTAATTTTTGTTATTTATTAAGTCAGGCTGTGATGCCTCAGATCTTACCATACTTTGAGATCCATGGTCGAAAACGTGGGATGGAGGCTGTGGATGAGTATTTCCTTGGGAACGAAGGCAAGGCTTGAGTGTTTGGGAGTGTAGAAGGTCTGGTTTTCAGAAGGGTGGTATCTCAAGTGGCGTTTCTTGTGGTGGAAGCTGGTTTAGGGACTTAGTGTTTCCAGAGGAAGGAAGACATCTCAGTTTGTTGCGTGTGCTCTGAGAAGCAGATGTAACCTGAAGGGAAGTTCTGACCCCCCTGCAGAATTACAGCTACCCTTCAAAGGAGAGCCACAGGGTGATGAGACCTGGACACCAGATCCTCTGTCACCTGCTGGTTTGTCCTCTTCCTAAATTCCCAGGTTTGGAGGTCTGTTTGGGCCAATGTCTGTCCCTGTGACAGCTTGCATGGTACTTCACTCTCTGCTGCAGAAATACCACCTCTCTACTGCTGTCTTTCTTGACTTGGAAGAAGATCCTTAGAGCAATCCGACTTGCATGCCAAAGCAGTCTGTTGAAGTCCCTCAAGATGCATTTACCATTGATGCTGTTGGTGTTTTGTTTCTGTGTCCACCCAGGAGCATGGGACCATCAAACAGCCCAGCTAGCACACGGAGCAGAGGGTGGGAGATGCTACTGAGAAGTCACCTCTCCCAGCTACCAGAGAGCTGGTCAATGGGGCCAGGGAAAGCGGTGCCAGGCATGGAGTGGGTCCCCATGTCTGGTTAGGCCAGGCAGAGCCCGCTGGAGCAGCTGATGGGGCTGGGGGGGGGGGGTGGTGGGGGTGGGGAGCGGATTAAAATTCTCGTTTCTTCACGCTGGGTGAGAATGATACAGTGGATTAGGCTGGGAGCTGCTCCTGGCTGCGGTGCTCTGCTGAATTAGCAACATGTTTGAATGAGATAAAAGGGGCAGCTTACCCCATCGCCCTCGTTCCACTAATCCCACTACAGCTGTGAAATGAATAGCAGCAGATCCGCTTTACTCCCTTCACTGACTATTTTCTACACTTGAGACCGATGCAGCTCCGTGCCACTTTACCAAACCTGGCCCCGCAGGCATATTCCTGCTCTGGCCAGATGCTTGCTCTTCTGTGAAGGCTACCTATCCCGGGCCCTCTCAGGACAGGGGACTCTTGGCAGAGCATGAAGAACCAGAGAGTGGGGCTGGAAGCCCTGGGGAGAGCCTGTCTACCTCACCATAGCCTTACAAGGGTCCTTGTCACCCTGGTGTCTGGCCACCGATGTGCTGGAGGAGGGAAAAGGCAGCCCTGTTATAGCAGGTCACCTCAGCAGCATGTAAATGGTGAGTGTTTCTACTGCTTCTCACTGGGAGTGCGTTAGGCAACTAAACTGAGGATGCTCCTTGGTCCTGCAGCTGGGCCTGACTCTGTCTGGCTCTTCTCCCACCCCACTTCCACTTCACTGGTGGCACTTCACCTCGTAGTGGCATCTCTTAGTTGTTCATGGTCATCCCAGTCTGGAACTGATCATATAGAGATGTGGGTAATGTCTGTCAGTGCTGGAGGGTGGTCCCACCAGCTTTCTAGTTGGGAGACCATGGGGCATACAGCAGCCTCAAAGGGTCAAGAGTGCCCTAGTGCACTTTCTTCTCTTTCAAGTGGGTCTCAGAATGCTTCAGACTGCCCCTTCACACAGGGAAGTGCATGTTGCAGTGTAGACCTTATGATAACTTAGGACCACAATGCCTCATCTCCCTTCATGCAAAGAGAAATTTCTGGAGGGTGATGAGCGAAGGAGACTGAAAATACCCAGGTAAAGATGCTGCATGCTAGAGCTTGGAGCAAGGGTTTGCAACCAGTTTCTGCTCCTGGCACTGAAACGGGTTATCACATTGTTATCACAGTGAGACCAGGAGTCACAACAACTGGATGTCACTCCACTGGAGCTGGGGAGCTCATAGGAGTTCTTCTCCCAGTCACGTAAAGGCTAGGATTCATCCCTTCTGTTTTGGGAGGCTTCACATAGGTGTCTCCATCTGAGTAGGTGTTTAGGCTCCTGTTACAACCAGAAGTTTATATCTGTGGCATCCACAAAGATGAGAGAGTAAATTGTCCACCTGGATGTAGTTTTCTGCTTTAGCAAGAGTGGAAAAGTTGCCTCAGCTCTACTAACTGTGCCAGCTCATTCTCCATCACTGGGAAAGGGGGCCTGCCATGGTGGTGTCTCCACTGCAGACACACCGTTTAGCCAGATGAATCCCATCAAAACGCCTTTTATCCAGATCTCCATGACATGGGTGCGTAAAACACACCTACTGTAGGACTGGACCCATCTTATTGCATGAGAGGTCGCCCAGATTTGGAAGCAGGAAGGCTGGAAAAACTTTGGTGTGTTTTCCTCAAAATTCTGTATATGCTGATTCAGAAATAGTTCAGCTGGAAACAGCTGTTCCAGAGGAGAGTTCAAGAGAGCCCACAAGGAACAAAGATGCAAGATAATTGGGCTGTGTCTTGCAGAGAAGACTTTAATCAGGTGGTCTGAACATCCAGGACATTTCTTGGTGACCCATGGGAGCCAGAGCTCATCTACTTGTCCCCTTATTTTCTCATTCTGCAGGACATCTCCTGCCATCCTGGGCATGGGTCATTCATTGCTCCAGCACAATTTTTCCCAACCCTCTGCCTCCAAAACACCAGTTCCCAGCTGTGAATGTGGAGGTGGAGCTTCCTACACTCAGAACCCACCAGTGCACAAAAACATCACCTTTGCTGATCCAGAGCTGCAATTAGTTAATGTTTTCCTGCAGTTATGGCCTAATTTCAGCATGATCAGTTTAAAAGTGTTTGCCTGATGAGCAGCAACTCTGATCCCAGGTATGGCTGGTCCCAGATGCAGCCATAGAACAAAAGCTTCCTAACAGCAAGGTGAGGCAGATGATCTGGCCCTGGTCTGGATTTGCATGTTGGGTTGGATTCAGCTCCCTTAAAGTTTGTTGTCACCAAGTTTGAAGCACCATCTGCAGAAGGTGGTGCTGGATCCCTTGGGCAGAAGGGACGGTGGTGTGAGAGTGTCCTGAAGAGAGGTGACAGCTTGCTCAAAAGTCTATTCTCCTCATCCACTGCTTGGACAATCAGATAATCAAATGAAGCTGCACATCTGCATTTGCACCTCCATCCTAAAAGTTGGGTCCTGTTTATGTGTCATCGCCCACAGTTCCCCTCCGCATCATGCTGGCCCACAGTCTCCAGTGAGGTGGCATCCTTCACATTATCAATTTCAAAGACGTCTTTATTAACAGGACAATGGAAGAATAAGCACTTTCCTTTATTCATTTACCCACTGTCTGATAATATCATATTGATGATAATTTTCCTTTAATGGACCATTTGCAGTAATTATGATGCAGCGGGTGAGTAATTGTATCTGACGCCTGATGCCTCCTACGTAACTCTGCAAACTTAATTCACTTGATTGTCTGAGAGGGAGGGTGAGAAGGAGCGCGACAGAGAGAGGACTGTCTCACAAGCCTCTCTCCCCTCCCAAATGGCAGTAGAGAAAGTTATTGCTTCTTATCCCTCTGCAGCCCACAGACCTCTGAAGAATTTGCTTCACGGGCTCTTGTTCAGTAAGGTGACATGGTCCTTTCCCTTTTCTTCCCTTCCCATTGGTTCCCAAATTGTATCATCTCCTTTGCAAACTCATGTTCCCCATTTTCACCCTCCAGCATGACTTTCTACCTTGCCTGTTGGTTGAGCCACCAAGCTCTCCACTTGGATGAAGCAGATGGTGAAGGTTGTCTTTCCCGCAGGCATCACTTTGCACTCTTTGTATTATGTACCTTGTTTCTAGAAGGACTGTGGTCTGTGCCCTTCATGGAAGCTGCCCTCCAGGGACCCCAGGCAGAGCAATTGCTGCATTTAATGATGTGTGTGATAGTAACACCTAGAAGAGAGGCTCATTCATGCTCTGAACCTTGCAAAGTCAGAGGAGAAATGGATTCCCTGTCCCAGCTGTGCATCTTCCTGACTACAGCAACGTGGTGCGGCCTCCATCAGATATTGCTATGCTGGATTCACTCCAGCCAGTCCTGTCTTGGTGTCTTCCTTTAAAAGGTGCCAAGTAGCCCTGCCAGATCTGGGATGGGCCCATGCACAGACTTTGCACTGTTCCCTCCTCCTCTATGGCTCGCTGGCATGGGTGCACTCTGTGGGAAGCAACAAGCAGACCTCCAAAGTGTCTGTAACCCTCTCTGACTGACAGCAAGGACCATCTCTCAACGCCAACTTTCTGTGCATGGTATCTCTGATTGCTTCAGGGACTTGTGGAGCCTGGGCAACCCAGCAAAGGTGGCATGGTGTTGCGAGAGGTGTTGAGCTCTGTTCCAGGCTGCACTTTGTAAGCTGGATCAGGCCCAGGAGCAGCAGGCAGTGGCACCTCTGTGATGGTTTCTGGGTTAGCCAGGGTGTTACTACACAGATGTGCTCAGCCGTTAACACCTTTGGGTGCAGAGTGAGGAGATGTCCTAGAAAGCAAGAGGAGGAAGAGGTGAATGGCTATGGATCAGCTACCACAGGCTGTGTTCACAAGGGTGGTGGGAGCGTGGACCAGACCCTCATGTTGCTTAACTGCCATATTGCCCTCCCCTGCCCACAGATGGTCTGGATGCAGCCCTGCTGCAAGTAGTGCTCTGGGAATCCACCCATGATTGCTTTCCTGGCTTTCCTGCTGCTTGCATAGGGTAACATCTGGAACTGGTGAGGTAAAAAGACTTTGGCAGATGAGCAGTGGTAGGAGAGGTGATATGGGGCCTCCAGATGAAATGCTATCATTAAAAAGCATCAAACAAATGAAATCTGCTCCCTTCCAATGTCCCAGGCTGTTCAAGTTCCTCCAGTTTCCAGGCAGTCAATGGCACTTCTGTTGAACACCTTGGGTCGGGCTGGAGGATGGGTTTGCAGCAGACAGCTACTCACACCCCTGTTGGTGCTGGGTAGATGTGGCTGGGGAGAAATCCTTGACTCCTGTCCTTCTCCTGTCCACACCGTTCCATGCAAACCATCCAGCAGATAGAGCCTGAGAGCATCACGCACTTGACACTGACCCACTTGGTCAGATAATGGTCCTGCCTTCTGGGTCCTTCTCTGCAGGCAAGAGGGATCTAAGGGACTGAGCCTCTGAAAGGCTCCACATTTAAAGCACCTCTGTGAAAAAAACATGTTCCCCTCCTGTGGTCCAGCCCTAAAGTCCATGGGAAACCTCTGTCTGTGGCTGAACTCAGTGCTAGAACCAGGAGCTGTGCTCGAAGGAAAAATAAGCCATAGCATGATCTGATTAACTGCTAGTAGGGTGCAGCCAGCAATATATCCCTGCATGGGAGAAGGGAACTGGGAAACAGTCCATCCCAGATTTGAAGCTGTTGGCCCAAGTCTCTTTGGAAGTCATGCCAGAGCCAGCACCTCTTGAGTACAAGCCATTGGCGAGGGGGTGAAGTTGATCAGCTGAAGTTGGGGATGGGCTGAAGTTGTGGGGGGATGAACGCGGACACTGGTGCACGGTGTTCTTGGTAGTGATGCAACCAGCGTGCTCAAATCTGTGGGTTCATCCAGTGGGAGCTGGGGAGAACAGCAGAAACCTAGAAGGGAAATTTGGACAGGCAGAGAATCTGGGTATGTTCTTAAAGCAGGGCAGATATAAAAACATCAGGTTCATCAGCATTCTTGAAATTGGATTGGAATGGAAATGAATATTTCTTTATGTACTTCAGCAGATTGACTATTTGGAAAAAAATTGACTTTGGGCAATTGAGATGTTTGGTTGTGAGCAGGCTGCAATATTTTGTTTCAATTAGGAACGCTCCAAGTTGGCTGCAAGTTTTGCTTTTTTTTCAAGATGAATTTGAATAGTTGTTCCCAGCTGCAAAATGAAAATGTCTCTTTTAATGCATTTAATTCTATTTTTAATTTCTTGGAATTAGGAAGGGAACTTAAGCACCAAAAATTCAATGAAACTGAAATGTATCTGAGAAATGCTTCAATATTGTTAAAACTTGCTTTTTTGGCTATAAGAGATTTTCAGTAGAAAACTTCCCCCCAAGCTCTGCTCTGTGGGACATTAGTAAGTGATAAACTCTATAGCTCTGTGTAGACCAACTGATGTCTTTGTACCATTTGCAGCAGAGATCTGGGGAGAAGAGCAACCCTCCTCCTATCTCCTGATTTGTGTCTCATCCTCTCTGAGGGATTGCCTCTGAGTTCAGCATTTTCTCCTGGGCTTTATTTCTGGAAATTAGCTGTTAAGAGAAATGGAAGGCTTAGATTTTCTCATGCGCATGGCTCTGTCTATCTACCCATCCATCTCCCTCCGTTTCATGGAGCTAAAACAGCTCTCTGTTTGGTCCAGCTTTCCTTACCCACGAGAAATTGTTCATGGGAAAATGAAATGTGATGCTCTTGGGCCCACGTGGTTGAGTTTTGCCTCTGTTTCCTGGGGATAGAACGAGGGGGTCTGGGTCTTGTTGCAAGCTCTCCATGGTTCAGACAGCTCCTGGAAGTACTGAGCACAGATTAGCCTGAGCAAATGGCCTCTCCATCTGGGACAAACATTTGCAATGCTGCTTCTGCTGAGCCTGGATGGCTTGAGGTGGCCAGCCTCAACTCTTCAGAGTGAGCTGTGATAAGCAGAGCTATCATGCGAATCCTAGTTGGGACACTATGTGGAAGCCATGATGGAGTCCTCCTTCTCTCTGTCCTCTGGAGTCTCCTTTTCCAGAGATATTAAAAACCCTATCCAACCTACTCCAGATGAACCTGCTTTGGCAGAGGGGTTGGACTACATGATCTCCAAAGGTCCCTTCCAACCCCTACAATTCTGTGATTCTGTGATTTTGGAGGCTGCATGTGCCAAACTAAATTAGCACAATTTAGTAGCCCAGGTGAGGGATGCTTTCCCATCTCAAGTGCCTGCTTTCCTCATGCCTGAGACCATGCCCTAGCAAATTGTGTTACATCAGAAGGAGTTAGAGACCTGCTTGGGAAGGCCACATCTAGAAAAGCATGGAGTTTCTCTTCTGCAGAGCACAAGTCAGGTCCTCATGCACTTGGATGCGATGCTACACCAGGGTGTGGATCTATCTATGGATGCAGTTCTACCTGGATGCTGTGCTAAATGCCTGCCTGCATGGGATGCTGTTGTGGGAAAGACAGTCTGGGTGTGTGAGGTGCCAGCCCTGGGGCCAGGCTGTCCCAAATCCCAGGGGTCAGCACCGGTTGGAGACCATGAGCCAGACAAATGTAAAGGCAGTGCCGCCCATTCATGCAGCACATATGCATACACACCTCACGGGAGAGGCAGCAGCTGACTTTGCTTTAGAAACAGAGATACAGCTTCCCCGCTCCATGTGCTGAAGGTGGGCAGTCCTTCCCAAATCACAGTCCTTCCTCTGTGGGAACCAGCGATGTTTTACAAGAATTAACAGGAAACCTGTTCATTAGCCCAGGAGTGTAATAGTAATTTAGATTGGCGTTGGGAGCCAATTATTTTTTTTCTTTGCCCTTGGTGATCTTCATAGCAGAATAAGGTAGATCTGCACCCTGCGTGTTGCTGAAACTCCAGTCAGAAATGGGCATGCATTGTATTTGAATAGGCTTTCTTTAGGATTAATGGTTATTCCTCCTCTTCTCCATTACTCTTCATAACTGAAAGATTCTCCTTCAGTGAAGGCTGAAGGATACAGCCATTTACTAGGAAGAAGACCTCCCTCTCTCTAAAGTGTTGGTCTCTTTGCTGTTCCTGATAGGACTGAAGTAGGTGCTGCCCATAGTCTGGAGTAATTTTGAGAAAATTATGGGTGCCCTTTATTTTTCTGAATGGGACCAAGCCATTCACAACATAAGGGATCACCACCTTCTCTCACGGGACTGTGGCATCGGTCCTAAAACACAGTTGAAGTTGGCAGTGCATATCAGTAATTATGGCAAAATAAATTACAGGGATGTTACGATTATCCTGGAGCCAAGGGCAATAAACCCAGACATGTAGAGTTAATGTTAAACTTAAAAGAAATCCAATATGTTAAGATGTAGTTTCCCAGTATCCAAAGAGCCTTAATTCTGCCCTTGGCCAGCCTCTCTAGTCTTCCAATCACATTTCAAGTCATTGAAAATTGGTAGAGAATTTGTATTTTCTTTCTGAGGATGAATACGAATATTTTTCCCCCATACTCTTTCACAAAGGAAAGCCTTTTAAAAATAACTAAGTTTATTTTGTTCTCTGGTTCTGAGGCTCCTGATGAGGGAGAAGTTTATTTCTACAGGTCAGGAAAATGTTTATGTCAAATAATGGCAAAAAAAAAAAATTACCAAGAAGCTTAAAATAAAAAATATCCTCTTTTTCAACAAATAACATATAATTGAATATTTTAAACTTTTGCACAATTTAGAAGGAAGAACTAGTTAGGAGGAAACTGTGCAGCAGGCACAGTCTTTTGGGAAACTCTCCTCAGACATGGCTGATTCATTGTCCTGTGGAAAACTTCCACCTTGCACGTGCTGGGCCAAGAGATCTGGATGACAAACATCTCCTGGTGAACCTGGGAAGGAAATTGTAATAGGAGGGAAAGGACTAAGAGTGGCTGGGGACAGCCTGCGTCTGTGGTGAGATACTCAGGTGTGGTTTGGGATGGATTACATCCCTAATGGTGAATAAAACAGAGCTGATCCCCTTCCTTGGTCCTGAGGGCAACCCATGTCTGTGTAGCTGAACTCGTTGCCTCCTGGAGCAGGATGGTCCCATCCAAACTGCCAATGAAAGTGGCATTTTGGTGTGTGTTATTCAGCTGGGAAGGCACATCTACGTGAAAACTTTAATCTTCAGAGCTTTGAGGGAGATACAGGAGGTCCATAAATGTTGGCTCCTTCCAGCTTTATGGCCACCACAGCCAGGAGATACCGGGAGAAAAAAGCTGTGATGGAAATGGCAAGAGCTGGATCAGATTTCCCAGTTAATCTCTTCTTTCCCCTTCCTCTCACTGAGGAATCATCTTTCTCTTGTTTGGTTTTTCATTTTGGTGGTGGTGGTGGTTTTCTTTCATGGGGATTATCCCTTGATGTGTTGATTGTGTGCGTTGTCACCCAGTTTAGGTGTGTTCCAGCTCTCCCTATTTTGACCATTTCGCTGATTTCTTTCCACAGAAGAGTCTTGAATAAGGAAACTGACTCCGGGCTAATACTGGGGTAGCAAATGCATCCTCTAAATTCAAAGAAAAGGGCCTTATGCCCTTCATTTCTTGATTCTGAGGACAAAAAGAACAAGAAGCCGCTCAACTTCTTTGATACTGCAATGTATGTGCTCCATTTCCAAGGGGCCACCAGTGGTTCTCTCACCCCTCATCCACATCTACAGGGATTATCAAAGCTCTTCCCCTCAATAAACATACTTCTGAGGTCTTGATGCCAGCCAGGAAGCAGTTCAAGGACTCCCAGCAGAACTATCTTGCTGGTGGTGAAGAACACAGCCTTTGGAGTTGCTGGCAGCTCCCACAATCTGCACGAAGTCTTGATGGCAACATCAGCCTGTCTGCTGGACTTATCCTTGGCTGGTCAACTGAGGAAGAGTAACCACAGATGACTGATGTGACCTGAAGGCTGCCATAGACCCTTCCTGGGGACAACCTCAGTGCTGCCTGAGAAGAGCAAGGTTGTGCCTGCAAGTCAGGCTTGTAGTTCAGGAACTACCTTTCAGGACCCACAGAGCCCATCATCTGCGTTGGTATTAAACCTGCAATGAAGAGTTCATTCCTACTTCTGACTGAATTGCCTGCAGTCAACTCTTGAAACAACAGGCAGTATCAAAAAAAAGGCAGAACAGTAGTTTTGCTACTCAGCTGAGCTGGGGACAAAAGGGGAAGATTTAGCAGCGTTACTGAAGGACTCCGAAGCCCACAAGACTTTGTGCTCATGTTGACCTGAATTCCTCAGTTCAGGCTGCCCATCAATCCCATCTACCCCCGCAACAAAAGACTTTTGCATGCCACCTTCCGTCTTCTTGCATGGGATGCTCTCAAGACAGACAGGATGGACTAAGAGCCGGGCTCCATCCCCTTGCTTCTCTGTGCACTGCTGTGCATGCTGTGATGATCAGCAGTGCTGGGTACTCGTGCTAGATGTGTAGGCAGCAGAGATCAACCTGGCTTGCTCCAGCACAGCTGTGTAGATAGCCCCTGGTTGGGTTAAGTCTGCCCTATGGCAACATATGCGACTCCCACAGGGACGCTGGCAGGTCAATGCCATCTATTCAGAAAGAGTGACAGATAGTTTGTGGGGTAAATGCCTTCCCAAGGGGCATTTGTATATGGACAAGCCTTGTTCCAAGGCTCTCTGGGAGCAGTAAAGTCTCCGGGCTTCTCTTTTAACTTTGGCAAAGAGTAGGGTCATGACCAAGAGAAAGAAGAAACCAAGTCAAACCCACCATCCTGCATCTTATTTGAGACCCCTTTGTAGCTTGGCTGCTTCTCTCTTTCCACTCTGCCAATATCTTTCCATTTATGCAGTGGCTCTTAATGAGAATGAAGCGACTAATTTGGCTATCCTCGATGTCTTTATAACCCAAGCCCACAGCTACGACAAGCCAATAGCACTGAGCTAGTTCTACTGATTATTTTAATCTCATCATATGTCTTTTCTGGTCAATAAACTCCCTCTCAAATCAAATTGTTACTGAACATAACCTGACGCTAATGTCCATTGGACTCTGGGCTATAGCGAATAATGTAGTTTGTCATAATTAAGTGTACTGCCTAATTAATTGAGTGGTCAGGATGCTAATTAGCCAGGTTTATTGAGACTGGAGGAGTATGAAGGGCAATACTGCAGCTCATCAAAAGCACTGGGACTAGAAATAAAGTCCATCTCCCTTCCCTCTGCCCTGACAGGCAGACAAATCTGTGCCTATGTAGATTTACAGACTCTGAGCAACACTCAGAGATGGAGATGAACGGGGTCGTGCTGGTCTTGCTGACTCCTTTTCAGTGTGGCTGAGGTTTCTTAGCCTTTACTCCCATTTTCCACCCATTCCTCTGGCTCGTCTGTTGCTGCAGCTTAACTCCTCTGTCTCCTCAGTCCTCATCTGATGCTGCCTGCTGCATCCCCTGCCCAGACGAGGGACAGCAGGGCTGCCATATTTTCCCCCAGTACTGCTATATAGATATATGGGACATGTGGTGGGTCATCCATATGCAATTAGTTTCCTAAGAGCAGCAGTTCATGACTTTTCCTGCCCAACTTGTTTTTTCAGTCCTCTAGTGATGGGGTGTCTAAACTCCAATGCTCAAATCCTCCTTCTTAGTAATCAGTTGACTGTCCTGAAGCCTCCTTTTGTTGCTCAAGCTTAAGGGATTCTTGGTCTCTCCCCATACATTGCTTGTATCAGGAGTAGTGTTCCCAGCTGGACTAAGGAAGTGAATGTCCACCGTACTCGGCACTGGTGAGGTCCCACCTTGAATACTGTGTTCAGTTTTGGTCCCCTCACTACAAGAAAGACATTGAGGTAGTGAAACATGTCCAGAGAAGGGCAACAAAGCTGGTGAAGGGTCTAGAGCACATGTCTTATGAGGAGCAGCTGAGGGAACTGGGGTTATTTAGCCTGGAGTAAAGGAAGCTGAGGGGAGATCTTATTGCTTTCTACAACTCCCTGAAAGGAGGGTGTAGCAAGGTGGGGTTTGGTGTTTTCCCCAATTATCAAGTGATAAGACAAGAGCAAACGGCCTCAAGTTGCACCAGGGGAGGTTTAGACTTTTTCTTAGGAAAAACTGCTTCACTGAAGGGGTTATCAAGCATTGGAACAGGCTGCCCAGGGAAGTGGTGGAATTGCCATCCCTGGAGGTATTTGAAAGACGGGTAGACGTGGTGCTGAGGGACATGGTTTAGTGGTGGTTTTGTCAGTGTTAGGTTGATGGTTGGACTCGATGATCTTAAAGATCCCTTCGAACCTAGACAATTCTATGATTCTATGATTACATGATTCCAAAGGCTATGATTCTATGAACCATGGAGAAAATAATTTTCCCTTTCTGTTTTTAGGAACCTTTCACAAGAAGTCAAGAAAAGAATATAGACAGTGCATCTGAAGGAGGGTCTTCAGCTGACATCTGGACTCTGGTCCTGACTTTGCCACTGGACGCCTTAAGGAAGTTGAGTGTTGTATCTCAGTTCCTCAACCAAGTAATGCCCCAGAGATCCTTCAGGACCTCTCAAGTTTGTTTACATTGCAATATAGTGTCAGGATTGGGAAGAGAGGGGTGCACTTTGGAAATGAAAGAATATTTAATATGGATTTGCAATTTCGTTTTTGCAACAAGGAAGATCTGAGCATGCCCAGGGGGATTCAAGTGTTGCAGACAATGAAGAAGACCCAGTCCAAGCCTGGTACCTGGGTAGGGAGAGATGAGTCTTTATTTCACCTTTGCTTCTGTTTAGAGGTCTTGGAGACCACAGAGCTACCAATAAGGCTGGTGTCCATGGAGATCAAATGTGGTATGTTCGAACTGGAGGGGGTAATTTAGAAATAATCCTGGATTCCCATGTTGTTGAGGATGCAAGTGTGCCTCAGGATTACAGCCTCCCTCATGATGGAGGTGGACTTTGGCATTGTCCTGGGAAGACTCCTCAAATATTTCCCCAAATTGCTGGGCTCAGGAGCATGAGTGACATAGAGTCAAAAGGCCCTCATCCTCTATCTATTCTCTCATCCTTTGTACGCTTACAAACACTGAACATACAAAACCTAAAAAACGGTTCATATCACATTTCTACTCAAGGTGATGAGACTTCCTATTTTAGCTAGAATTAAGTGTGTTGACAAGAAAGGTGCACCCATCCCACCAGCTATAAAAAGTGCCTTGATTTTGCAAACAGCATGGACTGACTTTGCCCGTTAGTATTTATTTTAGTGCCTGAGTTTTATAAACGCTGTAGCAGATTCCCCTCTCTCCTAAATCCACTGCAGGCAGCCAAAGCTTTTGACCTTGTAACTGCCTATTGCTTTCAATGGTCTGTGGCCAGATAGCTTGTTTTCATTCCGATTGCTTTCGGTTTCAAACAAATAGTGCTGCTGTGGGTAAAGCTCAGCCCACATTCCAATATCTTACCACATAATTGCACTGAATTTGACCACAAGCTAATAAGTAAAGCTGCTCTGCAGTCAGGTGCTTAAATTCTCCTCTCGCTTACATCTGTGAAACGACCCAATGATTAGTTGCTTTTTGTAGCCCTGGCAAACGGGTCCTCCTGTGCCAGGGTCTCTAAACCCCTAAAGGACAGGGTGGCTTCTGCAACAGAGTCTCTCTCCTCCATGGGGAGAGCAGAGAGGGGCAAAAGACCTTTAAGCAATCTTTCTATGCCTGCATGCATACCTCATTTTTAGCTGTTTCTCTTTTGAGAATCTCCAGGTAGAGATGCCTGTGCAACACTGAGCCTTTCAAGCTATGATTATCCTTAATTTGCAAGAATATTTCTTGGGGGAAAAAAAGATAGTAATCAAATTCCTATTAGTCAGAATTCTCACTTTCCAGTAGAACAGCAGAAATTTCACTTGGTGATCCTGAAAACTGAGAGATCAGAGCAACCCACAACTCTGGTGATCTATAACCCACCACCGGGATGATCTGCCTGGACTTGCCCTGTTTCACCTATTCTTTCTCCAAATATCCACAAGAAGCACTTTTGGGAAGGAAACATAAAATCAGATTTTTGTATTCTGCCTATATACTTATCCAACCTTGCTGTCTAATCAGAATCAGTAAAAAGCATGTTCTCAACAATTTCACTGCAACAGAAAATTCTCCTCAGTAATTAATGAGTGAAGATTTGTAGGAGATCAAAAATAAACCTTGATCTTTACCAGTACAAGTGGCAGATCAAAAATCGAGGAAGAATTTGTTGTGTAAACTAGTAGTTGGGAGGATTTCCTGCTAATGTTCCTTGTTGTTAACGGGTTAGGCAAAGTGATGATGTAAATCCTGGTTTCAGACTTATTCACAATATTTGCTGTTTGGGTCTAAAGACGGCAAAACTTGACCAAATTAAGGTGAGGTAGGTTTGTGCAGGAAAAGGGTCTGCCTGAAACACGTCTTAACCTGCATCCTGTTTTTAGTTTTCCCTTGTAAAAAAACAGAGTTAAACAGCTAAAAGAAATATCAACTTTTATATCATTTGAGTTAATTGAACAGAGCTTAACAAACATGTTCAGATGGGAGATTTCAGTTGGGAAAGGCCAACTCAACAGAAATTGGGAAAAAACAACTTTTGCAAGGGCACATAGATTTCATCCCTGTATTTGTATGGAATTATGTCAGCATTTCAATCAAGACGGAAGGGTTTGGTTTGATTTTGTGATTTCCAATACATTTCAATGTGCAGAAAAATCAAAACATGGATGGCTTAAGAAATATTTGCAGAATTGTTCCTTTCATCAAAATTCTTATGTATATATGTATACACACACAAATAAAAAAAATTATAAATACTTATATATAAGTATGTATCCGTGTCTTTTATATGTATAAATAAATATATATATCTTTATTTGGGATGAGGCAGGATAGGAAATTTGAAACTGTGACCCGGTCTAATACCGCCAGTATCACTCAGTTGATATATTTTCAGTCATAGATTTAGTAAAACAGCTTATTCCCCATCAATTTCCTGATGTGGTACATTTTTGGATTTTCTTTTATTTGCTCTGCAATGGGGACTAACATTCATCTCCTGACAAATAGGTTATACCTGTATGCAGAAGGCTGTTAGAAGCACAATTTTGTTCCTGTCTTAAAACTAAAATATCTTCTTCCTGCAATCCTATAGCCTGTTTTAATTGTCAAAAATGAAATTCCAGCTTTATATGCATATGATTGTATATATGGTAATGCAAAATTTCTTTCCCCTTCTCCCCAAATTTGTGCCTTTTTTTTGGGATAAGAAATAAGACTGAATCTAGCAGGGGATTTCTGTCCTTCAGTTCCCATGGCAGCTGGTGGGACAAGGTCCTAGTACCAAGGCTGTGGTCTATTGGGGGAATAACTTTGCCATCTGATGGATGCTTTTTCTCCTGGACAAACAGATGATGAACAGCTGATGGCAATGCCTCTCCCCATCCCGGGCATCTCCTCTGGATTGTTTGGTTTAAAAATAAATTCAGGGATGGCCAGGGGATCCCGGGGGGAAGGGAGGGTAGTATGAAGTTCTCAAGAGTATTGAGGAAGGAATGTCCACCACCACGCTCTTCCCTGGTGAGATGGGAAGAACTACCCGCCTTGCTTGCAAAGGCATCTTTTTGGGAACATAGCCGACATTCCCTGAGTGCATCGGCTGGTGGGGAGGAATGTCCCTGAGGAATCCCCTTCCACCCCTGCCAACATCCAGGCTGGGGTCCTGACCTGTCCCTCCCCATGCAGGGGGACATTTCTCGAGCACGGCGCATTGCCTCTGCTGCCACTCCTGCCGCCGAGCACCCCCAGCCAAAATACATTAAATGGCTGTGCAGGACCTGCCATCTCTCTCGAATCCATCTTCCCTCGAATCGCTGTATTACAACCAAACAGGATTTGTTCCACTACAATTTGTCAAGATTGGACAAGGCCTCAAAGTTGGCGGAGACATATATTAAAGGTTTCTCAGGGATTGGAGCGAGAGAGGCAATTACCTTCCCAGGCTCAGAGACGAGGGAGCGTGGCTCCTGTTCCTGTTGCATAGCGCAGGAGGGCTGAAGGGGTTTCTCTTCCTTCCTTGCCAATAAATAATAATAAGATAAAGACCCCCTCCTCCCTCTCCAAACCACCACATGCTGCGAGTGGAAACCTGAAACGACAACGAGCTAGCTCGGCGGGGAGGACAGCTGCGTGTGTGCCAGCACTGCGGTTGCCTGCATCCAGCCATGGTGGCCATCCTCGACCACAGTGGCACTTGGGAGTAGACCCCAGGACCTGCCCTGACCTGAAGAACCTGTCCTCAAAAGGGGACAGCATCTGCCATCCTCTTCCTCCGGTTGTGCCTGGTCCCTCCATGGTACCTGGGGAGGCTGGAGATCTTGCAGGGTGCTGGGAGATGAGATGGGGATGCTCTGGGGCTGGCTGCCCCACACATACCAGCCCAGCACCACAGGATGTTCAATTACACCCACCAACCCCTTTAAACCTTTAACTTCAGGGAAGAGGGCTGGCTCATGGGGAGGGAGGTGTCTGCCCTCATGGACTCTGGCAGGGGAAGGGGTAGAAGCAGCAAACAGTCATGATTGGGGCATCAGATGGGGCACTTCTGGGAAGGTGGGAGGAATGAGATCATGGCTCTGGAGGGATGCCAGCCCATACGGGATGGGGAGATGGCATTTTGTGCCAGCCAAACCACTCTGCTCCAATTGATGCAAACAGCGCAACATCTTTGGGGGACCTGTGCTGCTTAGAGCTCACCTCCCTCCCCGCCATTTGGCCCCCAAAATAATTTCCAGCATTCTCACCCTGGGAGGAGTGGGGAGTGGGGGAAGATTACTCCAGGAAAAAGATTGCATCTGAGGGACAGTGTCTTTGAAAATATCTCCTCTGCACAGTCAGGTGCGTGCGTGTTCCCGGGGCTGGCTCGTGTTAGCCTTCATTTTGGATAATCTGGAATAACTCCAGTGTAATCACCAGGGACTGCGGTGGAGTAGACCCAGCATGAGTTGAAACAGAAATTAACCCTTGGCACATGCCCATGGATTTAGCTGAAGGCCCTTTGTAGGCAAAAGATTTTATTACACTGGCTTAAGTGGGCTTTGGATGGAGCCTCTAGAAAATGCAGTGGAGGGTTGCTAGAAACCTACCTAGCTAATTAATCAAATAAATCACCCACATTCACATTCAGTCATCTGAAATGGAGGTGTCACGGTTTTAAGTACTGCTCCAGGATCCCTGGCTTTGTATCTTCTGGATTATTATTATTTAATTATATTGAAGCTGCATTTGGAAGCTGGTAGGCACCAGTTACCAGGTGAGAGCTCCCTGCTTTATTATGAGTTGTGGAAAGATTTGATCTTTCTGTTCTGATGATGAATTTTCACTGATGATATTAAGCTTATTTCAAATTAGTTAAAATAAAAAAAAAAAAGTGTTTTCTATTTTGAGCTGAAAGGGAAGTGAAGAAATAACTCCCTACTGAGATTAATTCTTATCGTTTCAAGATATGATGACAGATGAAAAGGAACTTCAGAGCTGATATAAAATGAGATTCCTAGCTTTGCAGGGGAAAAAGGGCTGATATTTCGTGGGAATTTTCATGGCAAATACATTCATTTATTTTTGTTGACAAAACATTGATTTGAAATGCTTTGATTGCCCTGCTCACATCTGACAATAATTGTATATCTCGTGGTGTTAATTTCTTATGGATTGTCAAAGAGAATTGAAAGCTAGACACATCACAAGTACAATGGGGAGAAGGATGGTTTTTAACTTTCCCTTTCATTTTGTTTATTAACACAGAATATTTCCCTACTTTTGTTTCTGGCTGAAGATTGCAGTTTCTTTCTTTCTTAAAGGCTCAGCCGTGCCGGCGCTGCTCTCCTGCTGATTTCCATGCTGAACCTTTTCTAGCCTCATTTTAGCACCGTTGGGAGCTGGGAAGTGAGGATTACAGCACCAGTCACTGCTAGGATTTTGCTTTTTGGGCTGTTGGAGTCTGTACGTTTCCCCTGGTGATGTACCCTGTCTGGCCTCCATCCCTGAGCATCCTCTTCCTCGTGTGAGTGATTTACAGGGTGTTATGCATCAAGGCTCTCTGACCAGGCCTGATGAAATCCCCTGAAGTTTATTAATAAAGAAATTACATTCAGGACAGGATCCCCTCTCTGTCTGGCAGGGCAGGAGGGGTTGCAAAGCTGACCACATGCTTGTTTTGTTTTTTTTTTTTTTGTTCCCAGTAGTTTAACTTCCTAGAAGCTGGATATTAGGAAAAAATTTTACACTGAAAGGGTTATTAAGCATTGGAACAGGCCGCCCAGGGAAGAGGTTGAGGCACAATCCCTGGAGGTATTTAAAAGATGGGTAGACGTAGTACTTGGAGATACAGTTTAGTGATGGTTTTTGTCGGTGTTAGGTTGATGGTCGGACTTGATGATCTGAAAGGTCCCTGCCAACCCGGGCAATTCTATGATTCTATGATTCTATGATTCTATGCAGCTGGGTGACCTGCTAATGAAGGAGGGCTTGTCCCATGCTTAGGGTGTCAGATTGGGGTTTAAGAGATTGGGTTTGACACCAAACCCTGGCTGGACAGCTGGGAAAGTCACTTCATCTCCATGTGACAATGCAAAATGGAGTTTGGACTGTATTTTCAGCAGCTTTGCCTGACCAGAGCTCTTTGTAGCAGTTTGCCCGGTGCCTAAACTGGCCTCTTACCTGTGCAATCAAGGGAGGGTAAGAATCTCTCCCTATTTACAGTGACTGCAATTAGCAGTCTTGCTTCATTACCTGCAAGGAAGTTGTGATTGTGTTTATGACACTTGCATCCTGAGCCCCCAAACGAAGGCACCGTGGCTCACATAAAGTACAGGTGATGTCTAAAGCCTCTCCATCACCCTCCAGCATTGAAGTGAAGACATTAACTCTCCCTTCCCTGTTCTGAGTCAGCCTGCAGGGGGAATGGAGAGTGAGATATTTTGGGGTGGAATCACTACTAATGGGGAAGCTCAACACCCCAAGGTGAAAACTGGGCTTCAAGCTCTGTCAGTGACGTATCCTATCATGGGGCATTTTGCCGCCTCCTGCCCAGCAGATTCAAGGGACCTGTGTAAGAACACAGAAATGCCCCTGAAATTCCATCCTTTCCTGGCATGGATTTGGGATGGGGGCAGGCGTGAGAGAGATCCTACTGTCCTTTACTGCAGCAGTTTTGATATCCATCTGGGAAAGCTTGCTAGGCCATTCTCCCCCTGCCTATCTCCCCCCACCCCCACTGGCTCATTGTTATGATAATTTATGTTAACACTCACCTCTTTGTGGTTGTTTCTTCACTCTCCATCAGGGCTTCTTAAGACTTCCTCCAACGGGAGGATCTAACTATTTGAGCATGGGGCTAATGTAGACATGACTACATCAGCAATTACGTGCACCCAAAAGGGGAATAATTAAGAAACTGCTGACCAAACAGGCCTAATCTATTCACAAACCACAGGAAGGACCAAGTGGAAGTTCACAGGGTTGACATGGTCCTTGGGACGGCCCTATGTACCCTTGTGCTGTGGCCCCAGAGGAGAGGGGAGCAGCATGTGTGTGCAACAGCCCCTCCATTCCCAGGATGCCAGTCCCCACACTGGCAGCCAGGAAGGGGAAGTTTGGACAAGCTTCTTGTAAGGTTGGGTCTCCTTTTCCATCTCTGCTCTCCTCCCTGCTCTTTGTGTGCAGAGGGCTGCAGGATGAAGTCAGAGGTAGAATCATAGAATCGTTTTGGTTGGAAGAGACGTTTAAGATCATCAAGCCCAACTGTTAACCTAACACTGCCAAGTTACCACTAAACCATGTCCCTCAGCACTACACCTACACATCTTTTAAATACCTCCAGGGACGGCGACTCCACTGCTTCCCTGGGTGGTGGGCAGAGGGCCCACAACAAGAATGCACTAGTATGACTGAGACTGAGACAGCTCCCAGGGAAGATGGCACTTAGACTCACTGTCTGCCTGTCTTTCTTGCCTCCTCTTGTTCTTTATCGCTGCTGTTTTCACACTCTCTCCCTCCCTTGAGCTCCTTGCAGCCCTCCTGGCTGCTTTTCCCTCATGGTGGGCAGCCCTGGCTTAGGTCAGGGGGCTGCAGAGACAACAAGAAGGGTGGGGAACCATGCCAATTTGTCCCGCTTGTCCCCGTCTCCCTATCTATCATCCCCAGTCCAGATCCTCTTCCCCTCCTTAAACAAGATCTCAACTGACCGTAAGGCTTCTGTCACTCCGACTACCAAAATCAAACCCCTTCCCTCATCAAATCCCTAATCAGCCGGAACAGCACTGTAAGCCGTGCTAAATTGACTCCTCTTCGCTCCTTCTGCTGACCGCTGCCCTTCAACGAGCTGGACCCATCTTTGACTCCGAGGGCAACATCACGTCTAATTATATTTCCCCTGCCTTTCCAAATCCTCTCAGGCGCCTGGACAAGCACAGGTATTGAGGAGGGTGGGAGGATTAGTGTAGAACCCAGTCACATATTGCAGCGGGAAACATCTTGCAGCTGTTTAGGTTTGCGTGCTTTGGAGGGATGTCTGTGGGGGCAGGCATGGGAGGGCTCCGGCTTGTAGGGACCGTGCAGCAGGCAAGAGTCCTGGTGGAGGTGGTGGCATGGTGAGACCTTGTGGGATAAAGTGACAAAACTGTGCAGTCACATTTGCCCCTTCCCAGGAGAAACTGGTTCCCTTCTGGCAGCCCAAGAGGGAGAAGAAAGGGGTGGAGGGAGGAGTAGGAAAATTTTGCACTCTGGTGGCACTCACACACCCTCCAGGGTTGTCCCTCAGCTTGTTTTCCAGGAGGAAAAATTATCCCTGTGTCTACAGCCAGGCACTGAAAACATGACTGCAAATTGCTTTTTGCTAATTACACCAGGAGTCTGAAAACATTCAGAAGGAGGGACTGAGGTTTCCTAGCTGTGACGCAAGAGAAGAAACAACCATGAACAGTGATTTAAAAAGGCCCTTCCTGGAGAACAAACTTGGTGAAGTCTCCTCTGCTGCTGGGCCAGACTGGCCAAGGGAGGCCAGAGCTTCTGGGACCACAGGAAGACATGGGAGGATGGGCAACAATCCCAATCTGGAGCTGAGATGGTATTCAAATTTGGACTGATGGCTTTAGCTGTGGTAGTGGTGCAGGGACTAAAGCACCCTCAAACCAGGGCGAGAAGGTCGGTGGAGATGGTAGTAATGTGAGGGGGTAACACTCATCTTAACTAAGGCAGCAGTGAAAACCTATCCCCAAAGTATGGGCAGTCAAGATGAAGGGAAGGATGTGATTTAATCCATTTTCCCCATTCCCCACGATTTTTCACGAGATGCCATGTTCCTGCCAGAGACATCTCAGTGTCAAATCTTGGGGCTGCATTTTCATCCAGGAGACGTGAATGGATTAAAGAGTGAGGGAATGTAATTAATTTGATTATGCGTAAATAAACTTGGGCTATGGAAATGGAATTAGTGCGGGATGTTTTAATCAAAGGAAAAGATGAATAGGCAGTCAGATAATGCCCAGGCACTGGTCACAGTATTCACAATTTATAGCCTGTGTTGCCACATAGTCAATTTGGGTTTAATTTCATTCCATTGCTTGAGCTCTCTTTTATGGCACCTCTCTCTGATGGAAATCGGGTGATGAGAGATGCCTGTTTTTTTGGTGTTTAGAACTTGAAGGGTGTGCTTGCCTGGGATATTCAAGATCATGGTCCTTTTTCTGCTGCCTTTGGGGTGACTTTTCATAGTCCCCAGAGGTGAACTTCTTCCCTGGCTCCTGCAGCATCTCCTGGGACCAGGGGGATTGCTCCTTCAGGTGATTTAAGATCTGGGGAGAACAAAGCGTAGGCTAGGAGAGCTCACAGCAATGCAGAGATGGAATGGCCTTCATTCCTTATGTTCAACCCCTCTAGAGAAGGAATAGAGGTAAATGGATATGCCACTGTAACCATGAATATGAACTGAATGGGGATGGTGCATCCAGTTCAGTTGGGGATTTTGATCCCTGCCTGGGGATTTTGTACTTCCCAAGTGTATTTCTACTGGTCCTCTCTATTCCAGCAGTGACATGTGCTGTGGAAAGGCAGACACCACAGCCCAAGGGAAGTGATTCTGGGTCCCATTGTTGTGCTCAGTCCAACTAGCCTTTCCTGAATCCTAGGATCAAGTGATAATTCAGGTTAGAATAGAGCAAAAGGTCTTCTACTCCAGCCTCTTGCTCCAGTGAGCTTCAGAACAACCTCTATGGGCAACCTGTACCAACACGTGACCACCCTCCTCATGAAATCACTTCTCCTTAGATCAAGTTGGACCCTCTTTCATTTTGTCATAGTTTTCTCTCTTGAGAACAGTGACGCTGTGCCCATCAGGGGAGCAAGACAGTGGGGTCAGACCCTGCCCCAGTTTCTGCTGTGGGAACCAGCCTTGGCAGGTGATGGATGTCAGCCCTAGCTCTGGCATCTTTCCCTGGGCATCGCCAGAAGCTGTGACCTCTCTCTTTTCCAACCAGGGGAGGGTATTTCCAGGTGGCTGCAGAGACCAAACCCTAAGAAGGGGATACCCAGTGCTTAGGCTTTTGGTGGGAGACTCCTTGTGAGCTGCATGCTGGTGTTACCTGTCCACGGGCTCTGGATTTTGACGTGCGGGTCAGGCTGGGATGTGACTTGTTGCTGGAGAAAGTGTGTGTGTGGCTGTGAACAGGTCACTTGTGGTACTGAAAATGCAACTGCAGTTTGTCATATGCAATGACTGGGCTGCTGGAGGGGAAGAGGGATGGGGGTGATTTGCAAGCCAAGAACATGAAGCCAGAGCCTGCCAGGGGATGTCAGCTCTTGACTTCTCTCCCACTCCATAAGCACTGTCGTACACACATTTTGCCCTCCCAGACATCATGTGTCAATTCACACATATGGACCCACATTTTCTGAGTGTGCATTGATGCTGTTCCCCTGTGCACAGTCCTCCTGCAGGCACAACCGACCCCACTCTGCCACCCCAAGCCCACATGGGCAGCTCTGTGACTCTGAGCCAGCAAACAAGTCTAACTAATAAGTCCAGCTTTGGGTGCAGAGAGTGCCCTGCCTGCTGTGAGTGATCTGGCAGGTCTGGGTGTATTGGGCAGCTTGTGGGAAAGAGCATGGCAGGTTGGGGAGCTGCTTCAACCTCTCCAGATGGTCTTTATGCACTGTATAACAACATCTTCCCTCCCTAGTTCTCAATGGCACCTGCATGCACACACACATTGACCCACAAAGTTAAATTTGGTGCTACGTTTTCTCCAGGAGCTTGGCAACTCACAAGTTCAAGGGAGGAAAATGTCTTCTTTCTCTGTCTTTCCCTTCTGACCTTTCCTGCCCTGGTGCCTAAGCTCCCTGCAAAGAAAGGGAGTCAGGCTCGTGCATTTATGAGCTGTTCCATTCGTGACTGCAGATTTGCAAAAATAATAATAATATTAATATAAAAAGACCACTTCCTTTCATTCTGTGGAACAAAAATAGCAAGTTCCAACCCATAAAATTTTATGAACAACAATAAAATGAAAATGTTGTCCCCTCTATTGAGTTGTTTAAGAGGCTGCTATGGGATTTGCTCACCTTGTCATTCGTGCACTCCACAATGGGGACATAAATTATGTGAAACAAGTGTAAGACTTGCGCTCACACGCACATGCCTGTACACCCACGTAGCAGGGAAAGGGAGAAGGCACAGGATAATCTGTGGTGGGTTAAACACCTCTGGCTTATGCATACATTTATTTTAGAGTGAATAAAGGATCGTTGTCAAAGCACAACACAACGCTATACCAGTTTGGCTGCTCCCCATCCTTTGCCTACGGGCCACTTATTCATGAAGCTGATCCTACAGTCGTTAAGTTCTTCCTCATCTCGATCCATATCAAGGACCTCATCAAGGGTCTCTGGGAGCAGGAGGGAATGCTCTAAGCACCAGGCCAATCAGGTGCAGTCTTTGTCCTTACTAACTGCAATTTTCTGGGAAAAAAATATTTCATTAAAAAAAAAAAGCCCCAAACCTTTCTTGACCAGCCCTGATGATAACTGCCTAATATTTCTCACCTTCTGAGCTGAAATTTCCAACTTTTTTTAGCCCAATAGAAATGCTCCAGAAGCAGTTCAAAGAAAAATGGTATTTTCAATACAATGACAATGAAATCAAATGTGTTTCCACCTACTTCACAAATTCACGTAAAAAAATGTGAATTTTTGCTCCGAGAAGCTGCAGAATAATACTGGATGTTGGAAGCTGTTGTTCTGGGACATCAAAACATGGCATGGGATGAGCCTTATAGGGGAAGACTTAAATCAATAAGCTTTGAGCCTGGGAAAATAGGATGTTCATTGGAGATGTGTACAGCCAGCACAAAGGTTTTTTTCCCTTGCAATGTTTTGCATGTGAGGAGCGATTCTTTCATCTGGATTATTCCCTCATTAAAACTAAGGCCTGTCAGATTTGCTGCCAGGATCAGGGCTAGGCTTCCTAAAGTGCTCACCTGGGTAGCTGTTCATTTGTGAGGGCTTTAAGGAGGGCTGCACTGAGATACGTGTCATTAGGGGGACGAACCACATTTTTCACGCAGATTTGAAGACCATTTAGGAAGTCCTGCCTCCCAGTCTGCCTGAGATAGAGTGATCCAGAGTTCCTTTGCATGAGCACCTTCATATCTACATGCTAGAAAAGCTTGAGGAGAAAACCCAGCCACTTTATTTCCACCCCTTTATAAAGAATAGCGAACCACCCTGGAGATTTTGCCGTTAAAAAGGACATTCAAATGAACACACTTGAAAATTTCTGAACTCCCTGAATCTCATTATTTCCAAAACTCAAAGCTCTCACAATTAATTTTTTCTTCAAATAGCTGATTTGTTTTGCAGCTTTTGTCTCTCAGGATATCAAATCCTCCTGTACAACATGGCAGAGGGGAATTAGCAGAGATCTCCCAGGGCAGTGTGAGCTCCCTGGGTTCCCCCTGGCCTGCTCCCTCACTCCACAAAAATGGTGAAACTGGAAGTACTTTTCATGATGCTCTTTCTGCTTAGCTGCTGGGATGCTGTGATCACCAGCGAAAGGGACAGGATGAGGCCACTGGAGAGGTTATGTGAAAAAAGACATTGGCAGACCATCACTGATGGATTCGCGGTGGAAATCTGTGATGTTGCTTCCACATCCCACCCTCCGATCTGTACTTCTCATGCCTGCCTAGAGTCTGGACACTGACTCCCAGAGATAATTAATGTCTCCAGGGAGACCTTATAGCCCCTTTCAGTCCCTAAAGGGGGCCCCAGGAAAGCTGGGGAGGGACTCTGGATCAGGGAGGGGAGTCATAGGATGAGGGGGGATGGTTTTAAACTGAAAAAGGGGAGATTTAGATTGCATATCAGGAAGAAATTCTTTGTTGTGAGGGCGGTGAGCCCCTGGCCCAGGTTGCCCAGAGAAGCTGTGGTGCCCCAGCCCTGGAGGTCTTCAAGGCCAGGTTGGACGGGGCTTGGAGCCACCTGGTCTAGTGGGAGGTGTCCCTGCCCATGGCAGGGGGGTTGGAACTAGATGATCTTTAATGTCCTTTCCAACTCAAACCATTCTATGTTTCTATGGTTCCATTACTCAATCAAAAATCCCCCAAGAACAGAGAGTAAGACTCAAGAGTCCTGAGCCACTCAACTCTGCTTCAAATGATCATTTTCTTTATTTGCTGCTTTTCCTCACATCTGCAAAGGAAACCCCCAGATTTTGTCCTGCCCTGGGACCAGCTGCTAAATGACATGGTAGGGAGAGGACTCAGGGGTCTTGTCCCCCTGCCCCATCAGTGCTTGCAGTCCCCGTGGCTGCAGTCCCTCTGTTCCCCCTGTGCTAAAATCTTTTTCAACTAATCTGAGCAGTTGGCAGATTTTGTGTGTCTAATGGGCTGCGGATGGCACGGGTAGTTAACCGTTCGCAAACTGCTTGGTGATACCAATTGCATTATCATAGCCGGCAAGAGATTAAGGCTCCAATTAAAAAGAGACGGGGGCAGTGACCAACCGTGAGCAGCCTGGGTTTCCAAAGAGCCCATTTAGGGACTGATTGAAACAGTAATGTGGCGGGAGCAAGACGGGAGCTGAAGGGCCCCCGGGAAGTAATTTATGTTCCTGTAATTGAGGGGGAGGGTGTGGGGTGTCCCCCCCCAGGGCTGCTTGGGGCAGGGTTTCCAAGAGGTCTTGCTGGACAAAGGGGAGGAAGGAAAATTGCTGCAGATACGCAGGACATAGCTAATACTTTGGTTCTACCAGATCACTGCAGAGCCAGGATGGTTCATGGACCTGTGGAGTAAGCTGTGTTGGCCATGAACTGCTGCTCCAGGACCTCAGCTCTTTCTTGAAAAGCCACTTCTCTCATTCTCCCAGCATCAGTACCTGCTTTACAGGGCTCTCCCCTCTGCCTCCAATCATTTTTTCCCTCCTTCTCCCTTTCTCCCAGCAGGAGTTGCCCAGCCTGGTCTTGGTTATTCAACACCAGGCAGCAAAATACAATGACCTGCATTACAGGAGCTGTGTTTTTGTGATGGATTAGAGAGTGAAAGAGGAGTTTCTAGCTGAACCTTCCCTGGAAAAAAACTATTTATCTGATGGGGAGGTTGGGAAAAAGAAAGAGTGTGTGTTTGCAGAGATGCTAGAGCACAGAGCAGCACCAGCAAGCTCTCTGTATTAGGACCAGGGGTCATACAGTGCACAGTGAATAATAGATGGGAGCAAACAGACCTGTGAGTATTTAGTTCTCAAGTGGTTGAAGACCAAGGTCTGCACCCAGGGAAGGTGAACAGTCTTGTGAAAAAAAGGCCATGGTCTGGTCTTGAACCATCACAACTATGCACACAGGGAAAGGCAGGGACCGGGGCTGACCTGGCAGCTTGGGAAGCTGCATCTCACATGCCTATGGTGTTTGGTTTTGGAAAGGTCCCTATCACACATGAAAACTCAGACAATTAGCACTGCCCTGGCCTTTTTTGGGTGTATTCACCTGGGGCTAGGTAGTTTGCTACTCTGCTTGTAGATTTTAGTAGTATGGACATTGGCTCTTCTGTGCCAACCAATCTCAGTGGAGGCCCTAGTGCAGAGATGTTACCTTTAAACCCTAACTTGTGATGCCTGACCTTGCAACCCTCATCCCCTTTGCTCTGGACCTTGGGGATGTGTATTATTTCCAAAGTCTTTAGAGGAAGCTGAAAATGCCCCCAGGCATTGTACTGACACCCACTAGCTTCCAAAAGGAGATGGCACTTCTTGCTTCTCCTCAACCACAGCTGGGGAGCAGCTGAAGACAGAAGCAGGCTGCCTTTTTCATCATCCCAGACCCAAGGTTTTCAGTGTTTCACAGGTATTTACTCACTGGAGGGGACTGGGAGAAATGGGACTCCTTCTCATTGACTTTGGAGAAGGGTGTATGAAGCAAGTTTGGACTCTTTGTGTCTCTATCACAAGTGCAAATAATTATGCTCTGTCTTCTCTCCTCCCCCATCACCATCATTTTCTGTCCAGAACACTTACCTACATCCTTACCAGGTGCCAATCTTCTCCCCATCTGGCCAGTTTGCACTTCTCTGACCTCTCTTCCCAACTTTCCGCCCAGTGCTGCTGAACACTTATATAGCCTACATTTCCACTGGAGTGTGGGCTCCCTTCTGAGAGCAGAATATCACCCTGGGAACATGATCCCGGTCGATAACTATTGACTGATAAACCAACAATGCATTTCAGTGCAATCTTGTCGATTGGTGGGATTGATTTATCTACCTCTCTTTCTCCAAAGGGCCAACTCTTCTGACAGGCTCCTGATTTACAACTGGGGATCGGAGCGCCAGGACAGTCAGGTTACTGCTCTCCATCAGTCATGGATTCAGATGCTGAGGCTCTTTGCTTTTCAGAGAGGGACAGCAGCAGTGTTTGTGGCTGGAATGAATCCAGGGGAGGGGATGGGCTCAGAGGTGCAAGTCTTCAGTTAGGTCTCTGGTAGCCTTGGATTAGTTTTCTTCATTTTCTGGTTAGCGATGAGGGCTGGAGATTCCAAACAAGTTACATTTCCGGAAAGCTACTCACCCATCTTGATGGTGGCCTTGGGTTTCCACCACTTATTGGATGTGGCATCCCTGGAGGGTGAAGAATGGCTGCTATTCCTGGTGATGGGAGCTGCCCTGCTCATCTTGCAGCGATGGTGGTGACAACAGATATCCCAGTCCTCTGGGTTCGACAGGGTGGGAAACCCCCAGATCTCTCCCTAACCCAGGATAGGAAAAATCATCATGGGAATGTCATGTCTTGTGGGATGTCTATATGGACAAGCTGTCTGTCCCTTGGTATCCCATGGGAGAACTTCTGTGGTCTCTAGTCCTACCTCTGAAGATGCTTCACAGTCTTCTCCCACAGGGTCACCAGCTCTGGGAGTTTTTGTTGTAAATCCCTTTTACAAGAACTTGTAAAATGAAAGATTGAAGGATGGTAGATGCTTCATCCCTGGAAACATTCCAGGCCAGGTTGGATGGGTCTCTGAGCAACCTGATCTAGTTGAAGATGTCCCTGCGCATTTCAGGGAGTGAGGCTGGACAAGATGACCTTTAAAGGTCCCTTCCAAGCCAAACTATTCTATGATTTCATGGCATCACAGTGGCTTACAACTCCTGTTCACCTTAAGAGCACCCCGTAGTTCCCACCTTGTCGGCATTCTTGACCTTCGCACCTCATTGCCTTGGAGAACAGAGAGGCAAGCCCTAAGCCTTCGGGATCAGTCCCAGATATTCACAGATATCTGATGTCTGTCTGGGACTTGATAACTCATATGCAACCATGATGAGGCTGGGAATCCTGACCATCTCTCTGAGTCCGTAACTTGCCATCCAGTCCATTCTCTCCATTTTTCTGTGCATCCACCTCACACGTTTGGGGGCTCCTGACCCCTGGGGGATTTGAATTATGCATACGGTGTAGCTGCCACGTACCTCACAACGGGAGGTCTCCATTTGCTATCTGAGTGCCTCTGCACATGGTCAGTCACCTGCACTCAGTGCTCCTGTGATGCTTTGGCTGCAGCATTGCTTAGGTTGCTGCTGGGTTTCATCAGAGTCATGCTTTTTGTAGGGGACAGGGCTGTGCACAGATCCTTATACTTATGAGCTTTTCAGAGTGGAAATTCTGCCAGCTGCATGGGCAGGCACACATGCTTGTAAAGGAGGGAGCCTTGTTTCAGCTACTGCCAAGATGGAGCTACTTCCAGAAGGTGTCTCCATGCTGGAGCATGGATTCCCTGTAGCCAGGCAAAAGATTAGGTTGGGGAGTGGAAAACACGGCACTGACTCTGAGTCTGTGGGAAATCTCTGTGTGACATGGCTCAAGACTATACCTGGGGTGAGGCATGAGGAATGCCTGTTTTTATCACGACTGCCACTGGGTAATGCTTCATCAAAGGTCTTATGGTAGGCCTATATTTTGGCATTCTTCTTGACTGCGGTTGCTTGGGTCAAATGGGCTCTGTTCCTCCTCATGGAGACATATTTTGTTTAATGGTGAGGGAGGCTGTGTAGTCTTCATCAGTTTTGAGCTATGGATCATAGAGTTGTGGACTGTGGGCAACCAATGAGGAAGCTGTGGAGTGACTGCCACTGATTGGCTGCCTTTGCCCAAGAGCTACTTCTGCCATCACTCCTCAATGAAGAGAGGGTCAGAACATCTTCCATGCATCCACAATCCAGTGATTAGTGGTACAAGTTGGTGAAGATATCACCACATGGCCTCAAAAGGCAGACATGCCGTTTGCCATGAAATTTCTCCCTTCCTACTACAAACCCATTTCAACCTGACTATGACATCTTCCCCTTTTGAAGGCAGCTGGTGAAAGTATCCTATAAGGCAGCCTCCTCAGCATTCAAAGGAAGACCTGAGGCATGGGAAGTGACTTTTAGTTCATGCAGGGAGTTTGTGACGAAGATAAATGCCTTAATTGCAGAACTGAACAGTTTCAAATACCCTCTGTTGTTTCTTTCTGACCAATACTCTTCTCGATGTTAATTGTCACGGTTTGTGATTAAAAGGGCAGGAACTGTATCTCCTCTGCTGTCTTGGGGGACAGAGTGGTTTGGATTTAACATGCAGTTATCTGTGTAGAGGGTGCCTTTGCACCTCCCAGTTTGACAAACGATCACACAAGTGTTACCAACCTTCTCTTTAAGAAATGTTCCCCAATTTAGGATGTAGTGAAGCACAGACAGATCAAGTGATTTAGAGCAGGGGCACAGCCAGGAGAAGAATTTGGGATTGCCAGGGTGCTATGCTTGGGCACAAGAGACCTGCCTTCCCTCCTTCAGTCATCTGCACTGTCTAGTCTGTCAAGGCTCCTGAATGATCCCACCATGGGTTTGATTCCTTCATGCTCGGTATTGCAAGATCCACTTCACCTTCCTCACCAGTTAGACAGCACCAGTACTAGTGTTGTAAAACCAGTTAGCTCAGAAGAAAACAAACTCATTTTCACTGTTTTGCTACTAGGTATGAATACAAAAAAATATACTCCCGTGTTTTGGGGCAGAGACATTCAGAGTCAAATCTGTGTTTATACAGCATACGTGCTTATCAGACTGGCTGACAGGGGAATGCAATCCCATCTTAGGAACTGCTCCAGGATTTTCCACGAGCAGGTGATGCTTCGATGTTAAATACCCACAATGCTAGGTAAGTGAATTGCAAGTCTTTCAAAGTTGCATAGGATTAACTTTGAACTAAATCCCTGAAAAACCACATGGCTGGTGACATTTCAGTTGATCCCTCTTCTCCAAGCAGGGCATGCTAAGGTTTCTGCTCCGAAGCTCCATGCTTGCCTGGTTGGTCACGGTGGTGGCTGAACAGCTGGGGAGATTTCTACCCAGCATCATCTTTATCAAGAATGATTTGTCTTTTGAGACACTTTTCTTCCATGCCTTAGAAACTTCTTTTTAAATTGTTACAGCCTGGAAATACTTGTATTGCCTGTTTTCTCCAAGCAGGGGTTGTCTGGTCTTTTCCTTTGCTTCTGGTCTCATGTAACAGCAGAAGGTACATGAACCACTGAGGCACGTACATATGGAGTAACCTGACCATCAGATGGGGTTGCAAAGTTTTGGGTGCATATTAGGAAACCATAAGTCAGTGCCTGGTTGGGTGTAGTGAATTATCCCATCATAAAGGGATCCCAATCCTCTAACTGGTTCAGCAGCTGGTGTAATGTAGTTACTTGATCACAACTGTCATCTGAGAAGAGCTTGGCTCAGAGCTATTCAGGGCAAAATGGGCCCATCAAGCAATCTGACGAGATTGCTTTGTTGACAACCCAACATCCAGAGACAGTTTGAAGTAGTATGAACCTTTCAGAAAGCTTTCAGGTATGTTTTGAAGAGATACAGGTGATCTGCTCTTCCACTTCTTTAGGAAAGATGTTCTGATGATTAACTACCCCATCAAGAAAGTGAATCCTCCTTTTGTTCTATGCAAACATATACACATATATAGGAACTATGTATATGCATATATTCATAAAAATATATGGAAAGTGTTATTTATTTATTTAAGTGTTCAGCCTTTGGAGACTGTTTTAAATTTTTATATTTCTTCCTCATCCTTACCCACTGGTTGAACATGACAAGTTTTATTTCTCCTCTCACTAGGATTCTGCATAGGAGCAAGTAATCTTATAACTGATGTGAATGATAAATCCCAAATACACTTAATTAACTTTAATATCTTTTTGTTTTCTTTGTGGTAAGCTACATTTGTGAGTTTCCTTTGAAATGAAACTTAAGTGCCACTTTTTGCTACTGCACCAAATAAAGCTCAGGTGCAGATGGCTGTGTTTCATCGTTGGCCATGGGAAGTTGCACTTTTTCTAGCCAATGCCAACTTTGGCTATTGTGTCCTCCAAAATTCATACTGTTCACTGGGATTGTGACTCGTACGGGCTGGCAGCAGGTCTCACAACAGAAGGTAAAGCCATAAAAGGAAGAAGTTTCCCTATGAACTTCCACTAGTGTCCTTCCCTTCTAAGACAATGCCTGCTTTTCGCAATTCAGGAAAGTTTTTGTAAAAGCATCTGCAAATCCCTCATCAGGGCAAACAAGAGACCTAGATACCACTGATGAACTCAAGGCTGAATGCTGGGGAAGCAGAGAGAAACCTATGGTCTCTCAATATTGCTGAACTCCAGGCCAGGCTGCTCTGGAAAGGATGTGCATCCGTGGTGGTAGGCTGGTATTTCTGGTTTGAGTTTGAAGCATAGTTAGCACTGAGATTAGTATTTGATCACTGCACCTAAAGAGGATTTGGAGTTGAAGGGTTTCCAGGGAGACTGTAGAAACTGTAGTAATTCCATCGTTATGGCATTAAAAAAAATTGGTAGCCAAGTGATTTCGTTGTGTTGGCCAACAGAGCATAGACACCAGCATGCTGACCCTCTAGACATTCTTTAGCCCCAGGCTTTGCTAATTTTCTCTTATGTTAATCATAGAATCATAGAATGGTTTGGGTTGGAAAGGACCTTAAAGATCATCTAGTTCCAACGCCCCTGCCATGGGCAGGGACACCTCCCACTAGACCAGGCTGCTCAAAGCCCCATCCAGCCTGGCCTTGAACACCTCCAGGGATGGGGCAGCCACAGCTTCTCTGGGCAAGCTGTTTCAGTGCTTCACCACCCTCAGAGTAAAGAATTTCTTCCTAATATCCAATCTAAATCTACCCTTCTTCAGTTTGAAACCATTACCCCGTGTCCTATCATTATACTCCCTGATCCAGAGTCCCTCCCCATCCTTCCTGTAGGCCCCCTTTAGGGACTGGAAGGGGTTATAAGGTCTCCCCAGAGTCTTCTCTTCTCCAGGCTGAAAAACCCCACTGACTCAGCCAACCATTTCAGCCCATCACCTATGAAATACATTGAATTTAGAATTGTTATCATTCGGGTCATATCTGTATCATACTAAATGCTCTGACAAAACACTCTACTTTTCCCAGATTATTGAGAGTTACTCCACTTCCTTATTGGAATTAACTTTGGTTTCTGTGTTGCGGTTTTTCAGAAGGATTCAAAGGTAGTGCTTGGGCAGGCGTTGGAGAAGATTGTGGGTAGAAGATAGTAGATGTATAATGAGGTGTGAGAGAAATAGGAAACTGGACTGTAAATTCTGGATGAGATGGACGGACAGGCCTAAACCAAGGCGTTCCAGCAAAGAGTGAGGAGGACTTTATTTTATCTCAGGAATATACCAGTAGAATAAGGAAATTGTAAGGTGTGTTTGGAGAAGGTGGAGAGGGCAAGGAAAACAAAAGGTAAAAGAGATGGGAGGCTGGGAACTGATAGTTAACACTTAGAGGGCTGCAACTAAACATAGTTTCATGTAGACTATGGAGAAAGGACTTGCATGTTGCAATCCTGTCAATCGGGTCTGTAGGTAAAGCCAGGCTGGAGGATTTCCCTTCTTCAGAGTTAGCCACGTGAGCAGCTCTTCTAGGAATTAGTTTCTTCTTCAGGAGACCTTGTGTCTTATGGAGGTGTGAGGTATGGTAAGAAGTCAAGAGGAAAGTAATAGATCATCCTTCCAGCCACTGGCAGAGACTCCTTACTTGAGTTGAAGATGCAACTAGTTCTTCTGGCAGCTGTTACTCATCTTCCTTCCCATTCTCCCAACTTTTATAGCCATTTCAACCTGAAAATTTGATAAAGTCTCACTGGGCAAGAACAATATGGAGCCCTTAAAGACCTAGACATCAAGGTAAGGGTGAAGTTGAAAGCTTTTACAGATGGAACATGGTGGGCTTCTCATGGCATACTATCTATTGGGATTCCCAAAACCATAGCCTTTTATCTGCTGGATAAATGTCACAGGAGGTCTGGAGATGCCCCAAATCTTGCAAGGAACCTTCAAGAAAAGCAAAGAAAAACTTCTCCCAAGTCCTCCCATTTCTAGTCTGTCTTCAGTGAGGGACTGTGAAGGAGACAACAAGAAGACATTTCTCCACAACATGTTTTAATGAAGGACATGTCATAGTGCGGCCATGTAAGCCCTTCCTGCTCATCACTCCAGACTTTGCTTTTTAATGAGGGAAGAATGACTCACTCACTGCTGCTGAGCTTGTCCAGCACCATAGGTCCATGCAGTGGGTAGGAACTGGGAAACTCAGACCATGGCAATGTAGGACAACTATTAGCTTTTGTGCTTATCACCTTATCTTCCTGGAGAGCGCATCTCTCAGGCCTAAGACTTTTCTCATTGTCCATGTCTTTTGAAAGTCCTCTATCTGGGCAAGAATGGACATATCTCTTCAGCAGGGACTTGATGGCAGCCAACAGTAGATGCCCTCTAGGACTGGCAGTATTTCCAGGGCCAACAGGGTCATCTTAATCTCACAGAAGGGATTAAGGCCAGAAGTCACTGCCCTGTCCCATTTCCATCCTAGTTGGGAATGGAAGAGAATCCAGTTTTAAATGAACTTCCTGCTCTGATAACCATAGAGCAATAGTGATGGATGAAGTCTCTGAACTAATGTGGTATTGTTTCCTCCCTCCCCTCCCCTCCCCTCTCCTCTCCTCCCCTCTCTATCTTCAAAAAGAAAGAAAAAAAAAAGGGAGGGGGATGAGAGTCTGTCAAGTTATTTGATCTAACATCCACACGCCATGTTCACCTTGGCAGATGGCAGGAGAGATGATTGCTTAGCACTGCATGTTTGACATCTCACAGAAATAGCAAGGTTGATGTGGTAGGCCTGTAGCCATTGGCAGCTGCTATGGTACCTACGCTGGGAGAGGGAGGTGCAGACTTCATTTCACACCTCCTGATGCAAAAAAAATGCTTTCGGGGAGCAACTCATGGTACATCTGCTTACCCCCGCAACCCCCTCTTCCTCTCCCCCGTTGGCTCGTGGTGGTGGTTGGCGGGTAGCATGCTGTTGCTTGCCTTGTCACCAGCTTGTGTGACAGGTGAGGTGACACGGAGTCTGCAGAGTTGCAAAGGAGGTTGCTCCGGGGCTTTCCCACACTGGGGAGGTGAGCTCGCTCCAGCGGGGGGGTGTGGGGGAGCTAGGTGGGAAAGCAGACAAACATCTGTTCACTTCTCCACTTTGCAAAGAACAAGAAGGCAAATGGGAAGGAGGTGGCAGGAGAGGGTTGCATTTCTGGCCAGTAAACCAGGCAAGCTATCCCTACCCAGGCTTCCAAGGGTTAAGGTTGACCCAAGCAGAGGGTGACCTCTCCATCTCCTCTAAATGTGTGGAATAAGGAATGACCCAAGGACTTTGCTCAGGAAGTTTGGACATCCAAGTACTACAATTGTATGTGCTATTGCAAGAGTTGAGCTTCCAAATGACCATCTCTGGGCACGTGTCCTGCCCTTTCGCAAAGTTGTGACTGCTTCTGCAAAGTCTCTTGCCTGAACCTTTGGTAGTGAAGCTCCTGCTGATTTCCTGGCCTTGATTAATTTGGTGCTGCGGAGGGTGAATTGCTGTGTATACTGGAAAATATGTGTTCAAGAAAGTCAGAAACCTGGGAGGAAAGGGAAGGTGGCTCAGACAACATCATCAGTCCATGGGCTACTCTCCCCACCATGCAAAACTGGAAGGACCTTCCTCACATCACCTGTTGTTGCAAGAAAAACTCAAGGAAAGTCAGATTCAGAGTCATAGGCTACAAGGGTCTGTGCTGCAATTGCACCTGTCTCTTTCGGGAAATTTATACTGAGAAGTTTATGGAAGTTGGAGTATAAGGAACACAACTGCTATAACCAAGGTCTCTCCTGATAACTACATCTGTGAAGCTTCTAACTTCTTTAAAACCACAGCTACAATAGTCATGAAATGTCAACTGTCTTGGATCAACAATTATGGGAAAATCTTGAATCAGAGACCACCAGGGAGAACTCCCTGTCTCCAAACTAAATCAGTCCCAAGCTGGAGACGTTTAATTTGGGTGCCTCAACTGGGGAGCAAGCACGCAGGGATCTGGAGATTGTTTCTCTAACTCATTGTAGCTATTGCCTAAATCATTACATTTTGTAGGCTAAAACAATGCTTAGAAGTGCAGCAAGGAGTGACTGGAAACTTGCATCACAGAAAGCATGAGAGGAAAGGAAGGCATGGAACAGCACTAAAGCATTGAATGGCCATGGTCTTCAACCAGCTGGAGAATCAAAGTAGTCTTCAAATGTTAATTTTGATAACCTCCTCTGGAATTGTCCATTTCTCAGGGGCTTCATTCAGCTGGGTAAAGATGGTGCCTACTGTTGTCTGAGGTATCCGATAGCATGCAAGTTCTTTGCATGGGATTAGGATATCCCATGGAGATCTGTGGGACACCTGAGCCCTTTCAGACTGGCAACTGAAGGTCAACCAGATTACCTTAAGGTATCTCCAAAGGCACCTCTGTGGACAAGTGGATTGAGTTGCTGGAAATAAAAGACATGGATGCTCAGCAGATCCAATGGGAATAGTGAGAATATCTTCTCTTGTCATAATGTGGCTCTGGGCTGGACAGCTGAAACACATGGTCAGTACAGTGTCAGAGCTTTAGTAGATGTGAATCAATCCATTGTGGCTGAAACTGTTGCCATCTGATGGCTGGACCCGCAAACTGGTAAGGCTCAGTGGGGTTCCTAAGCAGTCCCCAATATGGCACCCTTTAATTGTCCCCTGTGATGGCAATCTCTGTGCAATTAGACTGTCATTAGCTCATTTTGAGATGGGAATGAGGCACGTGAGAGCATTTCATGGCTGGCATTTCAATGCCTCTCAATAGCTCAGCATGCGAAGGAGGGGATAAGAGAGGGATTTGCAAAGTGCATTGAGTTTCCTCTTTGTCTGTGCGCAACATCAGGAAAATTCCCTTTAAGGTGACTGCTCCTGTCTATGATCCAAATATTGCAGAGCCCTTTTCTGCACCCTGCCTTCCGAACAATTTGCACTTCCAAGAGCCTTTAGTTTAGTGACAATCGCTATGACGCTATGACACAATGGCCCCGACAAGCGCTAACTCTTGGGAGAGCATCATGGAGAGGGCAGAAGGGGGAATGGATAGCGCTGGAGGGAGGTGATGTGTTTCACAGCTGGTAGGCTGCATGCTTTGCCTCTCCAAATGTGGGCCTGGCTGCCACTAATGGTTGCCCTGGTGCTTGGTGGCACTGCTGGCCAATGTCTGTGTGGAGGCCACCCTGCGAAGGAGCTGAGGTCACCGAGCAGCGCATGACTCCCGGAGCAGCTGTCAGTGTTATTTTGTTTGGCAGCCTCTTCTTCTCACAGCCGGAAAAACTGAAACCTAACCCCTCAATGCACACTTTGTTTTGGAATAAGCTGCTGGAATTGGTGGTTCCTGGGTCCAGCGTGGGATATAAGCTCCTGTCCATCAGGATGATGGGGCTGGGTGACAGCTTGCCTCTCTCGCTTGCACAGGTTGGCAAGGGCTGGAATGTTGTTAGCCAAGTGCTTTGCTACCTGCGAGGGGGAGAAGAGATGGTCCTGTGGCTGAGATGCTAGATATGGCCTCCAGAGGTCTAGAGCAGATGCAGAATAATGCAGATCTCCTTGGCCCTACCTTTTCCTTTCTGGACTGTCTGATCACAGGCTTTTTCAGGGATGAATTGAATTTGGGCAGAGCCAGCACAAGTGGGATCTCGCTGTTTGCGTTCCATGGTCACTTAGCTAATAAGCTGCTAGATGACCTTTGTTGTCTACCTCATCGTAAATAATATTCTTCTGTAGCTCTTCAGAACCTAGACCGTGGCTGGAGGACTTGGTTTTCCTCATGCTCTGTGATCACACTGCATCTCACAGCTCCATTTCTAGCTAGTCCTGGTGAAATGTAGAAAAGCTGCAGGCAGTCAGCAAGAATCTGCTTCTTTCTTTCTGTAAGGGCATCCTAGAAAGCTGCCATCTATCTCAGATGCCTTGGTGCCCAAGAAGGAAAGTAACACACTTTCTGAGTTTGCCACTTGCAAAATCAGTCTAAGTCCATAACTTTAAATTGCCACTAGAAAGCGACTGTGAGTGAGCTAGTTGGGTATCTGCATAACAGATAAACCCATGGGAGAGCTTTGAAATCAACCACCCCAACACTCTGCGTGGATTAGCTTTACTGTAGCCTTCACGCAGAAGAATCGTGGCACAGGATGAGTCCAAGCCTCCCAAGTGCCTCACGAGAACCCATACAAAGCAAGCACACCTAACATACCTGTATAGTAACAACGTCTCTTGCCTTTACAATCTGCAGATAATGCTTTCATGTCCCCCTGACATCAGTACAGTTTTCCCCTGCTCTTTAGGTGAAATATCAGTGGGTTAATGTCACTGACTGTTTGAACATGGGTCAATGTGAAGATGAAATATTGACCAGCAAGCACCAGATTTCCCAAATATTCTGGTGGCTTTCTCCAAATGGAGCTTTTGTTTGGGATGGGGGGGGTGTCAAAAATTTCATAGTCTGTAGGGGGTGTCAAAAATTTCATAGTCTGTCCATCTGTTTCTTCTCTTGTCCACCAGTGTTTGGAGCAGGTCCTCTGAGAGCATCCATTGCTTCATGCTAATTTTCTGACTTCAGTTTTTCAGAGATTTCATCTAAAAGGTTTTAATTTATCCCCCAGTCTTACAATTTATTCAAACTTTTATTTTACCTTCCCCATGGTGGTCAGAACCAGAGCTTTAAAGCTGAGATGTGATCTACCTGGGACTTGTCAAACACTCATTCAGGCAGCGCTGGAAATCTCCAAGCGCATTTGTCGGACTAAAAGGAATATTGGTCCCAGGAGAGTTCTTACTCTCAGCCTGAGGTGGTAAATTTTGCAGTTCAGTAAACAATCGATTTCGCCTGCACACCTTCGCTAGACTCCACGTAGCAGGAGCTTGACTTCTCCAGTGTTATATCTTGATTCTCCACAGATGCATAGCAGTGACAACCTATCCTCTCCTTTTCCGTGCGCACTAACCATTGCTGATGCTCTGAGGTCTGGAGAGGGAGTTAGAGACATACGGATGGCAGCGGTATGTGCTTTCTCTGTACTTCTCCCCATAGCCCTTATTTCTTGTTCATGCTTAGTTAAAGTCTCACACCATGTGTGTTTGGACAGCTGCTCTCTGCATGGCTCAGCCGTTCACCCCAATGGCCCAAGGAATTCTTGGGAAATTGCAGGAATCACTAATTCATTTTTTTTTCCCTGAATGCCAGTTTCAAGTAACTTTTGTTTCCACTGTGATATTCCCACTGAAGAAACCCGTACAGCCTGCAACACCCCCCCCGGGCCCTGCTGTACATGGGAATGGTTACTTTTACCATCCCTGGGTTTGGTCCACCCATTTCAAATGAACGAAAGTGATTGGACACTAAGTTAAATGCTTTATGACTGCTCTGTGCATGGAGAGTGATGGATGAGATCCTGCTTTTTCCACATCCTTGAATGAAAAGGCTCTTATACAACCTCAAACACAACCTCATACCTCTCTGGAGCCTACTCTGTAGTTGAAAGGGAACTGCAGCTTCACCTCATGTCTTGGATGGGACACCGCTACCCTGGTGAATAGCTCAATTCCGACTTCTCTTCAAGGAATTCACATTCACTGCCAATGAGTGAAATTTGCGTCCCTTCCCAGGTGTCAAACACTGGCCACAAGAGTTAGATCCCTTCTCGTGTACCCTATATTTCAGACACACATCTGGCTATCTGCATGTGACGGCACCCTTACATGCACCTTGGTGGAGTCCCACTGCCAGTCAGCTCTGCAGGGTATCTTTGATACCCTTGCAAGGCAGCTCAGTCTCTTGAGTGAGACTCATTCTACTTGACTTTACCTCTCTATGGGACAGATGAAGTAGGAGGTCTACATCCCTGTATAGCTGATGGAGAGCTGATCAATGCAGTGAGTGGAGTTTAGGGTACCTTTGCATTCTGCAAAGGTAGGTGTCTATTTGAGGATGAGAAGAGTTGTACCCCAGACTATTGACTGTGTTACCTAATTCTCCAGTGACTAAATGGAGTTAAATGTGATCTGTTCAGTTATAGTCCCTAAATCAAAGACAAACAGAGATAGACAAGATGATTGTCTGCAAGGGTAGATTTAGACTAGATATTAGGAAGAAATTCTTGACTGTGAGGGTGGTGAGACACTGGCCCAGGCTGCCCAGAGAAGCTGTGGCTGCCCCATCCCTGGAGGTGTTCAAGGCCAGGCTGGATGGGGCTTTGAGCAACCTGGTCTGGTGGGAGGTGTCCCTGCCCATGGCAGGGGGATTAGAATTAGATGGTCCCTTCCAACTCTAGCCATTCTATGATTTCGGGCATTCAGTGTGTAGATACCTCCACCTGAACTAGATACCTGAAATCCATCATCACTGGAGATGAGATTCCTGCAGGCAGTGATTTGTCTGACCTGTTTAAGACATATCCTTTGGGTGAGCTGAATAATTCCCTAAAAATGCTTCTAACTCTGTATCGACCCCATGGAGAGTCTGTAGACTGCATATGAATTGAGGTGTTTGCACCATAGACACCTGCAGTTGGGGGATTCATCTCTGCATGTGGACCCCGCTATTGACACTCATTGTTTTCCTCTGTTCTCAAGTGTCTCACCGATTTTGTGCCTTCCCCTGATGAGCCAGGTTCATTCACTTAGCCAAGGGATCTGTGCTCAGATCTTTTCCATGCTGATTTCAGCCAAAATCTGCTTGCATCTTCAACCAGGAAGAAATGTCTGTGTGTGATACGTTCGATCAGCGTTCACTCAGCCAGAGAGTAGTGCAAATCTCATGGGATATTGAAATGCTCTTGTCTGATACTATCAAAAAACTACGGACATGTTCTCCTTAATATGTCCTCAGTGTGGCCCTTGGTGTCAGACCCTGGTAAAGAACCTTATGGTTTGCATGCTGGATTTTGCTACTGCTCTCTTCACCTTGTGTCTCCTTCACCTTACCTAGCCCACCCCGATCACCCACAGATTTCATCAGTGAGCTAATCCTTTTGGTTTGCTTCTTCAGATCCTGTAGACGCTGAGTGAGAGCATCTGGATGCTGTAGATGTCACACTAATAGTAGCTGTAGCTTGTGATCCCTCCAGCCTGCTTCTTCCTTTCTATTTATGGCTGCCAAAGGATGCTCTGCTGGCTCTGCCCTGAGCCCTGCGTCATCCTGGAGTTACTGATGTGGTGCAGGGGATGCAGTGAGCACTGTGCTTTGCCAAAAATGGCTGAGGACTAGGGACAATCCAGCTCGATGGTGCCCTCATTCTTTGGGCAGTCAGAACTACCTCTGAATGTGGGACCACAGGAGTGTTTTCTCCCCTTGCTGTTTGCTTCCCAACAAAGACCTTGTGCTGTAAGTTGACTGTAGCCTGAGTGGGATCTGCCCAGCTAGTGGTAAATCAGAGTCATGGAATAATTTAGGTTAAAAGGGAGTGCTGGCATCTTTGGTTCAACCCCTTGCTCAAAGCAGGGCCAACCTCAAAGTTAGATCAAGCTACTCAGGATCTTGGGGATGGAAATTTCACAGCCCCAGGGCCCCTCTTCCAGGGTCTGACCACCCCCAGGGTGAAAATTTTCCCTTACTGCAGCCTGTGATTGTCTCCACTTTGTCCTTTTTCTGGGTACCTCTGAGAAGAGTTTGGCTTTATCTTCTTTATGAACTTCTATTGGGTAGTGAAGACTGCAACTAGGTTCTCCTTTCACCTCCCTCTTTCCAGCTGAACAATTCAAGCTCACTCAACCACTGCTCACTTCGTGAGCTCCACTCCCCAACCCATCTGGGTGACCCCCATTGGACTTTGCGTTTCTTGTACGGTGGCCCTGAAACTGAGCACAGTACTTCGGAAGTGTCCTCCTAAGTGCCACATTGTGGCAACTAATGACTTCCCTTGCCCTGCTGGCTGAGCTCTTGCAAATGCAGTTTAGGGTGCAGTTGGCTTTCTTTACCGAAAGGGATGCTGCTGATGGAGGCGGCATATCTAAGTCAGATCCTTATTGTGTCCTACAAAGGACATCCACAGCCTGAGGCATCACCTGTGCTGGCTTGTTAGCATCTTGATTGAGGAGCCATAGAAATAGATGGACAATGGAGGCTGAATGGCCTCTTGTGTCTCATTGCGGGGGATTCCCTCAGGGATGTTTGGGGCCATGGGGGCAGGGTACAACACTTGTCATACCCATCAGGTCATTTAAGGGCTGGGAAGAAGCTGCAGTTTTGTGTGTTGTACAGCTAGCACTTCTGAAGAGTCGAGAGCTCCACTGCTAGGGGATGCTTGTCTCTTCTGTAAGCCTCACCTTCAAGAGGAGAGGAGAAGGGTATTTTTAGATCACGTTTATTTACTTGAGGAAAACCCCCAGTTCAGCGCACATCGCATTTCAAAACATTTTGGGTTGTGGTGGGAAAGTCTAGAGGTAAAACACAAGTTAACACAACCTGCTTTTCTGTTTGTTTTAGGGGCTTTTGCTTTGTTTTTACGTTTGTCTGTTTTTTGTTTTGTGGCTTTTTTTTATTATTATTAGGAGTATAAACAGCTCATATGTTCTGGCGAATGCATAATCCCAGTATGATCACCTCTATCATGTGAACTGGACCCAGAAGGTGTAAGGCTGGAGCTGGAAGGATGGAGAGAAGACGGACAGTTGCTTTAGGCACTCTAAACTGCGTATTGTCCTTCGCATCTGTTTTAACCCAGTTCTGGGCATCTCCGACTCAGAGCAGGGGAGAGCCATGCACTCAGCATGGCACAGGTCGGTGCCACAAATTGTGGCAAACAGATCCAGGGATACAACTGTGAAAGCAAAGGGGTCAAAGATGTGAATCCTGCTGCCCGCTCATAAGGGACACACACAGGGTCTTCTGCAATCGCAGGGTCTGCAGGTAAAATACTGTGACCTGCTGATGGTGCTGCTCGTGGCTGTGATGTGAGGAGCTTTCAGAGCAGAACATGGATAAATCTTGCCTGGGACCTCTAACAGTCCAGGACTGTGCACCTTGCTGGAGAAACCCTTTGAGATGTGTTAGATCCCATTTCTGCCTCTTCCCTGCTGTGACTCTTGCACTGCAGCCCCACCTGAAGGTGAGTACTTGGATGTCCTTGTCACTGAGGCACACCAGCTTTTAAACTGAGAGAGGGGGAGAAGAGCTTATGCCCAGGACAATCCTACTGGCTTTGACCTCTGCACCTTCCAGAACATCTCTTGTTTCCTGGAGACAGAGGAAATTCCCTTGGTAGATCTTTGCTGAACAGGGAGTCCGTTTTGAGGGTTAAATAGGAAGGCCTGTGTTGAAGTTTTGGGGGATGTTACTTGGAGAACATGCTCAACTCAGGGGAGGTAAATGATGTGGACTTTGTATCTCTGAGGATGGAGACTCCACAGCCTCTCTGGGCAACTTGTTCCCGTGTCTGAGATCCTCACAGCTGACTTTGGAGGAAATGTGCTGTTGGCACGTTGTCCCCAGGTCACTTGCTTTCTCTGAACTCATGGGTGCAGGTGAAGCTGGGCCAGCTCAGGATGGGGAGAAGAGCGCTCTGCACATAGACCCTCCTTGGCTGTAGCATCATGAGTGACCCCTCTCCTTTTCCATCGTCCTCATGGCTGTCCTCATCTGTCTGTCCCCATCCAGCTGCCCAATCACCCTTACACCAAGGTGCCTGGATCCCCTTCGGCTCAGCCCTGGCCTCCCACCTCACCTGACACGGCAACAAGCTGCTAGAGCCGTACACAAGGTCTCCAGCTCCCGTGGCCTTTCCTTTTTAATCTTTCTGTCTTCTTTCCATCTTGGAGCTGTTGCCAATTAAGAGCAAGCCATTTGATCATGTCATAATCCTGATGCCAGCAGGCAGACCCGTTCGAGCACAGAAAGGGAGAGAGGGAGAAGAAGAGAGGGGAATAATAATAAAAATAATAATAATATAGAGGAGGGGAAAAAGAATAAAAAGGCAGCCTCTTCTTCCATCTCTCCTCTCACAAGGTAAAGAATCAAAAAGTCATTTGATGCATAATTGATTGCTTTGGAGTGACTCGAAAATTGCTAAGGAGCCTTGATTCTCTGGGTAATAAGCGCATGGAAAACACAGGGACGTTTTGACCGCGGGGTTGTGTAGCGGGGGGGTCTGGGGAGGAGAGAAAAATAAATACAAAAAGCGCGTAGCAGCAACTAACTGAGCCCGCGCACGCTGAAAATATTTTAATGAGCATCAAGAACAAGGGATTTCAAGAAGCACGAGCTGAGGACAAAACAATAAATTAGCAAACAAAAAAAGAAACACAACAAAAAGGGGCTTTTTATTCTTTTTTTTTTTTTTTTTCCCCTGACAAGAAAAACACAAAAGCGCTGAGCTGGCGGGGCGGGGGCTGCAGGTCTCTCTCTCCCCCTCCCTTCTTCTCCGGAGCATGCAGATGGGCAGGGGAGAGATGCTGCCTTGAAGCTGTGCATGGTGCATCCCCTCACCCTGCCTGCCCCATACTGAGCGACCCCATCACCGATGGCCACCAGCTTCCAAAATACGTTGACAGAAGCCTTGGCTCTTTACAAATATGTCTGTCACTAGTTATCAAATGGAGGGCACTCGGATTTGATAGCCTTGCTGATTTACCTCCAGAAAAGGAGTGAGGAGAAGGGCTGGACTGCCTCTGCTCTCCTGACATGGTCCTTTTCTGAGGGGGAGTTTTACTGACCCAAACGTGCTGGACTTGGTTAGCAGGGGGGTGAAATCTGCTGTCATGCTGCATCAACAGTCCCCAAAGCTCCCGGGCAGCAACGCCGAGCGTGTAACGCGTCACGGCATCACACTTTGGTCCCTTAATGTTTCAATGTCCCGCGGCCCCGAGCAGCGTCAGAAGGTCTGGCAAGCACCGTGCCTGCCCCAGCCACTGGCCACCTTCGCGGAGCTCAGAAGGTGGGAACTGATGACAGCAGCAGCATGGTCCAAATTGGATTAAAAAGCCTGCAAAGGACTATCTGGCCCTAAGAGCTATGCACAACCCTCTGTGTGGGTATTTTGGGGAACTTGCTCCCCCTTCCATCATCAGCCCGTCCCTACTGTTGGTTCCCTGTGGATATTGTGATTGCTTTTTCTTGGGTCCGATCTCCCCTTTCTTCTCCAACCTTCCTGGGAGTCAGACTTTTCTCATTCTTTGCTGCAAGGGATGAGTCTCTGAGCGTGCAGTTGCTGTGTAATTCGGGGTGAGACATTGTCACCCTGAGATATCCAGGGACATAACTACAGAGGGGTGCCTGATGAAGACTTTTGCACAACTAACTCACACCGAGACCTTGAATCACCTGTTGGTTTACAACCTCCTTCCCTGCCCTGAGACCAGCCTTGGGCAGCAGATACGCACCAGCTTTGCTTTCCCCCAGCAGTGACTCATGTAACGCCTACACGCACCAAGGAGTTTGCAGTCATTTAGGGGGAAAGCCTGTTTCCCAGCATGTATGGAGAGGACTGGTATCCCTGCAGGAACTGGTGGGGTGAATCCATCTCTGACACGTAGATAAGTGCCTTTTCCTGCTTCCTTACAGTCTCTCATGTTGGCAGGCAATTGCTGAATGCCATTAGCCCAGCTGGAGGCTGGCTTTCAGCCTCCGTGCAGAGCTCTAAATGTGCTGGCAGTGTTGGGAAGGAGCTGCTCCATGGATTTTGGGGCTTTCTCGGTGCTTGTGACCCACACAGTGCATCCTCAGAGGTGTTCATCACCTGGAGCCACGCACCACATCATTGCAGTGACAGAGGGTGCTGCAGGCTCCTGAGTAGCTCAGGGGGACTTTTGAGGTGGGAAACATGGCTGTGTGGTAGACGCTCATCCCTGATTTTCTCTCTTGAAATCCGTCAGAGGAGGTGGAGCAGATCCTTCGAGTCAGGCAGAGAATCTGAGTGCTCCCAGTGGAGAATTCAGATGTGCTTGTGGAAGAGCCTGGCTGAGTTTAATGGGGACAAAGTGGTGGGGTAAGAGCAATAGCTTCTGGAGAGGCTGGTCTTACTGGTTGATAATGCAGGAGGCAACATCCCTTCAGTATAACTTTTTTTTGGCTAATGTTATTAGCTATTATCTTATATTAATAGGAGAATTAATAAAGACATTAAAAGTTTGTCCTTTTGAACTTCTTAGGCCTTTCCTGCTTGCTCTTGGGACAATATTATTCTATTCCACTCCACTCTACTCTACTCTACCATGGGAGCTACTACATTACGAGGGATGATGTGGGGCCCTGACAGCTCTTACAGTGGCTGCTACAAGCTGAGTAAGGACTTGTGTAGGAGCACACGTACCTGTGGAAGCCTCCCATCCCCGGGCTGCAGAATGATTTTCTATATCCTATGCAAAGGTAAGAAGTAATAAACCTTCTATCCTCCAGAAGCTTCCGACCCAGAGGCTGTGCCCGTCCAAGGATGCAACACACTGCCCCTAAAATAATGCATTGGGTGCTTTCATGGAAACAAAGCCAGTGAGAGGAGATGATCACTGTGGACCACAGCACTGGTGCCTGATAAGTTCCCAGCTGGGAAACGCTTCCCAACAGCTTCTGATGTCTTGGTCCTGACCCTTGAGGCAGACCTGTTAAACACTTTTGTCAAAGAGCAATTCAGGATTAGGAGCTGCTCTGTACCAGGCACTATGGATTTATGAACAACATGGGTTTAATGCTGCACTACAGTTTTCCCGCACCCCCTCAGGTGCTAACTCCTTAGTGATCCATGGGCTTTATGTGCACCTCTTTCCTCCCTCTGTCCTAACTAACATCCCCTCTGGTCCGTCTTTTCCTCTCAGAATCTCCAGCTGATCAACATAAATCCACTGCGCTCAATGCAATTTTTTACCAAGCTGACAGTTTCTCCCTCTCTTGCAGATCTGAAGAAGCACTTATGTGAAAATCCACCTGTTTTCTCTGGTGAAGGTATGATAAAATTATTATCTGTCTCACCATACCTTGCCAGTCTGTATATGCCTGGCTATTAAATTCTGCTGCAGTGCACTCAGTCTTACGAGCTTCCAGTCCTTGGGGCCTTGGTGCTCTGTGAACTTCCTTGATTCTTCTCATTGGATTCCAGCTCTCCTTATTGCTGAAGAGATTTTCACATTCATTTTAGACGTGTTTGTTATTATTGATGGTATAGAAAGTCTTTCCACTGTGGCTGTTACTATAGGGGTTCTTGGGTGGGTTGTAGCTCTGTCCATTGCTAGTTTTATGATGGTTTTTGTGGGTTTGGGTCCTTTTCTCTTTCTACAGAGATACCCTGCAGATGGAGGAGGAGATGAGGGGGAGGATGGTTGGAAGGGGAGATAGGAAGGTTTGAGGCTGAGGAGACAGAGGTCTAGGGGTCCCTGCTAGGTCCTAAATGAAGGGATCGGGAGTGCAACAAGCTCACAGAAGGAAAGAGACTGCCTGGGCTGGGATGCCCAGGAACATAATGAAGCTCAGAGGTGGAGGCTCCTTTCTGTGAAACTGGCCCCAAACTTGGAGACAAGCCAAAGGCCACTGTGGTCGAAAGCTCTTACCTCCTGATACCTGATTCGTGGCACCTGTCCTCTAGCAAAGTGAGAGGTCTCTACTTCCAAGGGCACCTGTTCTACCAGCACAGTTGTGCACGGGCCTGCATCCAAGTGTTACGTCTCCCTGTCCTCATCCTTTCCCCATTTCCTGCCCCAAATGATTTGGGAAGGAGTTGCATGCAGGTTTTTTTGGCATCTGCTTTGAGAGACTTTGTTAAGCTCCAAGGCAGGGAAGGAAAACATGGATCATGGGATAACTCAGGTTGGAAGGGACCTCAGGAGGCCTTGTGTGTGCTGAGAGGTAGCAGGAGGGAAAGATGCAATGCAAGGAGGTGGAGCAATGGCCTCTGCCCAGACAGGGGTCACCAGCCACCAGGACTCTGCAAGGCAGCTCTGCATCCCAGGGCACTACAGGCACTGGATCCCATAGGGACCCTAAATGGTATCTGCACCATGGAGAGAGGTTTGACAGGCTTGGCATACAACACGTGTGGCAAAAATGGGTAGTTCTATGCACAGGGTACTCTGCTGACATGGAATGGGCATCACCACATGCAGGGTGGATAGGAGTGCAAGAGCACACATAGAGGCTGGCACCTCCTGGATTAAACTGGCCAGAACTGGGTCATGTGTGGTAGGAATAGAGAGGGCTGATACAGTACATACCCCAGGAGAGATGCCACAGTGATACACACAACTTGTGCATGGGTGGTTGGCAGGATTCATTGGATCCAGCAAACATGCAAGCAATGAATGCAAGACCCCGCTAGTTGTCAGGGCTTACTGGGTGCCATGAGTGAGACCCAGGTCTTGCACAGCCTGAGTCCCATGGTAAGCTAAATGGGGCCCAGGAAGATGCTCAGCTGGTGTGCTAGGCCTTCTCTGACCCTACCAGGGCCTGGCAGGGTCTTCAAAGCAAATTCTGTGGCATCCATGAGCCTTTTGAGTATTATTGTGAGAAGCCCAACTTAAATAAAGACTTTCTTTTCCATCTACAGACATTGTAGAAGTTTCAAGGGCTCCATTCCCTGCCTAAGCAGCGTAAGCAGAGGTGTGCAGGGCTAGTTGATAGGCTGCAATGCAACCTTTGGCTAGGACCAGGCTGACAGCTGGGCACGGGTGAGCAGAGCTAGTGGGGATCATCTGGAAAAGTTACATCCCTGAAACCAGAACTTCCCTTGCCAAAATGTGGCCAAAATTAATGGTTGGGGAGCTGCTCTGTGGAAAAGGCCCCAGTGGTCATGGGGGACAGAGAGCTCATCACGAGCTTGGAGTGTGCTCTGGCTGCAAAGAGGGCATCCTGGGCTGTATAACAAGGACTAGTGTCTTCCCATCTAACAACATAGGATGTCTTGGCCTGTGTATGGAAGGAAACTACAGAGATTATTAGCCCCGTGGGGCCTGTGACCACCAATGGGGAATTTGTAGTCCAGCCAATGCATGCACAAACTCAGACACCTACACCTTTGCCCCTCCCTGTGTGCCATTTTCCCTGCATACCATCATCCTACCTGACTTCTAGATACCTGAATTCATTGATGGGGTTCTGCATCTCCTCCCCACACTACCTCTTTTCCACAGTCACCTCCTTCTCCCAGGGGATGGGATTCACCTCTGGGTGGAGGCCCCTAGGCAAAGGTTCAAGTAAAATAACTTGCGTGGGTCTCGACAGACACTCCCCTGCATCCCCACAACCCTTGCACTCCATAGGTGTCTTAGCAACGTGAGAAGGACAGGAGGGACCTTGTAGGTGGACAGTGGGTGACAGATGTGACTTGGGACCCTTTGTAGGTCTCAGTGCATGTTTGCAAATGAACACGTGCGATGTTGTGTCCATGGACGTGTGTCTGTGCGAGCCTGTTTGCTCACACTGAGCAGGGGCTACGTGATGCGCACTTCTCTGGATTTCCAGCTCTGTGTAGATGCATAGACACACCTGCGCGCAGCTGTTTGTCAGGGCTGTAGTTGTGTTTGCAGTTTATCTACTTAAGCATGTGCTGGCTTGAGTGTGCTTGTGGACATGTCTGCTATTTGGATGCATGTATTTGCATGTGTTGACAGACGGCTGCATGTATGTGCTCTCCTTTGGTCACACGTGTTTGTCAACATGGTTGTGGTGTAGGTGGGCACCCACATGTCACTCCAGGGGACAGGGGAGATCTTTCCAGACCTACTTCTTGTCTCATTCTCCTTTGAGGCTTTAATTGGCTTTGGGGCTAATCCTTGTAATCACCCACAGCAATGCTGGATGAATGCCAGTCATGGGAGACCACATAACCACTTTGCTGCTGATTGTCCAAAAAATCCCCTCCTCTCTGCAGAGATGAGGAAGGGTGGTGGGAGGGTGACTCCCCAGCACCCTGGGAAGCCCTGTTCCACCCAGGGGACAAGCCCCGAGGCCACCTTCAGAGTCGGTAACAGAACTGCTCTTGCCTGCTCTAACCATAAGACCACGCTGCCTCCCCATGGTCGGGTGATGCCTAGTGGAAGCTGGGGGTGGGGGGAGGGGGGGCAGATCCATGGTGGCCCCACACACAAACCCATCCAGCCTGGCTGGGATAAAATGGTTTAGCCAACACCATGCCTGGCACACCGGTTGCACACCAGCATCCCCGCCCCTGGAAACTCTTGCCCAGGGTGTCACCCTGGTCTGGTGCATGCATCCCTCCACCCTACACACCTTGATGCCAGCATGCGGGCCCTCCACGCCGCTGCTGGATGCCATGCCGCCGGCAAGAGCTCGTTAATAATCTGACAGCTCCGATCTCGCTCCCTAAACGAAGGCCGCTCTTTAAGAGGGGTTTATAATTGGGCCCCGGCTCCGCCGCGTGTGGCCTTGTCAAGTCATTGCACAGCAGCACCTCAGCGGCACACCTCTGAGAAGAAGAAAAATTGGGAAAAGAAAGAGAGGGAGGGGAGGAAGGGAAAAAGAAGGGAGGAAGGAAGGGACCCCGAGCCCTGCTTTGAAAGGGAAGCAAAGAGAAGAGACCTGTCAATAGGATCAAGCTGGCGGTGGCCGTGAAAAGTCTGGCAGCTCCACGCTCATTGATGCTGGGGAGGGGGAGCGGTGGGAAACCACGGGTCGATCCGTTGAGATGAAGGCGAAATGACAGCCCCTGAGGCTGGCAGGGTTTGAAAGGAGAACACACAGGAGCCAAAACCTGCAGAGAGACACTTGCAACTTTTCACTTATTCCCTTTGACAAGACAATGGAGTTTTCTTTCCATCTCCCCCCTGCCCCCCCTCCCCTTGTTTTTTAAAGTGGGTCCCATAGGGAGAGGCAGAGAGTTCTCAAAGGATGAAACAACTGGCGTGATGGAGAAGGGAGGAGAGAAAAAGGGAAGAAAAGAGAGAGGAGCGAAGCTTGTTTCCACATGGGATTCTGCTTTACCCAGGAGGAGGAGGGAGGAGAGAGCCGAGAGGGGCATTACCCTCCCTTTGGCACAGGATGCAGAGGGCTGCCCAGAAGCACCCATTCACTGCCAGCGTGATAGCAAAAGAGGGGGTCACAAGCTGGGGCGGGGGGGACACACCAAGGATGCAGCCAGAGAGTGAGTCCATGGTGGTGGGGTGGGAGCAACCCCAGTTCCTCTGCAGTGGGGTGAGAGCAGGGATGGTGGCAGGTGGAGGCAGAAGGGCAAAGCGGAGGGACCAGGTCCTTCTCCTGAGGCACTTCTGTGCCTGTTGGTACTGGTGGGTGGGTGAGTGAAGGGAGGTTGAACTCCTGTGCTTGCAGCAGACAGGGAGGACATGGGGATGAGGGCACTCGGCAAAATCACCTGCTCCCTCCCAGTCTTCACGCTTAGAAACCGGGAAGACTGTAAGGATACCTGTAAGGACTGATGGGCCGTGTCCCCTCTGTCCTGCGGGGCAGATGAGGTATAGGCAGCCCAGAGCAAATCACACCTCTACGGCTGCTCCAGGAATGAATTATGCTGTGGAGAAACCCTCTGTGCCTCCCTTCATCTTGCCCGTATGTCTGTCTGGTGAGATTCACCCCAAGGAAGAGCTTCAGTGGCACTAAATGGACCTAATATTTTCCAATACAAACTAACCTTTGGGGGAAGTGTTTTCATGAGTGTTTCTCCCTGAACCTCATCTCTGTTGAAGAGGCAGAGCTGATGTCTATCGGACATTGTGGGGGGAAGGATGGGGCAGGCCCACGGCCAAAACAGGATCAGGAAGCTGCAGTCTTGGAGGATGCCGAGGAAAAAATAATTTTTGGAAGCTCTTGACTGTCCCACATATAAGAAAACCTTTGGCTTTCCCAAAAGGGAAACAAGAGGGACTCACATCTTGGCACAAATTCCTTGGATTTTTTTCCAACTTGTCCCTGTTGCCTCTTGTTCTCTCACTGTGCACCTCTGAGGTGAGTCTGCCTCTGTCTTCCCTACACTCTTTTGTTAAGAATATGGAAATGTCACTATGATCTCCCCTTTGCCTGTTTTCTTCTGGTTAACAAACCCAGCCCTTGGCCCTTCATCTTATGTCCTGTGCCCCAGCCCTGGCCATATCAGTGGCCTCTGCTGGACACATTGTCTTCCCTCTCACCTCCGTTGTGTCCCAGTCCTGAAAGCAGGGTCACTACAGTGATCATCTCCCCATCATACAGCACTACATCGTATTAGTTGAGTGATGGCAATGTGCCTTTTCTGATTTCCAGCCCCCATGTTGGTTGATGTATGACTATAGAGAAATATTTTCAAGGTGGAGTTTGGAGTGGTGAAGCCCTAAAGTCCTTGGGAGGTGACCTGCATGTCTTGGAGAAGGATAGGTTGTCTTCTGGAATGGGGTTGTTTTACGCTGTGGTCCCAAGGCAGGCTGGGATGAGGATGTTGGGATGGGGAACATTTCTGTGAGCTGCACAAGGAACATCAGCTGATTAAAACTGCTGTTTTAGGATATCTCCATGTGCAGAAGCCAGAGAAGTTGACAATGATGAGGACTGTGGCCAACAAGGACCAGGGTGGATGGTAGACATGGGCTTTTGATGCTTCTTGCAAGACTTTCTCAGAAAGGCATGACTCTACTGTTGGACCTCTGACTGGGTTTTGAAGGATTAAATGACTGACACAAACAACTTGGGAAGCATTAACCAAGCAGCTGGGAAGGGCCCCATGACCACATGTCTGAATGCTGAATTCTCACTTATTAATCCTCTGCATAGATGTCAAGTTGGAACCACCATCAACGCTTCTCATCAGTTGATCTCCAAGCACTGGAGGAAGGAGATCAACACCATAACCCCCTTTTTAGTGGTATAGAAAACTAAGGCATGGAGAAATGAATCATTGGCAGAAAGGGAAACAGGTAGGACATTCCTTATTTACCTTCAGCAACCTGCAGGTGACCCATATGCCTACCACCCCTTTGTGGTCAGTGGGGATAAAACCAGGGCAGTCAGTGTGGTTTGTGTCCTGATTTCTCTGTGGCATGCACTTTAGTGATGAAAGGAAAAGTGCTCTAGCCACCCCCAACCACATCTTTATCTCTCAGATGGACACCAGCGTGAAGTGAAATCTGCTTACAGATTTCAGCAGAAAGAGCAGCTCTGACCTGTGGCCCAAGATGTTCCCCTCTTGGTTCTGCTGGAAAAAACAATGCTTTAGCACAGCGGAGTGTGGAGAGGAGCAACATGTACATCCACATCTGGCTGTAGCTGGTTACGTTTGCTAATCGCAGCTGTGTGCTCCCTGGGCAGATCTGGCCCAACTCTGGGACCAAGATGGGCTGGGGAGCAAAAGTGTTTGTAAAATCAGGGGATCATCAGTGGTTGCAACTGCACAGTGGCATCCAGAAAGGGAGCTATCCAAGGCTGTCTCTTAAAGTTAGAAGGGATATTCTTGACTTTTCTGCTCCATTTGTCTTGTACCCTCAATGTATGAGATAATGTGGGGCCAAATATGGGATCCACCACAGCACTCCTTTGCTGGTACAACTTCCAGTTGCACCATGGCACCTCTTGCTTGTCCTGGTCTGTACAGACCCCCCAGTTGCTAATTCAAGGCCATGCCATGCACCTGATTCCTGGGTCCTTCATGGATCCTGTCTTCGTGGCATCTGAATGCCACCTGCCCAAAGGCCTGTGTGTCCTGGACCCTGTATGCAGGAGCTGCAGGAGTGTGGGACTGAAAGAGTTCCTTCACTTTGCATATGTGACTGTACAAGAGGTGGGACAGTCAATGACAGGTAGGGAAGATTTGTCTGAACAAGGTTCACTTTAGGATAAGAAGAACTATATCCCAAATTTCACTTTTCGGGGCTAGTTATGAAGCAAAAAAAGGACCTCAGGATGCCTGGCTCAGATGATGATGCTGCAGAAGTGACATTCACACATTGGGTATGAGATGAGTCCCATGAAGCAGCTCTGGTGCTTCTGTTTCTTTGGTAGATCCAGAAAAGACAGGTCCTTTTCCCTAAGGTGTCCCCAAGTGCTGCTTTTGCAACATGCTGTGATCTGACCTATTACCTACCCCTTTCTCATCACTCAGAGCAGAGAGATTAAGTGGTTGATACATGATGAAGGTGCTGACCCTACACTGGGAGCTGCAAACCGTTCCCTCAACATTATTACCATTCCTGCTGTGTTGCCCAGCCATTCAGAAAAACCTCCAGCTTGCACTGTGCCTTCAAATTGTGCTCACCACCATATGGCTCCCAGCTCCAAACCTCACCACCTTTTCAGGTTTGCCTTAATCCTTGATCCCCCTGACTCCTGTTCGTTGCAGGTAACCATCCTGCTTCTAAGTTTCTTCTTCTCCTCCTCCACTATCTCTTCTCACCAGCCAATTGTGACTTTGTTGTTCAGCCATGTATGCATCTGTTCTTATGACTTTTCATAAAGGTCTGCCCCAGCTTCTGTCACAAGTGAGACATAGTGCCAACAGGTATGGAGAGGAGAACTGTGGGGAGGAGGTTCCCCTTGGATAGATGACATACCAACCATCACTATGGCCTTGTCTGCAGACCTGGAGTACTGTGTCCAGTTCTGGGCTCTGCAGTTCAAGGACAGGGAACTGCTGCAGACGGTACAGCAAAGACCTACAAAGATGATTAGGAGACTGGAACATCTCTCTTATGAAGAAAGGCTGAGGGATTTGGCTCTTTTTAGTCTGGAAAAGAGAAGACTGAGCGGGGATCTTATCAATGCTTATAAATACTTAAAGGGTGGGTGTCAGGAGGATGGGGCCAGGCTCTTTTCAGTGGTGCTTGGAGACAGGACAAGGGGTAATGGGCACAAACTTGAACATAGGAAGTTCCACCTCAACATGAGGAGGAACTTCTTTCCTTTGAGGGTGGCAGAGCACTGGAAGAGGCTGCCCAGAGAGGTGGTGGACTCTCTGTTCCTGGAGACATTCCAAACCTGCCTGGACGCGTTCCTGTGCAACCTGCTCTAAGGTGACCCTGCTCTGGCAGAGGGGTTGGACTGGGTGATCTCCAGGGGTCCCTTCCTACCCCTATATCATTCTGTGATTCTGTGCAGCTGGGAGGTTGTCCTTGAGTCTTGTCTTTATTTGTAGAGCATCTCAGACATCCCAGCATCAGGGGCCATCAGCTGTGTCAGCTTGTGTGTTGTGCATGATGTTGCCCTGACACGTCCCACTGTCTGCTGAGCTGACGCAAGGAAAGGCGAACATGCAATCCCTCAGGACAAGCCATCTGCTCATTGGAGGAGACAGGCAGCACAATCAGGCTGGCCAGAGGGTGTTTCTCCCCTGGGAGGGAGTCACAGCAACCCAGGGTACTGGGAAGAGATGGGCTGGTGGATCCCACAAGGAATCCTACCTCCCAAATGCCCAGGTTCTCCCCCTGCCCTCTTCTGGGAGACACCTCCTTGGGTGAGCCTTCAGCAACCCCATACGGGAGTCCAGTAGTGAGCAGGACTGCATGGGGAGCATCCTCCATCCTAACTCTCACCTTCATTTTTTCTCTCCTCTTTCAGATTCCCTCCCTCTCTCTTTGTCTTTGCTTTCTCTCCATCCTTCCCCGCACCCTGCTTTGGTATTCCACTTTCTCCCTTTTTTCTCCCCCCCACTCCCTTTTATCAGCCCCACTTGGGCAGGCTGGCACACACATCGACGCACACACACCAACACGCACACATCCTCGTGCCAGCTAGAGCAGGAGCGCCGGGCGCTTTGGAGCAGCATTACGCTCAACATTACCATAGTCAGCGGGTTAATGGGAGTCTACTGAAGAACTTTTTGTGTTATTTTCTCCTGATGTGCCTGTGTGAATACCTGGCCCGCAGCGTCACCACGGAAGATTGGAAATGCTCCTGCCATGGACCTTTACACGGCACATTTTAGGATCCCCGCTGTGTTTTCTTTCCAATAAGAAGAAAGACCTGTCAGCATTAAGCAAATCAGCTGCACGTCTCACCTCCCTGAGCTGTGTCACACATGAATATCTGAGAGCTTTTTTTTCCCCCCACTTTCTCTTTCCCTTCTCTCCTTTCCTTTCCCATTCCTGTCCTCTTGGTTTTTAACGAATGAAAAGTTTAGTGCGTTCACAAAGAAGAGAGAGAAATATCCATAAAACTCCAATTTAAATCTCTTTAACCCATTCCTCCGCTTTCCCTTTCAACCTGATAGCACACCCTTTTTTCTTCCTAATAGGAAGAAGGTTTGAATTTCTCAAGCAGCCGGAGGCGGGGAGAGAGGAGGAGGAGTGTGGAGGGGAAGGAAGAGTTTCTGTATGTTCACAGCTGGTATAAGCAGGGTTTGGGGAGGTTTAAGGGAATGGAAAAGCAAGGATGAAGCAGGCAGAGACACAGGATTTTCCTTTCATTGCTTTGTCTTTCATTGCAAATTATCAGTGTCCAGGCACTCCCAAACAAGACAGATGTGGAGACAAATGCAATAAATAAAACCACAAAATATTAAATGCCAGGGACCTTTTACATCCCCTGTATCTTGTGAATAAATTTGGGACTAAATTTGGGACCTTCCATAGAAAAACATGATCTGAAACTGCCCCAGCTCAGGAGTGGGTGTTATGAGAGACTCAAAAGTGTCCCCTGACACCTTGTTGAAAGTGATGTAGCTCAGTTATGGGTTCAAATTTGGCCCTACAAGGCTTCAGGAGATGGTGCTCCCATCTTGCCCTGAGCTTGGGGCTCTGTGCACAGGCATGGAGGGGTGATTGAGTGCCACACAAGTGTATAGAAAGGGATGGTCTGGGAGCCACGATGTGGGAAAAGGTAGCTAAGCACAGAGATTTGTGCCATAAGTGGAGTTCTCAAGGGAGATTTCTTTTCCTTTATACAGAAACACGGAATTTTTCAGAGTTGGAAGGGACTTCTAGAGATCATCTAGTCCAACTCCCCTGCTAAAGCAAGATTGCCTAGAGCACATTACTCAGGACTGCATCCAGGCGGGTCTTGAAAGCCTCCAGAGAAGGGGACTCCACAACCTCCCTGGGCAGCCTGTTCCAGTGCTCTGTCACCCTCACTGTAAAGAAGTTTCTTATATTTGTTTGGAACTTCCCATGTTCCAGCTTGTGCCCGTTACCCTTCGTCCTGTTACTGGAAACCGCTGAAAAGAGTCTGGCTCCATCCTCCTTAAACCCACCCTTTAGATACTTGTCAACATTAATAAGGTCTCCCCCCAGCCTTCTCTTCTCCAGCCTAAAGAGTCCCAGCTCTTTCAGGCTTTCCTCATAAGGGACATGCTCCAGTCCCTCAATCATCTTTGTTGCCCTACGCTGGACTCTCTCCAGTAGTTCCCTGTCTCTCTTGAACCGGGGAGCCCAGAGCTGGACACAGTATTCCAGTTGTGGCCTCACCAGTGCAGAGCAGAGGGTGAGAATGAAATCCCTTGACCTGCTGGACACACTCTTCCCTATGCAGCCCAGACCTCCAGCAGACCACTTACTTAATCTTCCAGCTACTAGGGAAGGGCAAATCCAAATGTGCGAACCGACTCACTCCATCCAGGTCAGGATTGGTAATATCCACATGCAAATACACAGAAGTACACACACACACACACTCCTTTGTCTGGGCTTTCACTGGCTCGAGGCATTGTGGATGCACGTCTTCAAAACCTTGCTTTCTTGGGTAGGAAAGGCAGGGAGGAGTTCAGCTTCTTTTCACTTTGCAAAGCTTTTCCCAAGCCAAAAAGCTGTTGGGGAGGATGAGGGAGAGGAGGGGAGAGAAGGAATTGAGCACTATGTGAGCGTGTCTCCCTGTGTAATCCCAGTGAAACATCTAAAGGGAAAAACAACCCCACTGCAGACTGCATGGCACCTCATACCTGTGCAAGGCCTTGTGCTGAGAGCAGAATGAGCATCCGGTCAGGCCTGAAAAAGAGGAGAGTCCGCATGAATCAACACCAGCGAATTTTCCCTTCCGGACCCTGGGATTGCCCATTTGAGTAATTTATCTTCCTGTCCCGTTAATGCTTAATTGATCCATGGCTCTAATTGACTGTACTTGAGACACACCATGCAGAAAGAGCTGGAGAAAGACGCAGGATCCAAGGAAATTTGGTTATTTCCTAGATGTGCTGCCAGGTGCTCGGCTGGGGATGTGGGATGCGGACACATAGAATCATAGAATCATAGAATTGCCTGGGTTGGAAGGGACCTTTCAGATCATCTAGTCCAACCTTCAACCTAACTCTGAAAAAAATCATCACTAATCTAAACTATATCTCTAAGCACTATGTCTACACGTCTTTTAAATACCTCCAGGGATGGTGCCTCAACCACTTCCCTGAGCAGCCTGTTCCAATGCTTTATAACCCTTTCGGGGAAGAAATTTTTCCTAGTATCCTGTCTAAACCTCCCCTGGCACAACTTGAGGCCATTTCCTCTCTTCCTATTACCTGTTCCTTGGGAGAAGAGGCCGACCCTCACCCCTCTACAGCCTCCTTTCAGGTAGTTGAGCGATAAGGTCTCTAATGTGTGGGGCAACCAGGGTGGTTTCTGGGGCTTGAGGATTTTCATACACCAGTGTAACAAGAGCCCTTGTGTTTTTGTCTACCTGGCCCTGTGCTGGTGTTTCACTGTCACCCCCCAGCCAGCCCCACCCCCCAGCTCTCAGAGTCCATCCTCCATCAGCCTCATTGCCTCTATGGCTTCTAGGGTTCCTCCAGTCCCACAAAGCAGGCTGTCAGGACTCTGGTGTAGGACCCCCTTCCAGGTGTTCTCCCTGAGCCTTCCCTCTCTGCCAAGAAGAGAATGATGGTAACTAGGAAGAAGATGACTCTCCCCACTTGTTTGCTCAAAACATGGGAAGGAGGAAGGGGATCTACTCAGCTATCAGAAGGGTTCCTCTTCATTTTCTCCTGATTTTGCTTGGAAGTCTTCTTTTTCAGCTTAGGAAAAGGTGATTTCATGGCATTTGTCACTGAGGAACGATCATTGGTATTTTTCTCCTGCAGCAACAGACAATGCTTCCCAAGAATTTATTGAGAAGAATTATCGAAAAAAGTTATTGAAAAGAGTAGCTACATCTGGAGATGCCCAAGAAGGCTTCTGCAACAAGTTGAATCGCAGCTTTGCCTCTCTCAGCTTCCAGGGACAGCTTCCTGCCTGGGATTCTTGGGGTCCTCAGAAAGCAGTGTGCCCAGGTGGCCAAGGGGGCCACTATCATCCTGGTTTGTATCAGAAACGTGGCCAGCAGGACGAGGAAAGTGATCATCCGTTTCTACTCGGCACTGGTGAGGCCGCACCTGGAATACTGTGTTCATTTTGCGCCCCTCACTACAAGAAAGACATTGAGGTGCTGGAGCATGTCCAGAGAAGGTCAAGGAAGCAGGTGAGGGGTCTGGAGCACAAATCTTATGAGGAGCGTCTGAGGGAGCTGGGGGTGTTTAGCCTGGACAAAAAGAAAGCTGTGGAGGGGACTCCTTATCATTCTCTACAACTACCTGAAAGGAGGATGTAGCGAGGTGGAGGTTCCTCTCTTTTCCCAAGTAACGAGTGATAGGAAGAGAGGAAACGGCCTCAAGTTGTGCCAGGGGAGGTTTAGATTAGATCTTCAGAAAAATGCCTTCACCAAAAGGGTTGTCAAGCATTGGAAGAGGCTGCCCAGGGAAGTGGTTGAGTCACCATCCCTGGAGGTATTTAAAAGGCATGTAGATGGAGTGCTGAAGGACATGGTTTAGTGATGGTTTTGGCAGTGTTAGGTTAACAGTTGGCTCTTAAGGGTCTCCCCTAACTTAAATGATTCTACGATTCTGTGACTATTTGCAATGGCCTCTTGACCCATGAAGATTGCAGAACTGTCTTTGTGAATCATTTTGGGGGGCAGCTAATTGGGCTGGTCCACAGGTGCCCAGGGACTGCACTGACAATTTAATGGTGTTTGGATTCCACTGCCTGAATCACTGCCTGATTTCTAATACAGTCATAGCCCCACTGACTCGAGAGGATTGGTGAAATTTCTTTTTAATGGGAGTGCCTGAGACATACCCAAGGGCTTGCATGAAGTCAAGTGAGTGAGTTGCACAGTCAGTTGCAAACCCCAAAATGGCTGGGGCTGCATCATGCAATCCCAGCTTCCCACTGTGCCCTTCCTGACTCCTGGTGACTTGCTGCCTCTTGGTTCTGGTTCATCCACACTCCAGCTCATGCTGGCTGCCTACAGCTCTCAGCACACCCATCTGCCTCTGGCAGCCCGCTGACTTCATCCCTACACTGCCTGGGACATGTGCCAGGGCATGGGAATAACACATCTCACCTTCCCCAGGGTGCATTTCTCTGAACGCAACCGAATTGCTGAGCTGAACAGAACCACACTGAGCTATCAACCTTTTACCTTGCAAACCCAAATTTGGTGAAGTGAGGGGAAACATTGTGAGAGCTGTGCTGCTGATGAGTTGTGGCAGAGCTCATGCTGCCTTCCTCCATCCCATGATGCTGAGAACTGGGGTCCAGGGGCTGTACCAACCCACGACGTCTGAAGCAAAAGAATGTATTGTACACCGCTACGGAGATGGCTTAATGGTCTAGGGATGCGATGCTGCCTCCGAATCCAGCAGTTCCCAATGGATGCCTTGATGAGCCCTGCAGCAGAACAAAATCCTCTAAACCAACAGACAAGCTTATTTATTATTAATAGTATTGCACACTTCATTCATCAAATCTTTACCAGTGCGGCAGCATAGCTCTGCAGCCACTTCGGGTGGGAAATGACACTCTGGCTCCCTTGAGGAGGTACCAGAGGGCACAGGATAGAGCGGGGCTCGGACAACTGGCTGGAAGCCCTAGATTTTCACCCCAGACACAGAGATACCATGCTGTGTGGTTCATGTCCCATCCAAGAGGGTGCTGCCCTCTCACTCACATGTGTGGCTGATGACAGGGGGGAAAACCAAGCACTGAAACAGGCAAAACTCAATGAAGACAGGGGCTTGGAAGAGAGCATTGCCTTGTGATGTCCCCTGGTTGCCATCTGACTCCGTTTTCCTTATGAACGGGGAGAGGCAAGAAAATCTGGTTTGGGGCTGGCAGCCATAAAAACTCTCTCTCTATTAAAATGAAACATTCCCAGTTCCTGCTCCCAAGGCCAATGGGCAAGAAATGGATGATTTTACATTATTTAACCCTGTATAACAGAGCAACTGCATCCAAAGTGCTGGCTGGGCACCCTTGAATTTACCAATTTGGATAAAGCTGCTGGGAACTCACCTGGGTCTTTTACAGCAAGCCATGGCTAAGCCTGGGGTCCTATGGCAAAGCCATCCTGATGCACCACAGAGCCCTAATAGCCTAACAGAGTGGAAATATGCCCTCAGCATCCATAAAAGAGAGAGGGAGTGTTGGGGGGGAATAAGCCAAACCACACTGGGTGCTCCCGAGAGCATCCCTTGAGCTGCTCAGTCCCCAGCGTGGAGAGGAAGGGTGGGAGCAGGCAGGGGTGGGAGGGCAGGTGAAGGGGGCGAGCGGTGCACTTCTGAGCACTTCCTGCAAAGGGCTTTAATGCATCAAAAAGTGGAAGGTTTCGCATCCGATTCTTGTCACGGGCCGCAGGGCTAATTGTCTAGATGCCATTTCCAGGGGGAAGGAAGGGCCCTGGCAGCGGGCAAGCCACTTTGCTCAGAGGGGCTGCTGCCCTTAAGAGGCTTTTATTGTGGTGGCTCGGCGGCTCTGCAGAGAGGTGTGCTGTCATTAGAGTGACACTAAAAGTATCCAAAGATTAGCAATGACGGACTGACTGACCTGTCCCTGTCAAGCTTAGAGTAGATGAGGGGGAGGTAAGGGGAGAAAAGAGAAGGGAGAAACAGCCTTTCACCCGAAAAGGATGATTTGAGGTGGGCAATGAAAACCTGGCAGTGCTGGTATCCAGCCACTAACTGGACTTAGATCCTTTCAATTATCACCTCAAATCAGTTCATATATCCTGAAAGAAGATTTGTAAACCACTCTCTTAGGGAACAGAGAAATTTGGCTTTTTCCCTGCTTTCAAGCAGGGCTGGATGAAGAATAAATTTCCAGCTTTGAAGGTGTTGCTAATCCACCTGTCTGCCAGGGTTTTGCGAGGAGACCTGAGGAAAGCCATAGTCTGGCAGTGGCATTGGTGTCTCTGAGTCCTATTGGTAGAGAATCCTCCATCTGGTCTAGTATCCCTCCCCATGGCAGGGGGTTTGGTCTAGGTGTTCTTTAAGGTCCCTTCCAACCCAAAACATTCTATGATTCTATGATTCCCCAGCTATCAAGCTCTGATTTTAAGGGGACGGTGCTCTTGTTCACAGAATCACAGAATCACAGAATCACAGAATCACAGAATGGTAGGAACCTTCCACAGGTTGGAAGGAACCTCTGGAGATCATCTAGTCCAACCCCCCTGCCAAAGCAGATTCACCTAGAGCAGGCTGGACAGGAATGCGTCCAGGTGGGTTTTGAATGTCTCCAGAGATGGAGACTCCATCACTTCTCTGGGCAGCCTGTTCCAGTGCTTGTTCCTCTGTGGAAAGAGACAAAAGTGACTCCTTCAGTGATGGGCAGAGTTATGCTAGAGGAAAATAACCAGTTTCGATAAAATCCTGTCTCTTCCCCCTGCCATTTTGCAGAATCCTTGTCCCTTGAGCTTGACATAGGACTAGCCCTCACCCCAGGTATAGCTTGTGACCCTCTCCATGGGAAGCGTTCACCAGATGCACACACAGTGGGAAAATAGCTTTTTAATATTTCTTATTGTTGTGGTTAAATCTCTCCTGTATCTCTGCATTCCCCCTACCAGGACGCCCTATCAGAGCCTCTCCCTTGGACCCTGGCTTTTCACTTTGGCCAGGGCTGACCTGGGAAGGATGCTCAATTTGCTGCTGCCAGTGACACTCCTGGAGTCCTCCCACCGCTGCCAGCGTATTTCCAATGCCTGTTCCCCGTGGTTACCTCTCCTCACTGCTCCTTCACAACAAGGCATTTCCCAGACACAGTTCCATTATTCCACTCCCAAGCTGAATTTTTCCTTTTAATTCTTCTTCTTGCAGCAAATGTATCTAATTTCTTTTCCCTTCCACCTCCCCTCCTCCTCCTAAGGTCTCTTCCTGACTGCTTGCAAAGAGAAGTTTTGAGACCAATTTCAAGGTGGATTCAGCGCTGGGAGATTGGGGAATTTAACATCAAGAAGTTGTTTGAGGCTGTGGAGTGGTCTGAGCTCCCTCCTGAGCTGGAGGAGTCCAACGAAGCCCTTAGAAATACAGCTCTAGCTAATCAAGCCTGCAGAGAGCCAGAAGGACTCCTGGGGGTGGTTTCTGTACAGGCACGTTAAAACACAATTCTGCAGTAAAGGCAAGGACAGACAGGGAATAAGGGCACAGGATTTGGGACATGACAGTTTCCTTGCTGGCTCTGCTGTGGGAGTTCTTGGTCAAGTTGCTTCCCATCCTTGAACCCTGTTTTTCCCACCTTTTCGGTGATGATGGCAATGGTGAGCTCCTGTGTAGAAACCAGTGGGAGGAACACGTTGTCCTTAAAGACTGTCTGGCAAAGCCAGAAAATGGCAAAGTTGGTGGACATCAATGGGACCTTGCAAGCTCTTAGGTTTTTGGATGTCTTTCCACTCAGCTGTGCCTGGGCAGGTGGATGATTCAGTTTTTAGATACGACACTGGCAGGTCCCTTTGCAGTTCCTCACCCATAGGACTTCTTCTCCAGGGTTGTTTTTCTGGAGAGAAGTTTGGCTGAAAAGCAACGGTTGTGTCAGCATGTGACTGCTTCACTGAACCTCGCTGCCCTTGTTTGAGGGGGATGCTAACATCCCCACAAATGGCTCTGTGGATCAGGCTCCTCTTGTCCATGTAGGATGCAGCATAAGGCAGGATATGAAACCATCTGAGGACAATTTCTTGCTATGACCTGGGAATTGAGAGTCCATAGTTTGGTTCCTATTTTGTCCTCCTCAACTGTGTCCATTTTTTAGTAAATCCTTTTGTAGGCTCACCAACTTTCTTTGCAACCTGCCTTTTTGGAACAAAGAGAGCCTTTTCCTTCCCTACATGTTTCTGGGGAGCCATCAGGTCACTTGGGTCAGGAGTGACACTTGCTGGGTGGCCTCCAAAGGAATGACAGAGCAATCTCCTGGTATCGCCTGATCCCTCCTTGTTCCTGGGTTCCCACTGCCCTGGCCATGCTCCAGGGCTTGCCTCCCGTCTTCTCAGTTATTCTCCCGTCTAGATGAACAAAGCTTGCAGCTCCATCCACGCACCTCATCCAATGATGGACAAGCAGACAACCACCACAGGGAGTTGAGCTATAGGATGCTGTACTTGCTGCTGCCAAAACTCCTGTCTGGCCAAAGTTTCATTAGTACTCCCCACCTCATTAAATATAAAGCAAATCTTTCCACGTCACAGGGAGGAGAGCTGTGCTGAGCTGCGTGACCAGGGGTGGACTGCTTCCCGTTGTGTGCTTTCAAGGAAATCTCTTTGGGAGATGGGCCTCATGCCCTGCCTGTGGGACATTAATGAGGATCTTTTCCATTCAGTGACCCTAGGCTGTTGTACGGGCTCAGGCCAGAGGAGAAAAGCTGCAATCCTGCAGGTCCATGAGGTCCAGACCAGGCAGTGAGTGGTGGAACCCAGTGCTGCTTAAGGTTTGGGTGACCAGTGCGATTATAGACTGTCCGGTGGGAAGATTCTCTGGAGTCTGTAGTCCTGTATGTGCTTTGCCCTGTTTGGGATGAGAATGACTGCTGGCTCACGTTCAACTTGGCATCAGCTCTCACCCCATAGCACCATGGCTGCTCAACTGCTTGGTTCCCAGCCAGTTCTCAGCTCTTTTCCAGTCAGTTCACAGTCTGGTGTCACTCCAACACCAGCACAGCTTTGCACACCTTCTTGTTGACCTTCATGATGTTCCTGTTGTCCCATCCCTTTTCAGGGTCCTGCTAGACCAAGGCTCTGCCATTCATTGTGCCAGGCTCCCCACCTAATTCACTGTTACCCACAAGCTTGTGGAAGATGCATCTCCATCCAGGTCACTGATGACGTTGACCAGTTATCAACTGCACCATCAGCCCGAGCGGTACTTCACCACTGTTGTACTGGAAAATTAATAACCTCACTCTATGATTCTGTGATTCTCAGCACTGGAGATAGGAGAGCTGTATTCAGCTCCATGGGGTCCATCAAAGTCCAGGTGATGGCGTCTGTTTGGAACTGACACTTATCCTTCTGCATAGAATCATATACTCAGAATGGTTTGGGTTGCAAGGGACCATAAAAATAATCTAGTTCCAACCCCCCTGCCCCCTGCCATGGGCATAAGCAGAGACCATCTAAGCTGCCTGATGGCACCAAAGACAGAAAGTTAAAAGCTCACCAAAAGAATTTTTTTTTTCCAAAGTGAGAGTCTGATTGGCATCATGGCTGGGATTAACTTGATGTAGTGTAAAATATCGAGCATTTACCTGATAAAGAGGATTGTTTAGGGGCAGATCTCTTTGGCCAGGGAAGAAAAAATGATGAATGAATTCCAGGTCAGTAACACTGAGATCGCCTCACATTTGCTGAAGACCTTGCAAAACCAGTGTGCTGCAATCAAAACCCACCCTATTTATTGAAAGGGATTTGAAGAGCAATGTCTCGCTTCAAACCTCTTCAGCTGTAAAGCAGCAGTAAAGCCCGTCGCTGTCAGCCTGTACCCCTTTTTTGCTTTGCTGGGATGTGGACTTCTGCTTTGTGCATGGCCAGTATGTTTTGGTGTAGTCATCCATACGCTACAGACATTGGAAATGGAGGGTGCTGTCCTCTTTTTGGGGTTAAAATCACTCAGTTCTGGCCTAATTCCCTAGTGAAACTGGAGCCAATGGGAGCAATGCAAAGTTGGACTACAGCCCTCTGTGTTTTCAACACAGCAACTCACCTCTGGTTTAGGAAGCCCTGGACCACATGGTGGAGTCTGGGAGTATCTAGAAAAGCTTTGCTGTACTGTGATCCTTATCTCACACCTTTTCCTGAACTACCTCATGCACTTGAACAGCGGACCAAAAAGCTTGGGATGGCAGGGTAAATCCATGTTCTTCCATCCTCTTGTGTATCCCTGCCTGCTCAAAGCATGGGAAGAGGAATTTGGACCCTCCGAAAACACTGACATTTCAGAAACAGTGTTTAAGCAAGATTAAAACTTGCATTCCCCGAATCTGGGAAATCTGCAGAATCTGTGAATATGGGAACAGCACAATGCCTCCTGGAAACAGGCAGGTTTACTATCTCAAAGCCAAAAGTGAATCAAGTTTGTGTCAATGCTTCATGCTGGGATAATAAATAAACCAAACCCAGACTTTCCAGTTTACCTGCAAACCTCTGAAGACTTTTCCTTTGCAATTGCTGCTCCACTCTGTGCTTCCTGGAAGCTTTCAGAGTTTGCCCAAACAGCATTTTTCTGATGCTCCATGAAAAATATTTGCTCAGCTCTTCTGGCAAGCATGAGCTCTGAGGAAGTCGAAGGCGAGGGATTCACCTTGCCCTGGGCTGCTGAAAACTGCTTTGCTCCACAGCTCTTGTTGGAGATGAGGAGGAGATCAGCATGGTGTGAGGCCAGCAACGGTCACGGGGGATGTACAATGACAGTGGTATCTGGGACACACGTAACTGTGGACAGGAGTCTCCCTCCCATGCTCTAACCACAGCATCTTTCACACTAACTCTGTGCTCGAGAGATTTAGGGGATGGAGAGGAGGAGGGAGAGATGTTTATCAGCAGGTAGATGAAAGGGGATGGTGTGCTTTTGAAATGATCTCAGATTGTGCCAAAAATGGTGGCCAGAGGCCAGGGTGTGTTGCTACACCCTCTCGGAGCATCTTACCTATTTGGGCTCCCTGCTTGGATAAGCCGATCCCTTATACTTAAGAGAATGGCACCACCATGGCTACAGCTTTCTGAAAAGCTGATACCACCAGCACAGAGAAAGTTCACCTTGACTTGGGGCTTCGCCAAGAGCCACCCCATCCTGAGCTGCTTCCTTGTCCAACAAATCTTTTCTGCAAGTGACACTGGGTCTATTTAGGAAGTCTTGGCCATCTTGGCCACAAGACATGGGCTAACCATGCTGCTGGTGGAGGGCCTTCCTCTGCAACAACCATTGCAGTTTTCTCCTTGTTGGCATGCCCCAGAACCTACACAGACCAGCTGGTGACTGGCAATTTAGGGGTACTCAGGATTCGTGGGGCAAGAAAAGAGGATTTAATGCAAGTCCAGCCGACAAGCATGAGGAAAGGATGAGGAAGTTTTTCTCAGACCCTTCCTCTGAGCTGCCGCAATCTGCTGATTTGCAGGATGCTCCCCAGCCTGATGGTTCCTTCTGGGCCATGATGGATGAGCTCGCACCTCTGTCCGCCTTCCTGGAACTGCTTTGCAATCGTTAGCAGTGGCCAGGAGTGCTCCCAGGGGCTCGGTGAGGATGGGGAGGAGGGGGGCCGCTGGCGGAGGAAAGGGGGGTGACCAGGGGGATGTATTTGTGTGCAGAGCTGTGGTGGATGTCAGTTAATGGAGGCGGGTGATTCAGCCGCGGCGGAGGAAGCATCAAGGGATGCTTTACGCCCTGGTACTGCTGGCAGGAACATCCTGGAGGCTCCGCAGCACATAAGTAACTACAATGGGTGATTGCTTAATAATTAAAGATATGTAGCACTTGGATTGCCTCCCGGAGCCGGACCAGAGCGAGGAGAGCAGGGCACAGCAGGAGGAAAACTTCCCGTCTTACAGGAAATCTTCCCCTGCTGAACCTCTCTGCAGTCCCCGTGCCTACCGAGGGACTTGGCTGGAATCAATTCCCCTCTGCTTGCAGTCAGAAGAAGCGGCAGGCTGCTGTTGGGATCCTGCCACCAATTAACTAAGTGACCTTGGTGTGTTACTTCCCTGCGTGCCTCAGTTTCCCCTCTCAGAATCGTGATGTTGTCTGGAAATATCAGAGTATCTCATGGGAGAGGTTAGACCCAGCTGGGCAGTCATGGAGGGAAGATGGGGGTGCTTAGCATGTGGTCCTGGAGGCAGTGTTTTTGTCTTTGAGAAGGTAAATCTCCCTGTTTCCAGGAGGTGTTCTGCTCTTCCCGTGTTCACAGATTCCATGGATTTCCCAGATTTTGGGAATGCAAGTTTTAATCATAGAATCATAGAATTGTAGAATTGTAGAACCATAGAATAGTTTGGGTTGGAAGGGACCTTTAAAGATCATCTAGCCCAACCTCCCCTGCAATGACCAGGTGCATCTTCAACATAGAATCACAGAATCATAGAATGGTTTGAGTTGGAAGGGACCTTAAAGACCACCTAGTCCACCCCCCTGCAATGAGCAGGGACATCTTTAACCAGTTCAGGTTGCTTAAACCCCCATCCAACCTGACCTTGAACGTTTCCAGGGATGGGGCATCTACCACCTCACTGGGCAACATGTTTCTGTGGTTTAATTGTCCTTAAACCATTTAGAGCTTGGTCCAGCATAGGAGAAAACAATATTACCACCCTGAAAAGAGCAGCTGATGGTGACCCTGGGCTGCAGGATGGGCAGATGGAGCTGGATATTGCACCCCGCTCCCCGTGGTGAGGACAGCACCAACATGACACCCCCAAGTCTGTGGGACGGTAAAGAGCCCGGCGGCACAGGCCACCGCTCCCTGACAGCTCCACTTTATTTACAGGCCTGATTACAGGCGACACACGAGCGGATTTATTAACTCTGCTCTCCCGCTATTCGGAGCCTTGTAGATAAATGGCAGAGCCCGGGGCCAACACTAAAACTCAGTTAACATTAAAGTGAAGGATCTGCCGGTGCTTCTGCCAGGGGGCCGGGGGCGAAGGGGAGCGGATGCGCTTTTCTTTGCAGTCAGACGCGTGTCGGTTGAGCGGGAGAGGTTTTTTTCGCCTCTCCCCAGGGTGGATGTCACAAGCAGGGAGGGCAGGATGGGGATGCTGACTCAGCGCCCACTGCTTCACCGGCTGGCGAGATGCAGAGCGGTGGTTGGGGCATCGCATTTCCCATGTCTATGGGGGTGTGGGACAGGTGAGGGTTTTGCTGCCTGGTGTGGGGCAGTGCTGAGCCTGCTTTGCCCCCCAGGCACTGATCCTGGTCCAGGCTAAGCGATGTCAGCCCAGAGGGCATGCAGTTGTGTTAAGACCTTGATTTTATCATGTTGATCCTGCATAAATCATGATAATTGACCCGGGAGTCAGGGGTATCATAGTGATGTCAAACTGGTGCAAGAGGAGAATGAGACCCCACCAAAGCCCGTTCCTCATCCCCACGTTTCAATCACCATTTTCCTCAGTGTAATGAGTCTGAGTTGCATTTTAACTTCCCAGGGTGAAAATACTGATTTGCTCCTGCCACGAGGATGGAGGAAGAGTTTGTGGAGCTGAGGGACAGCTTGCATAAGGATTAGCCAGCCTTGACCCAGCTTTTCTGTTCCTATGAATCCCCTTTCCCCTCCTCTGGAGCCACCAGACTGTTTTGTTCCTGCCTTGGTTTGTGCCTAGAACTAGCCTCTTGCTGCCCAGACTTCCAGATTTTTCATAAGGTTTTCCCTCTGGGATTAAACCCTTGGAGAGTCAGGGACTGCCCTGGGACCAGAGCCCACCTGAGAAGACCTATCGTGTCACTGCAAAATTCAGACTATGGGGACTGAAACGATGCAGCAATGGGGCACTCAGTTTGCCAGCAGCTGTCATTCAAAGCCTCCTCCTTTTTCAGATGTTCATGCTTAACTGAGGAGTCAAAGAAATTCTAGTTTGCACAACACTTGATTTGACAAGAAAGACATCGCTCTGCTTCTGCTTGGGGTCATTTGAAAGCAAGGATTTGCTTGGGCATTAGAAGAACTGGGGGGATCCAAGTGGTAGGAATTCATATGAGTGAGGCTCCCAAAGAGTCAAAATGAAGCTTTTCAAGGGCTGCTTGTCCTTTCTTGGAGGGTCCCACGTGAGGGAATAGACTTGCCTTTTAGAAAGTTTTGCTGTTTTGCAGGCAGAAGCCTTCCAGTAAAATAGAAAGTGGAAAATATGGGAACAGGTTATAAATGTCTACATGGGAATGAAGGTATACATGGCAGCTATGAATGTAACATGGGAACCAGCTAAAGGTGTATCCGAAGTGGGGAGTCTCTACTGGCCTTAAACACCCCTGCTCCTTTCCTGAAGGACTCTGACATCCCGCAGCTCAGGGATGAGGCTTTTTGAGGAGCTTGTGGAGGACCAGCAAGGGCAGGAGGTGGGGAGATGCTCTGGATGACCCTGCCCCATAGCAAGGTGGCTATGGATTACCCATCTAGAGATGCTGGAATGTTGGGACGGCCTCTCTGAAGGGAGCAGGAGAAAAGATTGCACTATTAATAGATGGTTGGTGCTCTTTCCAGTGATTTCTGACGTTGCTTTCTTCCCACCTCCTTCTCTGCCCTCTCAAAGAGGACTGCTTTGGGTCAGCGGTGCCAGGTTTGCTTTCAGGCAAATGGCCACATCTTTGTATTCCAAAACACCTTTGGAGATGTGGTGTCCAATCATTTTCTGAAACATCATGCAGTGGTCTTGCTGACCTGGATGCAGCTCTGCCTAGACATGTGTAACCATGAGGATCTCTGATCCCAGCCCAAACACGCTGGGTTGTCTTCCTCATTTGGGGTATTCAAATCTGCCCCAAAAGCCAAAGCTTTCAAGCCATAGTGTGTGCAGTTAACCACCAGGAAGCACGATCTCATAAACATGTTCTCTTTCTTGTTGGCATCCCATGGTCATCTGTGCAACCACCAGGAAGTCCCTACCTTGACAAGAGACCCCCAAGGAATGAAGAGATGCCTGGGATGAAGGCACAGCAGGGACTGAATCATTCTGGCAGTGTCAGCTGACTCCCACACCCCCGTGGCTTTTGCAGCATGATGCCCAGCAAGGCATGCAAGTCCGTCAGATCATGCTAGGCAGTGGGTCAGCAGCACTGCCAAGGAACTTTGGCAGTGTAGGAGATGCATGTGAAGGGATGCCTCCTTGAACATCTCTGTCATGGGCTAAGTCCAGCTATGGCTGGTGCGTGGAGACCATGCCGCACCATGATATGTATCTCAACAGCTCTGGACCACTGTGCCGTGGTGACTCCTCTCCACCCCGTTGCATCGTAGAAATGCAGCAGTCCTGTCTCCCTCAAGGCAGTGTCACTGCATGGACCAAAGCAAAGGAATGCTCCTCCTTTTGAGGAGTGGATGAGGGGACTGGGGTTGTTCAGCCTGGAGAAAAGGAGGCTGAGGGGAGACCTTCTCGCTCGCTACAACTCCCTGAAAGGAGGGTGTAGTGAGGTGGGGGTCGGTCTCTTCTCCCAGTTATCAAGCGCTAGGACAAGAGGAAATGGCCTCAAGTTAGGCCTCAAGTTATGGAGTTTTAGATTGAATATTCTGAAAAAATTCTCTACCAAAAGGATTATCAAACATTGGAACAGGCTGCCCAGGGAAGTGGTTAAGTTGCCATCCATGGAGGTATTGAAAAGATGTGTAGATGTGGTGCTGAGGGACATGCTTTAGTGGTGGTTTTGACAGTGTTAGGTTGATGGTTGGACTCGATGATCTTAAAGGTCCCTTGCAACCTAGACAATTATATGATTCTATAAATTTGAGAAATGCAGGTGACTCCACTGAGGCCTTGGAAGTGAATGCCAAAGATGCTTGAAAATTGGTTCCTCTTCCCCTGCCTCAGTTTCCCCAGAGGCAAAGCAGAACTATTTTCTCCCTTCTTATGGTGGGGGGAGATGGGAGCTGCTTGGGCGTTGCTTTTCCCCCACAGATGGGTTTTCTGAGCGCTCAGCACTTCCATGAAGCCGGTCCTTGCCGCTTCCAAAGTGTTGTGAGTGTAAGGCTATGCTGGATACCCGAGCCAGGATGGAAGCAGGTACTGCAGACAGCTATCTCCACAGATGGGCTGATACTGCAGACAGGCCAGGGCAGGGGGGAGAGGATCAATAATGTAGATATGGAGAGAGCTGGCCCGGCACGAATAAGCCCAGCTTTGTAAATGAACCCTGAGCTCTCAGGGCTCCCCGGGAAAGGCTGTTATCTCCAGACACTCTGGCTGTCTGGGTCCTTTCACAATACAGAGACATGCCGACCAGGATATGAGTCAGCTAACAGGGCTCTTTCCCTGATCCCTGACCGAGTGCCGGCCTGACACTGCTTTGCAATGTTGGCTGACGGCTGCCTGGTGCGGGGAGCGCAGGGTGGCTCGCACCTCCTCGGAGGCCAAGGACTGGCTGGGGAGTTATCCCTCATCCATCCTACCTGATTTCTCCTGTATTCCAACCTAAGATGTCATAAAAATGGTCACCAATGAGCTCCCCAGCCATCGGTGCTCCCCAGTGTGCTCATCCTGAGGTTATGAGAAAAAAAGCCAGACAAAAGGTATATGGGTTTATTCCTTCATTGCTGGGCTTTGGCAGTGATACAAGCAGCCGTTCCTGGTCCACAGAGCTTCTGGCTTTACCCATGCAGTCCATACAACAGGAGAAGCAACCAGGAAGACCCCCCAAGACCGGCTGGCTTGTGCACCAATGCAATCCAGCTATAAAAGCATCACAAGGAAGGCTGGAAAACGTCTGTGTTCCCCAATCATGCCTCATCCAAGTCTTCTGACCGTGTCTCCCTGCCTCCCAGCAGGTCCGGTTCAGATACAAGCCCTAGCCACGTCTTGCCAGTCCAAGGCCGGGACTGGGAGAAGAAAACAGCAGGTTTGTTCTCTCCAGAGCTGGTCAAGCCCAAGGTCTGTCTTGCTCCATGTCCTGCCTCTGACAACAGCCCACAGCTGATGCCTGGAGAAATGCAAGGCAGGAGGAACAAGCAGAGTGTTCCCAGAGTGCTCTCAACAATTTCTGCTCTTGAACCAGAGGTGTTGCCCTCCGTATTATAGCAGGGGATGGATTTTTCCTCTCTGAATGTGCCATGCAAGCTTTTAACATCCTGCGGCAAGGAGTTCCGTGGCTTGATTGCAGAAAGCAGCAGCTGATGTTAAGTTTTGCCTAGCCGGAGGCATCTTTGCTATTTCTGTGCTGCACAGACTTGGGGAAATCAGTTCAGCTGTGTGCGAAGAGGAAAGACCTGCGAAATATGAGCAGCCTTTGTACAGGAATCCTTTGCAGTGATCCACACACACTGTTCCCAAACTAGGAGCACTTAACCTTAACTCTGCCCTTGTTGCTTCTGCCCTAAAGGCTGGTGTTCGGAGCCCTCCACACTATACTTCTTAATAAACTGAAATCTGGGGCAGAAGGTCTCTTTGACACATTAATCCAGCCATTTCCCCCCTCCCCGATCCCTGCTTCTCCTTTCTCCCCCCTTCCCATCTCATTTCCTGCAGAGCCAAAGAAATCTGTCTGCCTGATAGATGGCTCCTGACAAGCTGAGCAGCTAAAGATCACATGTCAATAGGGCTATAATTAGGAGAATTGAGCCCTGTCAGGGCCGGACGGATATTTATCTGAAATCAATGGCCAATAGGGTGGAAGGAATGAAGATGTGGGAGTGTTTGCTTTGGAGCTGCCACGGCTTTTTACACCCTGTCTGCACAGGGATCCTGCCGGCCTGGGCTTTCCTGCTGCCTGAAAGGGGGGAGGATTATAGCATTAGCCATGGAGATCTGCCCTGGCCTCTGAGCACCAGCACCCGCTGACCCCTTTTTGGATGTGCACTCACCCCCCAGGTGGGGATGGCAACAGGAAAAAGCGAGATGGGGGGGCTGGTTGCCGACAGAGGTTGTGACTCATAGAATCACAGAATGGTTTAGATGGGAAGGGACCTTAAAGGTCATCTATTTTCAACCCCTCTGCCATGGGCAGGGACATCTTCAACTAGCCCAGGGTGCTCAAAGCCCTGTCCAACCTGGCCTTGAACACCTGCGGGGATGGGGCAGTCACAGCTTCTCTGGGCAACCTGGGCCAGGGGATCACCACCCTCACAGCAAAGAATTTCTTCCCAATATCTCATCTAAATCTCCCCTCTTTCAGTTTAAAACCGTTCCCCCTTGTCCCATGGCTCCCCTCCCTGATCCAGAGTCCCTCCCCAGCTTTCCTGGAGCCCCTTTAGGGACTGGAAGGGGCTCCAAGGTCTCCCCAGAGCCTTCTCCAAGCTGAACCCCCCCCCCCAACTCTCTCAGCCTGTCCTCACAGTGGAGGGGCTCCAGACCTTGGATCATCTTCATGACCTCCTCTGGACCTGCTCCAACAGGTCCATTCAAGATTTTTCTCTTCCTCCCAGTGAGGAAGAGCACGTTAGCAACGCCAGGCACCAGGGCCAGGGTCTCAGGTGTACACGGGGGAAATAGGACTGGAGAGGCAGCAGCTGGCAGGGACAAGTATGTTGTCACCTCTCCTCCCCAGCTGAGATGGAGCTGGGGTCTCACCTAGGTGCTCACATATAAAACCTGGCCTAAATCTCCAGGTGGGGACTAACCCTTCACGCCTGCCACAGCGCTGCCAGGGGGGATGCTGCAAATGTTAGACTGAGATTTAGGCATTGGCTTCCTCCCTGGAGGCTGCTAGAGGCTGTCGAGGGGAGCTGGGTCACAGCAGAGATTTTGTGGCAGCTGTCCCCACAACTTTCCTGAGAGCACAAGGACCCTCCTGTCCCCCAAATTTCCTGTGATGCTCTTAGCACTGCAGGGGGGTTTGCACCTAGGACTTGCTCTCCCTTGGACTGGGGCACGAATCATTTTGCAGCCATGGGGCTTTCATGCAAAGAAAAGCTTGGGAGGCCCCTGGTCCTGGGAAACCCTTAAGCATCCGCTTTAATGCTTTGTTGATGCAGGGGTCAATGGCCCAGCCTCAAAGCTGTTCAGCTATGAAAACAGCTGAGGTTAAAGACAGAAATGCTTTGGAAATGCTTTTGGGCACCAGGCAGGATGGAGACTGGAGTCATACAAACCAGAGGAAGGCAGCAGGGAGGAAATGACCCCTCCTGTGCCTGGGGAATGATGCTGTGAGTGGGGTATCGCAGTGGTTCGACCCCAGGACTGAAATAAGCTGAAGGAAATCTTTGTAATTCTAATCTAGTTCAGTTTTGTACTCCCCACTGCTCGAGGAGATGGCAGGGGTCGACCCCACTCTATCTCCAGCTGCGCATGGACCTCACGCCCAGCATCCAGCAGGATAACGCGCTGTTGGCAGCAGGCAATGCACGCTGCCTGGACTGAGGCCGCACAGCATTCCCATCCCACAGAGTCTGCCCCTATTCAACCAGCATGCAAAATCAAAGCTCGTGAAAATTGCCAGGGATTAGTACTTAGAATTAGTGAAACCATCGATTCCCCGTTAGGGCATTAGGAAACAGAAAAGCTCTCCCAGCTTGCTTTTTCTCATGACAGCATCCTCATGCTCCGTGCATGGCCGAGATCCTGACCGCTGCCCGTTCATCACATGCCAGTATACCCACCAGTCCCCAGAGCCCTTGTCTGGATTCATTTCACTTCTGACACCCCAATTGACTTGGAGGGAGAAATCGAGGCAGGGGGAAGGACCCAGGGCCCTCCCCATGGCTCAGGCAGCAGATGACATATAGCTTGGTACACTCCTAATTTATTGCTTCTGTAATTGGGGTTAATTAGTGGTGACCAAATTTATCTTCTCGCCTCTCATTAATCCCAAACACAAAAGAACCCTGTTTGCAATCAATTGCTGTTTAATTACAGCACAATAGCTGCCTCCTGAGATCGAAATCCCTGCTGGCTTGAGGTCTTGATGGCCAGGATGGGAGTGGAGAGATGCAGCTCTGAGGAGCTGGAGGATGAGGATGCTAGCTGGGACTGGCATCGTGTACTCCAGGGGACTGTGAGGTTCATGAAGAACAATGGGAGATCTCCTCACCCTGGCTGAAGGATCAGGCAGTGGGTTTCAACTGGGTAGAAAGGGTTGGGTTTTTAAACAGCTCCTCGTGCAATGGAAGGACAACTCAGTCCAGGGTGCTGGAGATGCTGGACAGTCATGGGACGTCTTTTTGTCTGGAACATCTGCTGGTGGCTATTAAAGAAGATGTCTCAGATGCAGCTCCTGCCTCCAAGATCTTGCTTGCCTGGCAAGCCAGGGCACAGGGAAATCCTGCTTGAGATTTGTGTCCTCCAACAGCAACTCCCATTATTTGGTTGTAGACATCAGAGGCTGTGGTAGACCCTATTGCCATCACAGCAGAGACAGTAAAGTTACCTGTAAGCTATAAAGGGTCCTGCTGGGACCCTGAAGGAAAATGCAACAGTTGGACAGAAAACATGTTCCCCGTGATGTCTGGCTTTGGAGAAACTGTTGCAAGGATATTTGGTCCACTGTCAACCTGAAGGCAATAGAAATGGAAACTCCTTCAGCCAGAAAAGCAAAGAAGCAAGGTCTTACCGCTGTCCAGGGCTTTGTTGTTCAGACTGAAGGTGTCTGAAGTGACTGTAGGGTTACCCACAAGGGCATGAAAAGTGAGGGAGAAGGGGGAAAAAAGTGAACTCTCATGCTCTTATTTCCACAGGCAATCTCTGGACCCATCCTGGACCTGAGCCATTTCTGGGGGCAGGCTGACTCGCTTACCCTAGGACCTCACCTGAGAGCCCCAGATTGCTTTTTGCCAGGAGATACATTTCCTTGGCAGTGGTACTTGTCCTGCCCCCTCATTTACCCAGATAAATGTATACTCGGTTAATGCTGTGAGTATTAAATAAACTCCCTGCCTAGCCTGCTTGCCTCTCCCTCCCTGCTCTTTAGATGCCATCAATCTGCAGGATTATTGAGCCTGGTTTTGGAGTTAGTGGCGTGTTGAAAATGCTCCGGTCTTCCCTTTATCACTTTCAGATCAGCTCATCGGATGGGAATCCATCAGGGAAAGTAATGGGAGAGGCTGTGCTGATATATGGCTCTGTGTTACTGGATCAATCGGGCTTTTGCCTCCCCTCCAGCATGGGGGGTGTGCGAGTCCGGGGCTGGTGCTACTCGACTTCCTTCTCTTAAAACGCCAGAGTAAGCAACACTTTCCATTCCTGCAAGGATTTTGTCCTGGCATGTTCCGGAGATGCCCTGGATGTGATAAAATATCAGCTGTGTCAGAAACAAGGTTGAGGGCTGAATTCCTCTTGGGATGTCAACCCCTGACTCAAGCCACTTGCTGACACTTATTTATTGCATTTAGTATTTGGGCGGATTTAGGGGTTAGGCAACAGACAGAAGCTACATGTTGTGCTTTAAACCTACCGCGTACCAAAATACAGCTGCTACTAGGGTGGAGCACAGCAGCTGCTGAGGTGGTACGTCCACCACCAGGGCCAGGACTCAGGACTAGGAGCTGGTTTTTGAGCTGTTTTTCCACCTGGGCATCAACTACCACCCTCTCCCCAGGCCCTGTGCGGATTCAGAGGGAAGAGCACCACCTACTGAGTCTCCCTCACCTCTTTCTTCCTTTAATTTTTTTTTTAAAATATATTTTATTTCTGTCTGTGTTCTCAGCTAGCCTCTGCTTTGCTCTGGGAAAGGCAGGAGCACGTTTAACCCCGAGCAACCCTCCTGATCTCTCTAGACATTTCTGCTTGCATCGTTTTTCTTCCTAAGCTGACTTGCCTTCTTTGGGATCCTTCTGCTTCCTGCCTTTGTGAACTAACAGCTCCTCCGGCCTCAGGCCTCCCCAGACGCAGATGGGTTTTCTCTCGGAGCAAGTGTGTGTACGGGCAGGCATGGGAAATGGAAGGAATTACATAAGTTTTGATTCAAAATCTAAATCAAAGCTAAACATCAGAAAATTTGTCTCATGCACCACAAACAGATGCAGCAATATAATTGTGTACATGCATGTGTGGGTGTGCATATGTAGAAGCAAATGGCTGTATGCCTTTTGGCCCTGGCCAAGGATTTAGGGAATTAGCTAAAGACTTTCACATCTGGGTTCAGTTTCTCACCCTGACACAGCCCTCCCTTTTAATATTGACTAAGCACTTAAAAAAATCCTCGAAAGCAAGCTGGGAGAAATGCAGAGAAATCTCCTCTGGTGTTTCTTGAGTGTTTTTAATTGGGAGACTATTTAACATTTTAGGAATAAGGACACAGTCCAGCTTCTGTATTATTCCCCCAAAGCAAACAATTTCCCCCATTTGCAACCAGTGCAAAATTATATTAGAAGTTAAATGTTCTTTTATTATTTCTCCCTGCTTTGTTTGTTTTTTTGTTTGCATTATGAAAGCGTGTTTATGAGTGTTTCTCCCAAGGGATGGCACAGGGTATTTTGCGATGATTTACAGACCAGGGGTCCTTAATCACTGAGTCACTTCACCTGCCCCCAACCAAATTGTCTGTGGTCTCATCACTGTGGATATCACTGGCAAGAAGACTTATGTGGGAGGTGGGAATGAGGAGAGCCAGCTCCTTGTCAGACCACAGTCTTTCCTATTTTTTTCTTCTTGTCTCTTGTGAAACTGAGGGGCACCAGATCTTTGTATTGAGGAGAAAAAACCCCCTAGAATCCCTGTGGGTCAAATCTGGCTGACATGGCAATGCCAAGGGCTGGCTGCACCCTCAGACACCAGCTCCTAGCACTGCTCAGACATGGGTGTTTCATCTCCCATGGGTCACCCCATCCCAGAGAAGTGTCCTGTGCCCCTTGCACCCTCTGACCATCCCTTGTGCAATAAGAGGGGGAGTCATCCTGCCCTTGAACTCACCCTCGGTGGAGAGAAAATGATGACCCAAAAAGAAAAGACCATGGGGTGGCTCAGCACTGCCAAAAACAGTGGGGACCATACAAGAGCAGATAAGGGAGGGTAGAGCAGGACATGGGTTCTTCACAGTGCAGCTCAGCATGCCCACAGGTCTGGGGGCTGCTGAGATGTCTTCTGCGAATAACCCACCAGCATTGTGTGCACCCACAAGAGCTTATGGCACTGTACAAATTGGGCATTGAACTGAAGAACTGAAGAAAGGGGGCAAATGCAGCTGGGGAGCCTCAGGCTGGAGGAACATGGCTTCAGGGTCATGTCTTGGGCCTTTGGCAAGAGGCCAGTGACCAGCTAACCAACCAACTTGCATAGGAGCTTGGGATTCTGTAGTAAACCTCCTCAAAAGCCAGGAAAATAGGGCCTACGAGGAAAGGCTGGGAAGACATCAGATTGTTTAGTCCAGAGACTGAAGGGAGATGGGATAACAGCCTGCAATTATGTAAAAGGCTTCTGCAAGAAGGGGAGGGACACATGTTTCCCTGTGGATAGGACAAGTAATAAGGAGCTTAAAAGCCAGCAAAGGAGATTTAGAGCTGTGGGGATAGAGAAGGGCTGGGATTAATTGCTAGGAGGGGGGGCAGGGTGGTATCACCAGTGCTGGAGGTTTGGAGGACAAACGTGTCAAGAAGGCTTAAAGAGAGTGTATCCTGCCACAGGGCAGGGGACAGGGAAGATAAACGTCCACCTGGCTGTCTTTTCCAGTGTTTTGGCTGTCCCATAAGGCAACACCAGTGAGTGTTGTGATGTTTACAGATGGTTGATGGGTTTGACAGTAACGGGGCTTCTCCCCCATGGTGCTCATGCTCATTCCTTGGTGTGGGACGCGTTGTCTCCAGTGTCATGCAGAGCTGCCTCTCTATTTCCCTGGCCATCATTTTGCTCAGGTCCACAGGACACAAGTCAATGTGGCAATGTGTGCTTGTGCATGTTACATCTCAGCCTCTCTCCCTACCTTGCCTGCGTTTCCACCTTGACCTGAACCTTGGGGAGCTGGAGACGGATTTTGGGTGGAAAGCACCCAAGCCAAGCAGTGGTGATCTGATCACCTCGAGGAAGCAAATGTGCTGACCGGGCACAAGTCAGAAATAAAACAGAAAAACTTGAGAAAGCTCTTGCTTCCAGTAATTCCCAGGGAGAGGTGTCAGCCATGATTTCTGGAAGCCACACGCAGCAGAAAGCAAGGGATTGCTGGCAGCACTAATGAAGTTACTGCCATCCGGCGATTAGGTTAGGAGATCCTCCGGGACTGGCCTGCGAGGTGATGGACTGAAAGCAGAACGGGAACTAAATTGCATTTCATTTCAATTTGGCCATAAATTTGATGATTTCGTCAGATAAGGAGTAAAGGGGGAAGGGAGGCGAGAGGACAAGAGGCGAGGGAGGGCTCTCTGCCTTCAGCATGGCCAGGGCAGGGAAGGAGCAGCGGAGAGAGCACGACACGAGAAATTACATCGTTCTAGTTTGTACCATTGTAGATTATTAATCAGAAGTGTCAAAGGCTTTATTGGATAGGATGTATATCACCTGCTTTCTATAGACTATTCACTGAAGTAATAAGGGCTGGGAATATAGGTTATTGAACTGCCCTGGGATTTATGAGAGAGGATGCAGCAGGTGAAGAGAAGAGATGGACCATTGTTTCCACATTCACGGGATGCTCCATTTGGCATCAGTGGTTTGTGTCGCCTGAATCATCTGCAGAAAACGCATGAGCGGACGTGTCAAGCAGGACTGCTGGTACTGTCAGACTGCAGCAAGGGTTGCAAGCTGTAGAGCAGGAGCCAGTGAGACTTCCCAGTTCTCACCACCCAAAGTCCCATTCGGGACAACAACAGCCACCAGACAAAGCAGACCCTATTGCAGAAAGGTTGCTCAATAATTGCAAAAACACAGATAAAGGGACAGATTCAAACATCTTTCCATTGTTGGAGTCTGATATTATAGACCTTAAAGAAATGATTACGGTTCATTCCAGTTTGCAGACACCATGTGATGATAGGTCCCAACAAACATCCGAAATTAGCTCCTGGGACTGAGAAATATCATAATGGCAATATTAGCTTGGGACATTGCACCAGATCAGCTCACAGCTCAGTCACATCTTGTCGCAATAACATGGCATGATACCTCAGAATAGTGTCATGGCTGGATAGCATCAGTTTTTTATAGCATATTTTTATAGCATAGGTTGATATTTCCATTGATGGGAAATGCTTTGCTACATTTGCTTAGCATGCTGATGCCTCTGTGGTGGAATAACCCAGTCATTGATGTGTTAGTTTCCTTCCAGATATTAGGACATTAGGAGGTCTTCGTACAATGTGTCAATTTTAGGCCAAAGTAATGACATCTCCTCTCATCATTGCTTTTTCCATCTGACAGCATGACATCCTAACTGAGTGTGTTGAGGTTTTTGTCCCAAACTGGTGACATACTTGTACCACAGAATCATAGAATCACAGAATCACAGAATGGTTTGGATTGGAAAGAATGTTAAAGATAACTAGTTCCAACCCTCGTGCCATGGGCAGGAACATCTCCCACTAGACCAGGTTGCTCAAAGCCCCATCCAACCTCCAGGGATGGAACACCCACAGCTTCTCTGGGCAACCTGGGCCAGTGTCTCACCACCCTCAGCATAAACATTTCTTCCTTAGATCTAATCTGAATCTCCTCTCTTTCAGTTTAAAACCATTGACCCTTGTCCTATCACTACACTCCCGTATAAAGAGTCCCTCCCCAGATTTTCTGTAGGTCCCTTTAACAAACTGGAAGGGGCTCTAAGGTCTCCTCGGAGCCTTCTCTTCTGCAGGCTGAACAACCCCAACTCTCTCAGCCTGTCCTCACAGCAGAGGGGCTCCAGTCTTTGGATCATCTTCATGGCCTACTCTGGACCTGCTCCAACAGGTCCATGCCCTTGTTAAGTTGGGGGCCCCAAAGCTGGACACAGTACTACAGGTGGGGTCTCACGAGAGCAGAGTAGAGAGAGAATCACCTCCCTCAACCTGTTGGCCACACTTCTTTTGACGCAGCCCAGGATATGGCTGGCTTTCTGGGCTTCCAGCACACATTGCCGGATCATGTTGAGCTTCTCATCCACCACCATCCCCAAGTCCCTCTCCTCAGGGCTGCTCTGAAGTCATTCTCTGCCCCATTCTCTGTATTTGTAATTGGGATTGCCCCAACTCATGTGCAGGACCTTGCACTTGGTCTGATTGAACTTCATGAGGTTTGCACAGGCCCACCTCTCAAGCCTGTCCAGGCCATCTGGATGGCAACCCTTCCCTCCAGCGTGTTGACTGCACCACTCAACTTGGTGTCATCAGCAAACTTGCTGAGAGTGCACTCAATCCTACTGTCCATGTCACCAACAAAGATATTAAATAGTACTGGTCCCAGTACTGGCCCCTAAGGAACATCACTTATCTCTGGTTTCCACTTGGACATCAAGCTGTTGACCACAACTCTTTGAGTGTGGCCATTCAGCCAATTCCTTATCTCCTGAGTGGTTCATCCATCAAATCCATATTTCTTCAATTTAGAGACAAGGATGTTGTGTGGGACAGTGTCAAATGCTTTGCAGAAGTCCAGGTATGATTAAATAAGGTTTCAGTCCTCCTGTTTTTCTGTGGCAGTGCCTTGCAAGTGGGGAGGTTTTCATCACAACTGGATGAAGGACTGGTCCTTACTTAGGGATAAGACCAGAAGCAGTCTTGGTGGGATATCTGTCTATGACATAATTTGTGGTAAAATCATGGTATGGTGTACAACTCTAATTTCTATGAGCAAGAGCTTGCCATTCTTTGACAAATGATGCGTGGATCTCAAATGATGTGGCTGGATATGAACTGACTCTGTGCCCAGCTCCAGTTCAGCATGTCCCTAGTTCAGGCATGAGAGACCGAGTCAACTTCTTCAGTGAGGCTTTCTCTTCGTCTTCTTCTCTCCTGCAGCTTTTCCTGGCAGATGGAAGCAAATCTGAGTGTCTTCTGTTCCCAGGCTTATTTCTTCCAGATTTTCAGATGCTGAATGGATCTTCCCATCCCTCTGGGGCTTCATTGCGCACCTCTGGAGGACACCACACAGGAAACCTGTAGGAAGATCTTCCTCCGTGAAGGTTGGATGGCGAAAAAATTCTCCAAAACAACTGACCAATCCCACTCTGAGATGTGGTAAAGAAGTTCCAGTTGGATCTGAAATTGTCTGGTACCAAGCCATGGGTGTGCATGAATAAATCTACAGAGCTGTGCTCTGAACCATATGCCTTAGATTCGTCGTGGCTGTGAATGATCTCACGGGGCACATCAACACTTTTGTATGCTCCCCCTGCATCCAGCTGCTGTGGGGAAGGGACATAGAAGCTCTCCAGGACTAGCTCTGCTGAGCCTAGGAGCAGTTTTGTGCTGGTACAGCAATGCAAAACATGATGGGAGCTTGGCCTGCCCTTGAGGCCAAAGCTTTTAAACTCATGTGAGAGAGAGGGGAAAGATATCATCCATAAATCTTAACCCAGGAGCAAGGAGTTGGGCTCTGGCCATGGCAGAAATCTGAAGGCATGTGGCTATCAGACTACTGCGGGAGTTTGGCAGGCAGTTTTGTGATCATAATTAATACATGCAGTTGCCAGGAATTCATGTGCAGTCAGTGCTCATCTAGAAGAGTGTGACTTGCTGCTTCTGTGTCTGATTCCCCCAGCTCATGTATGCCTGGTACAGTTGGAGCATGGACCTGCACTGCTTTATCTCCACTGTATGACACTGTCTCCACTTGCTTAGAAAGTAATCCAGGCAATCAAGGTGGTAGGGATGATTTCCAGGAACACCAAGCCCTCTACAAGCTCTTTGGAAGTCGACCTGTATTTTGGATACTTCTCTTCAAAAAGCAGTCGTGCATCTGTCTTAAAACTGCTAAAGCAGAGAGGGAAGGGATCTTTCATGTAACTTCAACATGTTCAAAATGAGAGATTACAAGTGTTAAGAAAATAATGACCAGGAGGTACAAGAAAAAAATATACAGAAATCTACTTCACATGCACAATAATTTACTTTTAGATGTGCAGTAAAGTTTTTATATGCACAATAATTTACTTTTACATGTGCAATGATGTCTTTACACATGTAATAATTCATTTTTATGTGTAAAAGCTGACCAATTAAAAGCGCGAGTGCTGAACACACCTTCAAGCAATCCTGAATGCCTTTGTTTTGGCACGCAACTTCACTCATGCCTGACACCAACATGCTCCTGCAATATTGCTGTTTATTTTACAGTTGATTCTGTCTGACTGAGTGCAATGTACCTGATTCTTTTCCAGTTCAACCCTACAGAAAGCATGAGCAGACCCATGGGCTGTTAGGAGGGCCAGATGACCTGGGTTTTCAGCTCCTTTTCTTGATGACTCATCTTGGCCAGCAACTTCCGTCTGTGAGAATAATGTCAGCCCCAGCAGGCAGATCTGAGAAAACATTTGTCTTACCAGAAAACCATAAAAATAGTCCCCATTGGCCAGCTGAGGTGACAGGTCTCTCAGCTGCAGCTCTGTCCCCTCTATGACCTTGTCACTGTTTTTTGCAAGTCTCCAACTGACCATACTCATGGGATGAAGTCTCACAAACTCTCAGCTGTAGGAGAATCTTGCATGCTTTTCTCCAATGTTCTTCTGCAAGTTGGTGGGATTTTCAGTCAGTGGATCTGAGCAATTGCAAAAACAATTTAAAGACCCCCAAAAGTCCATGCACCTCAAAGCAACAGAGAAACTCCAGCAGAAGCTGCTGAAGGAGCAGTGCAGAAACTTTGTCCATTCTCAGACCTCAGACCTGCTTCCATCTTCTTTTCCACCAGTCACTTCATGTGGCTGCCACTTCTGAATGAGTCAGGTGGGGTTTGGACCTACCTCCCTCATGTGAGCACCCTGATCAAATAGCACAAATTTGGGGGACTGTGTTCCCTGTGCCTGACATCCAGGATGGGTGTGTTAACCCCCAGGACGTTGAATAGAAAGGGAAATGTCTCCTTACTGTCTTTGAGACTTCATCCCCATGGGAAAGCATCTGCTCCACTGAACTGGCAAATTCACCTACCATAGATAATTTCAGGAAGATCTGAAGGAATAAAGGGACTGAAGAGGTAAAGAAATGCCTCCCAGTCTGCTGGCATACCTCAGATTAACGGCACCAGCTCAGGCCAGAGGGTCACCTCCAAGCGCAGCAGCCCTGGTCATGCAGAGTCTTTGCCATGTTAGCAGCGACTCAGTTACTTTGAGTGTGAATCTCAAATTACTGCAAGCCTAGCGGATCCAAGGGGAGAAGTGGTGGAAGGGACTAGAAATATAAATAACAGTCACTAGTGTAGGAAAAAAAAAAAGGTTCACAGAATCTTTTTCTTTGGACAATCTGGGAGAGGAGGAAAGGGAAAGAAGAGGGTCAAGTGGAACAAAACAACGTAAGCTGAAACACTTTCCCTCTGAGAAAACCCAAGCCTGAAAAATAAACTGGTTTAAAGTTCATAAATGTTTAGCGGAAGACTGAAGCAGCAGTAAGTGGAAAAATTTCTTTTTATCCAAAATTTCTGGTTTTGCAAGAAAAAAATGCTTCCATGGAAACTTTTTTGAGGATACTATTCCACCAGCTTTAACCACTGGTATGCTTAAGTCTCTGGTTACAATGTATTTTGAGCAAGCAAACAAGGGAGAAAGTGTCAAAACAGCATTTTCTGTTTGCAAGCCGTGGGCAGCTTGGTTGCAAATTATCTGGAATGGTTGTGGGTAAATGTCCTAAAAGCCAGGGCAGGAGCAGTGCTAGTTGGTGGTGTCTGCACCTTGCCAACACTCCCCACCATGATGTGGGCTGGCCTGCACCTTAAGCACTTACCTGCAATGCATAGGTGAGAAGAAGACAGCTGCTGAAGCATTTCATCTGGATCAATGTGTGCTGGAGTTGTCAGACTGCCAGCCTTCAGATAACTTTGGGGTTTTCCAAAACTTACAAGTGACAATTGCAAACCTCAGATCTGGTCACAATCAAGGTGTGGAGCTCTCCATTGGGATGCAAAGGGCTGCTGGCCGGCCAAAACAACATCTGTGGCTGTTTTTTGGGTGGCAATGCCCACCCTTGTTTGCATCTGTCATGTTCAAACAAAATTAGCTCAGAACATCTCATTTTACAAGGATCACGTTCATGGAAAAATCTCCTAAAAGACAATTCAGATGGTAAAAAATGAAATGGAATGGAAAAATGTGAATGATGGTAGGAGATGGTTTAAAAAAACTAGAAAACAACAAAGTGCCCCCAAAGCAATAATCCTTGCACCAAGAGTGACACTGGTGACACTGGTGTGAAAAACTGGCTTGGCTCAGAGGCAAAGGGAAAGGCGAGAGACACATCAAATGGAAAAAAAAAAAAAAAAGTAGTAGAGGACATTGAATTTGCACTAGAAATGTGGAAAATCAGTAAGATGAGCAAAAAGACATGAGACATCTCTGGCCAGTAGAGCTGAGGACAGCAAAGAGTTTAAATACTTTGGGAACAGAAGGAGCTATAATAACCACAGTATTGATTCCTCCTTGGAAGGGAAATGTGCACAGCATGCATTTTCAATAGATATTTGTTTTGTATTTGGGGGGAAAAGCAGATTTGTATCTGATTAAAGTGAAGGGAAGGTTTACAGGCCAGCATTAACTGTGGAACATACCAAATAGCCCCTCTTAAAAACACAAAACTTTCTGAAAACAGCTCTTAACTATATCCAAGTGTTTTGTAGGAAGTGGCCAAGGAGTGTTACTGTTGGTTTTCAAGATGCCTTGGAGGCCTGGGCAATCCAGGGGACTAGAAGAAAACTAATGTCATGCTAGTACTTTATAAACAGGATGACTTGGATAATTATTGCCTGCCATTGATTCTAGGCAAAATGAAGGAAAACCTCACAAGGACTGGATTAATAAAGAATTACAGGAACATGATGCTAATCAGCAGGGGGTTATGGGAAATCGGTCTTGTCAAATTAAGTAGCTTTTATAAACGCAATTACAAGAGTGAGGATAATTAACTGCTAGAGGATCTTGCAGAGGGTTGTGGTAGAGTCTCTTGAGTAGATGTTTAAATCAACAAGTTTTTGTTTAAAAAAAAAGTCATTTGTGCAGCGTGCAGAACAATGGGGGTTTTGTCCATTCCTGGAGGGACTGGAGTCAAAACACTTTAACCACAGCCACCACAGCTGCAGAGAACATGCATTTAGGACAGTGCTATCCAAGTAATATCCAGTCAGGTTGTGATGTCCAAGACCTTGGAAAAGTTCATCATAGTGGTGCTTTGTGGCACTCAAACCCATATCACAGAATCACAGAATGGTAGGGGCTGGAAGGCATCTCTGGAGATCATCTAGTCCAACCCCCCTGCCAGAGCAGGGTCACCTAAAGCAGGTTGTACAGGGATGCGTCCAGGTGGATTTTGAATATCTCCAGAGATGGAGACTCCACCACCTCTCTGGGCAGCCTGTTCCAGTGCTCTGTCACCCTCAAAGTAAAGAAGCTCCTCCTCATATTTAGATGGAACTTCCTATGTTCAAGTTTGTGCCTGTTGCCTCTTGTCCTGTCACTGGACACTACTGAAAAGAGCCTGTCCCCATCCTCCTGACACCCACCCTTTATAATATTTATAAGCATTGATAAGACCCCCCCCTCAGTCTTCTTTTTTCCAGACTGAAAAGACCCAAATCAGCCTTTCCTTTTAAGAGAGACATTCTAGTCCTTAATAATCTTCGTTGACCATATGTTGATGAAGAAACAAACTTTAACATGGTTTCTGCTGGCTCCTCTTAATGAAGGTAGCAGATGGCTGGTGACTGGGAGGTATACAATACTTGTAATCGAAAGGGAGAATAGGAAGACGTTTTGTTACTGTAGGGCTGCACCTAAGCACAGAGAAAAATTAGATTGTACAAGTATTTGTGCTGTCCTCATGTCACTGGTGTCCTACTATCCCTCAGCTGTCTGGTACAGAGAACATCCAGCAATCCACGTTTCAGGCACGCATTTCTTCCAGAGATCGTACGGCATTTGGAGAGTTAGATTTTGTGCTGGGAAAGGTCTCATTTCAAAAGGCTTTGCTGTGCTGAGAAGCTAAGCTGAAGATGGATCACCCACAGGAAAGCTCAGGATGAGAAAGTCCATGGTTAGCCTTGGAAAAGCACCACTGCATAGAGAAAGTTTGCTATGTGGTCCCAAGGAACTGTTGGCCATGGGCCTCATTGTAGAGTTGAGAAAGTACGCTGGGATTAGAACATGTTTTTTTGCCCACTGTACACCCAGAAAATTGCAGTCTATTTTTTCAGAAAGCTAAAAAAGGGAGTAGAGGACAGATCTGGTCCTGCAGTCAGAAGATGTGATGACTTTGGGCAGCAACTGAAGTGGTTTACTCTGTGGTGTTGGGCAATGTCCTCTCAGGACAACCAAAATGGAAAGGACACCTTTCCACAGGCTGCAGGATGAACATGTTTCATTCCAGACTTTCTGAATTTTAATCTAAGATCTCTGTATTTTGGCTGTGGAGCAGAAGTGGCTGCTGACCGTGCTGCCTTGTTACTCTAAACTTGGCTGTGACTGCTGGACCACATCCTACAGGCTGAGACTGAAGGGGCAATCAGGGGTGTCAGGTTATGCCGCTGATTTCTTATCGACCTGTTTGATGTGCTCTCACATTTCCATGCATCTTCCCCTCCTGCACTCCATAAAACGCCACATGAAATGTCTCCTCTCAATTGAGATGCTCTGTTTTATTTGGGCTGAGAAATCCACTTAAACCTTTTTAATTTGTCTTGTTTGGATATGGGTATAATTTTGGTTGTGTTTTATGGGCGCCCGGTTCATTTTACTTCCTGTAAATCGTCCCTTTAGTTACTAGGGCTTCTGGGAAGTTGTAAATTCTCCCCCCTATCTTCTCCGTAGAGTTTACGTTGTTTTACAGTTTCATTAATAGGTTCTCTCCCGGCTAGGTTGATGAAAGTTATTGACCTAATCATAACCTATTAATTATGACAGTAAATCCCACTCTTGGAAATGTTTTACTGAGCAAATGTTACTTGGAAAATCTGTGGGTTAAACTGGAGATCCAAGAACTTTAAATCTACTGTTCACTGCTCCAGTCACGGAGCACCACTTATACAGTGCTGCTGCCCTGGTCTGATACACTGAGCACTGGGCGAAAGCCTGTGTGATACTGGACTGCAAGTGACATGGAGGATTGCTGTGGCATCCAACCCCACGCAAAAATAAGAAAAATAAAAATGGAAATTTTAGGATTTCTTATTCATGGAGTTTTCCTAAATATTGGCTCCCCGTGTTTGGGTCTAACATGGCAACTGGGGTGCATTCAAGCTGCTTCTTATGGCTGCTAGAAGGAAGAAAACACAATTAATAAGTAATATACTGACTTCTATCCAAGGCTGCCAGCCCCAGCAGAGGTAGGGGAATATTCCCACTGTCTTCCCCAAGCTCTTTCAGCATCCAGGACAGATTTTCTATTGGCTGAACACAGCTCCAAAAAAACCCAAGATACAGGTTCAAAGCTGGACACGTAACCCCTAAAGTGAAGGGAAAGGTTTCTGTTCCTCAAGCCTCTTCCCTCCAGAAAAAGGTTCTGCCCCATCGACCCCGTTGCAAGTGCCCCATTAGGAAACACTCCCTGTAGCACAGCTGCTGAGCGAGCAGCTCCCTTCTGCATCCTCAAACCTCTCGGGAAATCCACTTTGCTTATGAGGCAGAGAGAGAGAGGTCTCCCAGGAATCCAAGTCCTTGCGTCAGCCTTTCTGAGTAGCCATCCGTGGTAGGAACCACAAGAGGTCTCAGCTGGGTTTCGGGGCCGAGTTTAAATAAGCATTAGGTATTCACAGATATGCACATATCTATTATATGGAGAGACGCACATGGGTTTCTAGTTATGCAGATAACTCCAGGTATATCTACCTATAAGTACCTACACATGTCCACATGTGCACACACACATTCAGAGTTCATGCCCTGAACACACCCTTGAAGACAACAAAAATTGCTAACGGAGCTCTTTCTTGTTGGGGACCCCAAATTCACCGATAGTCATCCTATTGCCATGACGCGGGTCATGACTTCTGCAGTCAGCCCTGGTTCACTCAATAGAAAAGCAAAAAGAGGGAGATGAGAAAGAAAAGATGAGAAAGGCCACACAGAGAGGAAGGTGGTGGGGTGGAAATAGGAAGCTCTTCTCCAGGGCTGTTTAAAATGAAGCTGAGCATGTAAGCATGGAGAAGACATGAGCATCATCCCCTTGGCAGAGCTGTACGCTAACCGCCTGCTGCATTTAGGACTTCTAAGACTAATTAAATAGGAAAGAGGAAAATAACTTCTGCAATGGAGGCAAACTTTCACTGCAAGGGGACTCTCTCCACTGTTTCCTTCACTGCATCTGTCCCATCTGCAGGAACTCACCCTGCAAAGTGGTTCTTGGAGGTGGAAACCAAAGAACTGGCAATGAGGGTCTGTCAGGGATAGGATGTGTTGATTTCAGCCCTTCATGTCTTCTTTTGCCTTGAAACACAGAACCTCATATGGGTGCTTTGAAATTAGCCTTCACAGCCTATAAATCTGAAAGTTATCCTGGTGATCCTTCGCTTTCACTGCAAGGATTTTCTTGTTATTATTATTTTTTTAATTTTTAAACAATTTTCAAAGTTTCACTGAGGATTGCAATAATTTTAATATCCTTCTGGAATGACAAACTCAGAGCACGGCCACAGCAGGTCAGCTCCTATCCCTTCTTGCTGCAACCCTATTTCTGTATCATCCTTGTTCTCAGTGATTTCGCAATACAAAAATCAGACTGAGCTCCACCTTTTCAATCACTCTTACAATTTTACCTCGTAATTTGTGCTGAAGGTTTCAAGAAAATTTCTTTTTGGCAGTTGCCTGGTGCAGACGCTGAACTATTTGCTCTTTGTTGGACTTGTCTTGTTTCATGCACCATAACTCTGTACCAGCCTCCAAACGCGTTCCGGTGAATTTAAGATCTGTTTCCATTATTGCAGTTTGAATAACTGAACTTGCACACTTCTCGACTTTGATATATCACAGCCACATTGCAATTTGCATACAAAGCACAAGGCACTTGAATCAACCTGTAGAAACCCTCTTTACTTAAAGCCATATTTTCAACATGTTCAGCACAGCAGGTCTCAGGGAGTAAGACCTTGTCAGGCACAATAACAAATGCCGATAGGTATTTGCACTGAAAACTTTGGGTAGGATTCATCTCAATGAGTAGAGGAGTCAACAGCAAAGTCATCCACATCTGAGCTGTATATCCAGGCTCCCATTATGCAGAACCAGCTGGCTCAAACCAGGGATAAAGGGATGGAAATCAGCCCTGTCAAGAAGGACTTGGGGGTACTGGTGAATGAAAAGATGGACACCAGCTGGCAATGTGCACTCACAGCCCAGAAAGCCCCCCCGCACCCCGGGCTGCATCCCCACCAGAGTGGCCAGCAGGGCAAGGGAGGGGGATTCTGCCCCTCTACTCCACTCAGGGGAGACCCCCCTGCAATGCTGCCTCCAGCTCTGGGGCCTCAGCACAGAGAGACATGGAGCTGTTGGAGCGGGGCCAGAGGAGGGCCCGGAGATGTTGGGAGGGCTGGAGCCCCTCTTCTGTGAGGACAGGCTGAGAGAGTTGGGGAGTTCAGCCTGGAGAAGAGAAGGCTCTGGGGAGACCTTAATCCTGACTTGCAGTTCTTGAACATGGCCTACAGGAAAGATGAGGACAGACTTTTTAGCAGGGCCTGTTGTGACAGGACAAAGAGTAATGGTTTTAAACTGAAAGAAGGCAGATTTAGATGAGATCTAAGGAAGAAATGCCCCTCTACTCTGCTCTGGCTGCACCTCTACTCCGCTCTCTTGAGACCCCATCTGGAGGACTGCATCCAGCTCTGGAGTCCTCAACACAAGAAGGACATGGACCTGTTGGCCCTGCGGAGGGCCACGAAGATGATCAGAGGGATGGAGCACCTATGCTATGAGGACAGGCTGAGAGAGTTGGGGTTGTTCAGCCTGGAGAAGAGAAGGCTCCAAGGAGACCTTATAGTGGCCCTCCAGTACTTACAGGGGGCTACAGGAAGGATGGGGAGGAACTCTTTGTCAGGCAGTGTAATGATAGGACATGGGGTAACAGCCTCAAACTGAAAAAAGGTAGATTTAGATTGGATGTCAGGAAGAAATTCTTTACTGTAAGGGTGGTGAGGCACTGGAACAGATTGCCCAGGGAAATTGTCGATGCCCCATCCCTGGAGGTGTTCAAGGCCAGGTTGGATGAGGCTTTGAGCAGCCTGGTCTAGTGGGAGGTGTCCCTGCCCATGGCAGGGGGGTTGGAACTAGATGATCTTTAAGGTTCCTTCCAACCTGAACCATTCTGTGATTCTGTGAAATTTTTTACAATGATGGTGGTGAAACACTGACCCAGGTTGCCCAGAGAGGTGGTGGATACCCCATCCCTGGAAACGTTCCAGGCCAGGTTGGACGGGGCTCTGAGCAACCTGATCTAGTTGAAGACGTCCCTGCCCATGGCAGGGGGGTTGGACTAGATGACCTTTAGAGGTCCCTTCCAACCCAAATTATTTAATGATTCTATGATATTGCCAGTGGAATCTAGGGTGCCTTTTTTCAACTTGATGTAGGTGTCTCTTCTCAGGTGAGGGGATCACTACCTGTGATTCAATGACCCTACTGATCAATTTTCCAGTGGCATTTCATCCTGTATTCCCAATATCCTTATTTTTCTAGCAGACGTGAAGGCCTCACATGTTGCTGACATGCTCCATGACCTTTAGAGGTTTTGTGGACACACGAAGCAGCATAAGGGATATTTGATGGCCCATGGGTGGGATCCCAAGTGATAAAAATGCAAAAAATATCAAGCAATAGTAGTCTGAACAGTAGAAACAGTGCTGATTTCTCTCTCCTGGCTACCAACCACCCATGTGGCTCATTTTACCGAGAGAGGACTTTGATCTGACTATAGGGAAGTATCTGCTGTGCCTTTGACTGGGCCGGTTACCTTGGGCTTTCTATGGAGTCAATGCAGACTGATCCAAGAGCCAGAGTTCAGGACACAGCTCACCTCACTCCTGCATTTGTTCAGCTGAATCAGCCCAACGCCAGCTCCCTAAGGGGGAGAAAATGGTATAGGGTTGCAGAATTAAAGATAGATGCAAAGTCTGAAGTGGTTAGCTAGCCTATTGGCTTGCCACAGCCCCTGCTCTCTATAGAAGAGTTCTGGATATGGGTGTCGAAATGGAAAATAACAGCTTTCATGTTTTGCTTAGATCTGCTGCAATGAGAGAGATGAGGAGTCTTCCTCCCCATACAGGACCCCAAAGTTGGAGGAGAGGATCAGCCATTGTGACCTGCAGGAATGACTCACCAGGAAGGTCAACCTCCCTCATCTTCCCTCCTCCCAGACTCAGCTCCAAAGCAAGGACGAGCCTTTCTGTAGAGTGCGTTACCAGCTACCATGAGCTACTGGTCTACAGTGGGGCAATGAGAAGTATCATAGGTCTGGACACCCTCCAAAGGGGAGAGAAATCTGAGTTTTTTGGGGCAATTACTCTTGCTTCTGTAATTAGAACTTACTCCCAACCCTGATTCCAACTCTTTCCCAGTCAATATTCATTGCCCTTTCATTGGTTAAAATACACTGTTAATTTAAAAAATAATAAAAGTTCATATCCTCAAATACTTGAATCGCTGTCAAGATGCTTTAGCAGATGCTGCAATTCTTTTCTGAGCTTCCCCATCTTTTTCCCTCTTGATACCAAGTGGTGAAAACACAATGCATGCTTCTGAAAATCTCACAACAATGTCAAGGGCAGGATCTGGCCCTGACGCACCACAAATGCCACTATGTATTTCAGAATCATCACTGCTAGGGGTGGAGAGAGAGAAAAGCAACCACACTGGGAAAGGGTTTGGTCTTCCGGATGTCAGCCTGTGGAGTGCACGCCTGGGAAGGAAGGGAGAAAAGGGATGAGGTGAGAGTGAGACAACAGGACCAGGCTGATCAAACTGGGCAACAAGATAAGAGTGATGCTGAAGACACTGGTCTCTACCTTATTTCTTCCACCTAGGCTGAGAACTGTGCAGCTCATTGCACGTAGATCACTGAAAGGGAGCTGCATAGCATTTGGTGAAGAGAAATTTTGGTGCATCCATAGGTGAGCATATCCCCAGTGCCTACGACAACTAAAGGCTGTCCTCCTGATCCCATGGGAGGGGATGTCTCCAGCAACCTCCATCCATGCCAAGAGACCCCAGAGGGCAGTGAGGAGGGAGCAAGTCTTCCACCTTCCTCCTTCCACCACCCAAGAGGGGCTGCGGATGTAGTTGGAGGTCACGGCTGATCTTAGTGCTGATGCCACAGGGATGTGAGCCCATGCTGCCCCCCCACCGTTATGGTCACCCCGGCCCCCTGACGCCATCTGTCCCTGTGAGACGCGCTCCCTTCTGGAAGCGGGACAGGTCGGCGCAGCCAAGCGCCAGGGCTGTCAAGAGATGAAATCAGAGCCGCCTCGGCTTGGGTTGCAAGGACCGCTTTCTTTTCTGATTAATAATTCAGGGTTCCCTTGGGGGTGGGAAGATGACATCATATCCCACCCCATTCCCATCACCACCCTGCCTTTTCCTTCCCTCTTTCTCGTCATTTCTCCGCACTCGAAACTTCATGCAGCAAAAGACTTGGGGACATCTTGGCACTACATTGTGTAACGCCCTAAGACCATGTCTACTAGAAATAGACTTCCCAGTCCTCTCTAGCCAGGGGTTTGGTCCCCTTCACCCATCCAGAGAAGGAGAAAAACACCTCGGCACCTCCAGTCTTTCCCCACTGAGTTTGATCATCCCATGATGGTTTTGCTGAGTAGGTGAGAGCAACTTGGTGTTATCTCTTCTTGGAAAGGATTGTAGAGCAAAAATGGGTAAAGGTCTTAGTAAACTTCATGGTAGAAAACAAGGCCTGAGTCTCACAGACAGATGACAATATTGGTAAGGAAGTTTCCTGCTGTGTGGAGCAGTGCTAGAAGTTTTTCCTAATGGCTCGTGGTGACAATATAGGTTATGGCTGAGGTTATAGAGGTGCAGGTTGTCACTGTGGAGAAAACAGATAAGTACAAGTGTCCTGAGGAAACCTGCAGTGTGGCTGTCACCAGTGAATGAACCATTCCGTTCAGGTTCCCCACAGTTACCTCCAGCTTATGCAGTCCGAACACCGCCGGTCCTGGAGCCCAGCCATCCTTAAGCCAGGCAACAAAACCTCAGGGAAGACCACTTTCTTGGGAGGAGATGAATGTTTACTTACTGTTTTTGAACATCCCTGCAGCCTCCGAAACAGCTTGAACAGCCCCCATCTCCTCTGTTTTTCCCCTCCTGAGTGACTCCTGATTTAGCCTATGGCTGCACAACACCAGAATCAGGCCCTGTATTGGTCATTTTTGTGCCCTGTTTAATTTCCCTATCTGGCTCTTTTACCCCCTGGTCAGGGAATTTCAAGTGTTAACATAAAGAAGCTCTGGCTGAGCCGCCTGATTTATCCATCTCCTAACCTTGACTTTATTTCATGGTCACGATTCTAACTGCTAATGTTACGTTACTAGTTTAACTGTCTGATTTATCCACGCTCACCTCACACATTACTTCATGGTACAGGTTTTAAATGTTAATTTTAATAATAAAAGTTTTACGCCCCTGCAGCTTTCTGCGTGCGGTGTGCTAACACAGGGACATTATTTCATAGGACGAGGGTTTTAAAAGCTAATGTCATAATGCTAGTTTAATTGTTGGATTTATTTCTGGTAAGGCTGCTTCTGGAGCCATGCACGAGTAGGAGGAAATCGGTGGCCAGTGACAATATCTTGTCTGGTGTTCAGTGGGAAAAGGAGGTTCCTGCATGTGGTTGGTGCAGGATATCCTGCACCATGTGTGTTTCTCACACAACCTTGGCAAGGTATTCAAAAGGTACTAACAGATATGGATTCTGAATCCTGCAAAGGTGTTTTTGAACCTATGTGATACAGCAAGGAGCCCTGCTAGCATCCCTCTTGGGGTGAGCAAGCTCCACTGTGCTGTGGAGGCAAACCCAGCTGCCCACGGTCTCCCTCATACGCTGCCAATACCATAAGCAGGGTGGACTTTGACAACAGAGGTCACGAGTTTCACTCAACTTGTGGAAGAAGGGCCATGGAGGGATGTCTGGGTTGACATGGGGGGATGGCTCAGTGCACTTCTCCACCTGCATGGAGAAGTGCTGTTTTTACTAAGGAGGTATCCGAGGCTTCAAAAAGCAACATGATGCATCTAATGCAAGGGTGACCTGATGCAGGAAGATGCCAGAGCGTGGCCCTGATGGTGCAGGTCCCTGTGTCTCTGTTGGTCGCTCCGCACCTCTCCCAGGGGAGGATGGCCCCGAGGACCTGAGCAACCTGCTATGGTTGTCACCTGGGCTGGCAAAGTGGTCTCTGCAGGCAGGAATGTCGAAGAATTTGTGGAATGCAAGGGGAAGCACATGCTTACAGGGTGGCATTTGTTTGCCACAAGGCCTGCGAAGTACTGGTGAGGCTGGCCCCATGGGCGCATACCAGTGAGGGGAAGGCAGGAGGGCAGCGACAGTGTCCTCCAGGGATGGCAGATGCTGCGTGGTTGAGCTGGGGTGGGAATGTGGGTGGGCAGCCTACCCAGCAGGAGCTATGCAAAACACTTGGGAAATGGAGGGTCTTTTCCAGGTCTACCAGTGTCAGGTTTAGGGGATGGAGGCAGGATTTGGTCTGGGCAGCCAAGACCATGGCAAAGGAGAGAGAAGCACAGGCAGGCAGTATCTGGTAGGGTCTGGTGTCCCGGCAGCATAGATGGGAATAGCAGAACAAATGTTTCTGGGTATTCTGCACCACCCAAATGTCAGAAAGGAAACCTGAGGGCAGCAAGCCAAGTAGAAAGTCCACATCTAATGGCTATCAAGCTGCACATCACTATCTGTCCTTCTGTATTTTTGGTAATGGGGCCCATTGTTGTTAAATTCAATTGAATTTTCACTGTGTCTGCCCTGCTACAGCGTACTCCAGGTAAGCTGGTGAGGGATAAAGGTGGGGTGCAAGGCACAGCTGTGGCAAAGAGTGACATTGCTGGGATGGGGACTAGGAATGGCACTGGATGTGCTGGCTGGTGGCATGAAGGCACTTTCACCCATGGTGGCTTGACCTAATGGTCTTCTCCTGTATTTCTGCCGAGGATGATCGGATTGCTCTGACAGGAACTGGGTAGTTGCTGATGCAGAGAACAAGGGTCCTAAACCTGCACTGCCAGCAAAAAAACATCCTGATGTGTCAGAGAGACAGACCCAGTGGCAAGGAAAACTTCTGCTTCACTGTTCTCACCCAAGCTGTAGATCAGGCTGAGGAAGACCTTTCTCTGCCTCCAAATCAGCCAAGCCTATTTTTTTCTTCCATCAAAGAGGACACAGAATTTGTGTCTGTCCTGTAAGGTTGTGGTGGTGCCTGCATTTAGAGGCCCAGCTCACCCTGACACTATGACCCTCAGCAGAGGGAGAAGGTGTGTCTGCACCATCACAACGGCTCAAGCATGGTTGCCCACTGTCTGCCTTCTCGTAGGCTTTGGAGGGTGACAGCATTGAGGTGGCTGGATGTGACCTGTGCACGTCACTCATTACAAAGAACTTGCCCGGCCGATTTTATTTGCTGCTATAGGTACAGAAAGTTGGACTAGATGATCTGTGATCTGAAAGGTCCCTTCCAACCTAGGCAATTCTATGAGTCTATGAAAGTGCATGAGGCTGTGTGTGCCATGGGGGTGTGAGCATCAGGGTGTGTGTGCACGGGGCTGCAGGGGTCTGAGCACCTGTAGATGTAACAATAGATTTGAGATACCAGAAAAAGGGGTTGAACTCATTTCTCTGGTGGCACAGCTGGACCCTATGCCCAAGACACCCACCTGGACATCAATATATGCATGAAAAAAACAAGACTGAGCCCTTTGCCTTAGTGTGACCTCTGCATATTTGCTGTCAACATCAGAAAAAGGCAGCTTTACTTTGGATCCCGTTTCTTTTTTTCTTTGTTTTCCCCTCAGATCAAGAAATTCTCCCATTACCAAAGCCACTTAATGTGGAAGGGAAAGTAAGTGAAAATTCAATTGAATAAACTGTATGGGCACTCCTTTCTTGCTATCTGTCGTAAAGAGCAGCCTGCTGAGGCAAAAAGGAACAGCCAAACCAGCAGCAGTGAACGTGCAATTAAATAAATACCAATAACACTCCTTTCCATCCTTCTTTTTGGCTCATCTGGCTTATGGTGCAGAGATAGTGAAAATTCAATTGAATTTTAATAACAACGGGCCCCATTACCAAAAATACAACCAAAAGGCGAAAAAGAGACCCTGACTTAAAATCAATGGCAGAAAAGATAGGCGACATCATCAAAATTATATTAGCCTTAATAGTCAATCAATTAATTAAATCTCCCAGTTATTAAAAAAATAAAAGCCCTTGGAGTGGTTTTTTTCTTTCCTGATGAAGTTTTCCAACAGGATCTGAAAGCTTTTTGTCCCACCATTGCCTGTGGCTCTCCCCCAGCTCCCACCTTCACCACCCACCATTAGAGGCCATTTATCGAAGTGACAGTTGCCTTTATATCGAAACGATGGGGAATAACGGAGAGGTGGCGGCAGAGTGCTGAGGCCACTGGAAATGAAATGTTGCATAGATATGAATTTTGATAGCTAGTCAATACCCTCTGTCTGTTTCAATTAAAAAAGAGCAGAATACACCAAGGGCAGATGGGCAACATTTCAGAGCCCATAAAATCAAACAGGGGGATAGAGGAGAGGTCCAGCTGGACTTCAGTCTCCTCTCCCTTTCCTTCATCCAGCTCTTACTGAGTCTATTTCACTGGGGTGGTTTCTCTTAATGCTTTGCCTGCTGGTGCATTCCGCCTCTGGCTGGGATGCTTTTCTCCACTGATAACTTGTTGCATGAGGGTTTCTGGGTAGCAGTGTGCAGCTGGACCTTCCACTCATCTCTGAGCCTTCCAGCCTGATACCAACATGTCCATGTGTGGGCAATCAACGTGGTTACCTTGGTTGGCATATTGGACTCATCTGAATACAGAGCTAAGTCACCTCTTTCCCAGGAGCTGGTTTAGAATCTTAGAATCATCTAGGTTGGAAAAGATGCCTAAGATCATTGAGTCCAACCGTAAAGCTAACACTATAAAGTCCACCATTAAACCATGTCCCTGAGTACCACATCTACACATCTTTTAAACACCTTCAGGGACGGTGACTCGACCACTTCCCTGGGAAGCCTGTTCCAACACTTGACAACCCTTTCGGTGAAGAAATTTTTCCTGATATCCATCCTAAACGTCCCCTGGTGCAACTTGAGGTCATTTCCTCTTGTCTTATTGCTTGTTACTTGGGAGAAGAGACTAACCCACACCTCACTATGACCCCCTTTCAGGTAGTCGTAGAGAGCGATAAGGTCTCCCCTCAGCCTCCTTTTCTCCAGACTGAACAACACCAGCTCCCTCAGCCGCTCCTCCCAAGACTTGTGCTCCAGACCCCTCACCAGCTTTGTTGCCCTTCTCTGGACACGCTCCAGCACCTCAGTGTCTTGTAGTGAGGGGTCCAAAACTGAACACAGTATTCTAGGTGGGGCCTCACCAGAGCTGGTACAGGGGGATGATCACTTCCATAGTCCTGCTGGACACACTATTTCTGTTACAGGCCAGGATGCTACTGGCCCTCTTGGCCACCTGGGCACACTGTTGGCTCATATTCAGCTGGCCGTCAACCAGCACCCCAAAGTCCTTTTCCACCAGGCAGCTCTTCAGCCACTCTTCCCCAAGCCTGTAGCGCTGCATGGGGTTATTGTGACCCAAGTGCAGAACCCATCACTGAGCCTTTTTGACCCTCATACCATTGGCCTTGGCCCATCAATCCAGCCTGTCCAAATCCCTCTGTAGAGCCTTTCTACCCTCAGGAAGGTCAACACTTTTGTCCACCTTGGTGTTGTCTGCAAATTTACTGAGGGTGCACCAAGAATTTGCCCTTGGATATCCTCTCTCCATGCACTGCACCACATCAGCTCATTGCACCCACACCAGGAAGCACCTCCTCTTTGACCCTGCGTGAGTCTCCCATAAAAGGTCTGGCTTAAATGGAGGTGGAGGCTTCTTCATCCTGCCCTGATGATTTCTGGCAAAGGATTTAACCCTTGGTTATCTCACTTTTCAAGCTGTTGGGAAAATGCCTGTGATGGGTCAGCTGCAGAAAATAAACAACCAGAGACTGTCAGACCATGACGGATGCCATTTCGTCCCTCACAGCTCTCTGTACCCATCCTCTCCTTTGGCTGCTCCTCAGCCCCTCCTCCCCCAGGAGAAATCTTATCTCCCCTCTTCAGTGTCACCTGAAAGCGGGGATATGCTTTCAGCCCCATCCCGCCACCACCGCTCTGTTACTAAGAGTGGCACATACTAAGTGGCTTTGTCGCCCTGCCGAAATCCTCAGCAGTATTACTGGCTCCAGGGAGCTTCGCCAGCCCAGGAACTACAGAGATGCACCCAGATAACCACTGAAGAGGGTTAACTCTTTGGGGTTCTCCCCTAGGTCCTGCTCCCAGAGCAAAGGAGCAGGGGATGTGGTAAACAAGCTGGAGAGATGGTTGAAAGAGGTGGGGAAATACCCCATGGATCAGAATGCTCCAGCCTGAGAGGCACAAAGGAGAGGAGAGGACATCCCAAAACCAAGGATGGGGATTGGAGAATGTTTCGTGGGGTGAGAACAAGAAAATGCCATTTAACTCTGGCAGAAGACACTCAGGGTAGGGAGGTGAAGGGATTGTGTCTCAGCTGGCACAAGAGGACAGTGATTTTATCTCTAGCTGTTTGAAGAAAGACTCCATGAAGCTTTGAGATGTCTCATTCATGGAATCCTGAGGATTTCTTCTTCCCTTAAGCCGAGGACTCCAGTTAACCTGCTGTTGCAAGTGGAGGTTGACATGGCAATCCCAAAGCAGGATTTAAACCCATCTTCTTGAAGATGAGGTAGGAACCTTAGTCAGAATCAACTGCAAAAGGTGACTAAAATTAGACAAATGAGTGAAATCTTTAGGAAAACAGCTTACCTAGACGGGTGCAAGACAATCTCATTCAGGTTATATGTCTTTGGGTAACATCTTGGGGTAACTCCCCTTCCATGCTGTGCACATGGTCACTGACACCTGGGTCCACCAGCCTTTCTAATCCAATTTCCTCACCCTAAGGAACAAACCAAGAGGGCCTGTGTACATTCCTGGACTGCCTCTACCCAGGAGATGACATGATTAGCCCAAGGTTTTTAATTCAGATGTATAGACCTCAATCTCCATATCCACCCAATCATGCGGAAAGAGTAAAGAGCTTGTCACTCACAACTTGCATGTGAAAAACTGGACAGCTGTCAAGATCTATTGAAGACTCTTCTTGCTGTCATATCAGCTGTTCAGAGGATTTTCAGTGGCTTCCAATCTTGGCAGTCCAAACTCAGACAAGACCCCCTTCAGTGTTCATATTAACATATATGAAATGTCCCTTGGTGTTCATTGTAACCATCAAAATATGGTATATACATATTGCAGTCCCTGACAGGCCAGGTTTGTGGTTAGTGGGGTGCAGAGCAGCTGGGTTTGGTGGAAAGTTTCATTATGGTTTAAGTTATAACACTTCCAGTTTGAAGGAGAAAATTAAGAGATGGCTCCTGGGAGGGTGATGCTGCCAGCAGCCACTGTGAAAGGGCATCTAGAAGTGCTTGTCATTCATGTCCAGATGATCTGAATTATTCCAATATCCTGGTCACAAAGTCCTGTCCAAAGTCACATCCAGGTTTATCTGCTAAACCTGGGCTCCTGGACCTTTGTTATTCATTTGAGGGATATGCTGCCTTCCAGAAACTAGGTTTCCAGCTGGACAACAGGGTGAAACCAGGGTGCTAACACATGCTAAGGTTTACCCTAAAGGAGAGATGGGACAAGGAAGAGGGTGTGTAACCAGGCTTGGAAGCTTGAAGCATTCCCATGTCCAATAGATTACAAATAACTGAGGATCACAGATGCCATCTGGAAGGTGAAAAGCAACCCCAGAGTTGTGACAGTTGAACAAGAAAGTGTAGACAACTGCAGTCCCACTAAGCAGTGGGTGTCCGGTCATCCAGCTGGTGTCCGGTCACATGTGGTGTCCCCCAGGGCTCGGTGCTGGGGCCGGTTCTCTTTAATATCTTTATCAATGATCTGGATGAAGGGATCGAATGCACCCTCAGTAAGTTCGCAGATGACACTAAGCTGGGCGGGCGTGTTGATCTGCTTGAGAGTAGGTTGGATCTGCAGAGGGATCTGGACAGGCTGGACCGATGGGCTGAGACCAATGGTATGAGGTTCAACAAGGCCAAGTGATGGGTTCTGCACTTGGGTCACAACAACCCCATGCAGCGCTACAGGACTGGGGCAGAGTGGCTTGAAAGCAGTCCGGCAGAAAAGGACCTGGGGGTGTTTGTGGACAGCCGGCTGAATATGAGCCAGCAGTGTGGCCAGGTGGCCAAGAAGGCCAACAGCATCCTAGCCTGTATCAGGAATACTGTGGTGGGCCGGACTAGGGAAGTGATCATCCCCCTGTACTCGGCACTGGTGAGGCCCCACCTCGAGTACTGTGTTCAGTTTTGGGCCTCTCGCTACAAGAGGGACATTGAGGTGTTGGAGGGTGTCCAGAGAAGGGCTACAAAGCTGGTGAGGGGTCTGGAGGACAAACCTTATGAAGAACGACTGAGGGAGCTGGGGTTGTTTAGCCTGGAAAAGAGGAGGCTGAGGGGAGACCTTACCACCCTCTACAACTACCTGAAAGGAGGTTGTAGAGAGATGGGGGCTGACCTCTTCTCCCTGGTGACAAGTGATAGGACGAGAGGAAACAGGTTCAAGTTACGTCAGGGGAGGATTAGATTGGATATTAGGAAACATTTTTTCACTGAAAGTGTTATTAAACATTGGAATAGGCTGCCCAGGGAGGTGGTGGATTCACCATCCCTGGAGGTGTTTAAAAAAAGGGTAGATGGGGCACTTAGGGACATGGTTTAGAAGTGGCTTTTGTCAGGGTAGGTTAAAGGTTGGACTCGATGATCTTAAAGGTCCCTTCCAACCTCAGCAATTCTATGATTCTATGATTCTATGATTCTAAGCACAGCATGTAGATTTTGCACAGAGGACTTAAGAGTTGACGGCTCCTGTTTTGTTCATGGGATTGCATTGAGAAGAAGGGCTGTTGTGAATATTTCTAGACATTTCTAGCCAGAGTGTTGGGGTAAGAAAGCTCAGACTGAGCCAGATGACTGCAGTGCTCATTCTGCAGCCTTTCACAAACCAAATACTCCAAGGATAGGAAGGAAACCAGTTCTGCAAAGATCTGCCCTGGCTTTTGGCCTGGAGATGAGGAAGAGCATTAACTCTAATGTGTTGGGGGCGGGCACAAGGAATTTTGTTAAGTAGTTAATGGACACAGAATTTGGTCCGCCTTGTGGCACTGACTCTTGCTAACGCAAGGATTTTAGCAACCCTGTGGGATGCAGGCTTGGATAGAAGTGTCCTGAAAGCAGACACTCTCTGGCTGTGCACTGGGATGGCTGGGGGGGGTCTAAACCTGGCTCCTGGAGGGATATTAACTCAGAGACTGAGTCCCCTCGCTGGGAAGCCTGTTTTGCTCATGGCAGCACGGCGGCCGGTAGCATCCCTTGCTCCATGATCCTCCGCTCCTGCAGCATCCTTGGCTGGCATCCCTCTTTCGTTAGTCTGGAAGAGCTAATGAGATCACAGCCCTTGGTGGGGAGCTGATAACAAGCGAGTAATTCCTCCTTTCCCGACTCAGCAGAGGTTGGCGTCACTGGGTGAGTGACATGGCTTAAAGAAAGCCCCGTTTGTGGCCAAGATCTTTAAGGATTCCCCCACCTTCCTTTGCCTTCCCTCCTTATCTTGTTCTGCCCCAAGATTTCCGGCACGGAGCAGCTGGGGAATAAAACGTGAACCTTTCTGGTTTGGTGTCCCAGGCTCTGCTGGAGGCTAAGTGAGGTTAATAACCGAACACGCCGGGAGGTATTGAGGAAAGAGACAGGGGAAAAAGCTCCGTCCCTGATCTGATAGTGATAAACGATTGGAGATAGGATATCTGATTTCTTCTCTCTGGTGGTCTCTCCAGTAACAGCTTCCAGGCGAGCGTGTCAGCCATTCATTAAAGGAAAACGGCAAAGATTATCTCTAATATCTTGAAGATTAGTTAGATAAATATACACTGCAGAGGAATATGCAGAAGGCCAGGTCTTGTGGCTGCTGCGAAACGCGCTGGCTTCATTGACTGAGCTAAAGGAATTTGCATCCGCTGCCGTGCACGGTGCTCATAAAGCTGATCTGCAGCGTTTGGATGTGTTTGTAAACACACAGCATGCACGCACTTAATGCACACCCGCTGCCTCCTTTTGCGGTTAGAAGCACAGCAGATTTTCTTGGGGGAGCAGACTGCAAATGCCAAGTGATTTGCTAAATTATCCCCAGCAAACTTGGAGCGTGATTTAATACAGATGACCATCAGCCAGGAAGGAGCTAGTGGTGGCTAATGAAAGCCCTCACCTGGATAACTTCTAGATGGTTGAAAATGTTGGGATGCTTCCAAAAACACAGGGCAGGAGAGGAAGAGCTTTTCCCACGAGAAGCTGCAAATAGAAATCCTCCTGATAATTTTTTGAACTGAAAATTGCATTATTTTTTTTTTCACAAATGAAGTACAAAAAGCCTGCTCCAAGTTGGCCCTTCTTGAGCAAGGAGGGGGTTGGAGCAGAGATTTCCAGAGATCCCATCCAACCTAAATCACTCTTTGAATGTGAACGGGAAGCTTTGCTGCAGAGCAGCTTTCTGAAAGAAAGGGATACCCAGCACTCAGTGTCAAATGTTGTTTTGTTTCCTTTTTAAAAACCAGCAAGCAGAAACACTCGTGGCGCTAAGTCTAAATGAGGCAAAAACTGTTGTTTCATATTGACGCAAGTGTCAGCTCTTGTTTCTCTTCTTTTAAACTTGAAAGCCAAAGTCACTTTTTAAGTCAAAACAGAGGAGAAATGCAAAGGATGCTGGAAAGGAACCAGAGTTTGGAACCACCATTTTGCTGTGCAAGGAGAAACCAGGGGGAAAAGCTCCAGCCCTCGCTCTGTCCTTTGGCTCGCTTCGCTGTGGGAAAGGGGTGAGCATGGCCACCTTGTTCCAGCATAGACTCACCCGAGCGCTGGCTGGGTTTGGGATGCCCAAGTCCAGCACTGGGCATGGATAGAGGGTTCATGGATTTTTATTTCCTCAAGTAATGGGCTTGCTTTTTTTATTAATGTTTTAAGAGGTCCCTTCTCCCTGATTTTTTTGGTCCCTCCCTGCCTGACCCTCCTTGGTGGAACACCACTGAGCAGAAAGTGTCTCTGGCATGGCTGGAAAGCCCCGGTCTAGGGGCAGCAGCAAGAGGGGTGCAGGGACCTGGGGATACCCCACATCCATGTGGTCATTGAGGCCAGGGCTGTGTCTCTGCTGTCATTTTACCATTCTGGGTTATGAACTGGGCTGGTGAAACATCTTAAGAAGCCAGGAGAAACTACTGAGGTCAGAATTTTATACCTGGCCAATCCTCTGCCCCAACCCACCTTCAGCAGCACCCATAAATACTCTAAAACAACTTCCACTCATTGCTTAATTTCTATTAAATCCGCCAAAGGGGTGGATGTTGCAGGGGAAGAATGGCTTTTCTGCAAGGTTTGCAAAAAAGGGGCTTCTGGGGGCAGAAGACTCCGAGCACCTCTGATGGCACAGGGCTCTCGAAGACATCGCAGCTGCAGGGAGGGGCTGGTGGCCTCCAGGGTACCAAGATTGCTCCCGTGCAGCCACAAAACCCATGTGCTGCCAGCGCAGCTTTCACAGAAAAAAAAAAATAATACCTTTCCACAGCAGGAATTTCCACTGGAGCAGGCAGGGTTGAAATTAACAGGGAGGTACGAGAGAAAAAAAAAGAAAAGAACTAAAAAAAAAAAAGACAGGAAGATTTACATGAAATATGTGGGAGTTCTTAACGTTTTCTCCCCCCTCATGTCTCTTCTGTCCTCCCCACTTTTCCTTCCTCACCCCACCGTGGCAGCCTTCCCTTCCCTGTGCAATAAACAGAGATGGCAGAAAACAAAGAGCTGGGTTTTTTTGTTGTTTATATATTTATTTATTTATTTATTTATTTATTATTTGCCACCTCTGCATTCAGATGGAGGTGGGATGCTCTGTGTATATATGTGTGTGTGTGTGTGTGTGTGTGTGTGATGAAATTCAGGCCAAGCAGGCAGTGTACAAAATTCAGCCGCCCTCAGCAGTAAATACTAGCAGGAGCAGCAGGATTGAAAGAGCTGGCGGAGATGAGAAAAGAAAGGATGTGCGTAATTGCACACTCAAAATGCCACCTTCAATTGCGGCTGCAGATAAGCCAGCCGGTTCCCTGCCGCAGCCCCACAGAGCACTGCCAGGGTACTGCCGATTCCCCGGCACCGTCCTGCCTCAGGGTATGCCGACTTCAAAAAAATCCAAAATAACATCAGCCCATATAATGTTGGTTTTTTTTCTGGAGAAATCTCCAGCTTCTGGAATCCCGGGATTTTGCTTTTCTTTCACCGACCTCCTGCCTCTATTTCTAGCTACCTTTGCAGCCAACAGAAAAAAATAACAATTTGCAAGGTGTGATGGCAAATATCAGGACTGCAGTCCATTCATTCACTTTTTACCTAATGTCTGGTTTTCTTGTGAATTGTGTGATCTCATCAGGTCACGAAGTAACAGTTCTTAGCAGACTGACTTACTGGATGCATGCACACTTGCTGGTTGGGGTTTTTTTGGATTCTTCTGGGCTCCCTTCAGAAATCAGATAACCGTTCTTTCCCCAGCAGAGCCTCTTTGCAGCGCAACGCCTGTGGTTTCCTCTCCTGCTCTTGCTTTTCCAATCTCAGATTTGGACACAGGCAGCCTTTGCGCTTCAGCACACTTTGCATCAGACAAAATAAAGAGCAGGAGGGAAACTAAGACTGATTTAGGAGCATCCAGGACATCTCTGCAGCCAGCACTAGCTGGGATCTTCACCCTCTGGGCCAGCTCAGTGGGTTTTGGCTTGGCCGTGGTTTTGGCTCGTCTGTGCATGACCTTTGTGTCCCTGCAGAGCAGTCATGACTCAGTCTCTCACCCTCTCCTTGCTGTGGAGTCATTTTTCTCCTCAGTTTTTCTCCTGAAGAGCTCTGGGAGCTCTTCTTTTATTTTAGGACAGGTTTTCATGGTGCTGCTAGTCCTCAGTCAGAACCCAAGCTCTTGACCGGCTCTCATCTCTCCACTGCCCTGAATTCATGGCAGGTACCTTCCCCCCCACCAAAGCAAAAACCTGTGAAAATCTTACAGTCCGTAGAGATGCAGCTTATACCCATCTCAGTCTTATTTGAAGCTGTGCCTTTGCGATAATGCCACAAAATGCTGGTCAACACTTTTTGATAGTGGAATTTTCTCCCGGAAAACATATTCTTGTCAAAAATCGTCTTGGGATCAGGCTGTTTGTGGCGATGTTTTTTATATTAAAAATATTGAAATGAGTTGTTTCAACTGTCTCGCTTCGCTTTCAAAGCAACAAAATATTTTGTAATGCCAGGGGAAAACATACTGCTTCAGCTCTGCCGAGGCATCCTGGTTTCTTCGAGTGTTTATAGTTAAACCTGGGGTTTAACAATATATTGGATTATAAAGTTGAGATTTCTGCCATGTTACATTGCTAGTGAGATGGAACATTTTTATTTGACTGAACTAAACCAGTGTAACATCAGAACAAAATATTTCCAGGTTGATTTTGTTCTGAAGATGAATTTCAAATTCTTATATGTATTTTTGGCTTCAGAATGGAAACCCATTTCCAGATGTCAGGATTTTCAAGCAGAATAAAATGTCATTTTCCAGCAAAAATGATGTGCTGCACACTTAGACACCTGCTCCAAAAATAATTCCAGGTTCCTGTGTGGGTTTTCCCCAGTTTTCTCTTAATAGCATATATTTTTTTAAGATGTTATTTTTTTCAGATGTGCACTTATGGATAGGAGAGTAGTCCACATGCAAATGTGATTAATGATCAGCAAATGGGTTTTTTGGGTAGAAATGTGTCCCTGCTCCTCAAGCGTCTCTCTTGGTGCAGTTGGACAGTGTCTTGGGGCTCTCAGACACCAAAACTAGGGGGTGAAAGAAAAGAAGACTTCATGTGCCAGCTGGTTCGAAGTCCTTCTGCCTTGCAAAAAGAAATTGAGCCTTTAGTATTTCTCCAGAAGGGTCATCAGTACTTTTCTGCCTAATGATGTCTATATTCCAGGAGTTTTCCAGATGTTTCCTGGTTATCACTGCTTGTGCTAAATGAGAACATAGGAACCGCTGTTGGAAAACAGCCTGGCACTTGCTAAGAGCTGAGCTAACCCTCGGTTAGAAAATAATGTCTGTTCCCAGGATCCTGCCACCTAAATGAAGAGATGGAGCTTAAAGAGGGGAGCACCAGGAGACGACACAGGATGCATGTTTCACTCTGTGCTGTTTCCCCCCTTGCTGGAGTGAGTCCTCTGAAGATAAAAGAGCTGAGGCAATAGAAAAGAAGAGCCAGACCCCACCTCAATACTCAGTTATCAATTTGCACTGTAATTATTTACCTCCTTGTCAGGAAAAAAGAAAAAAAAAAAGTCCCTTCCCAGGAGGGTGATGCTCGTTTGGCCACAGAAGCATGCCCACAGCTGTGGGTGGGAGAACTCTGTGAGTTCAATCAAATGAGCCCCACACACCAAAACAAGATATTATTTGAGTGTTGGCAGAAACCAAACAGAAAATCCTTTGGAAAGGGCTGGCTGCAGTCAAATGCCAGAGAACAGAACAACTTTGCTTTTTTTGGAGGAAAAAAGTGTGAATTTATTCTTATGGCAGCTCATAACATTATTATTTCTGTGCAGGGTGTGGACCAGGTCTTTTTCTATCTTCCTTCCTTAAGAACAAGGAAGAGACACATATTTATAACATATTTTCCTACACCCATGATGCACAGGATTTGTTTTAAATTTTCATGTGCATGTTTATTATAGAGTGTATGGATATGTGTGTAAAAAGAAAATCGGGCTATCTCTGCAAGAATTGTGTATTCTTATTATAGGTATATTATATCTACTTACATTATCATCCCATGACAGCACAGAGTTTAAAGGAAGCCTTTTTTTTCTGGCGGGCTGGCAGTGAAGTCCCTGTTTCTACGAACACTTAAGCACAAGTGTGGCTTTGATCGAATTGTAAAGCGAGGTAGTACCATTTTACAGTCACTTCTCATTCATTTTTCCCCAGCCACCAAATATTGCACAATTTATAAAGGCAAGAGAGAGGCTGGAGCCCTGAATATCTGCATCAGACACACACACGCCTATTTATACCTCCCGGTCCGGTGAGAGACACCCAGCTACGCTGGTGTAAAATCAGGAACGAATCCATCAATGTCAGCACTTTCCCATTGGTATAAATGCGATCCGGCTAAGCTCGATCCCAGCCCCCTCTCTCCCACTCCGTCTGTATGTGCCCCTCAAAGGATACGAGGGAGCCAGAATTTTAAATCACCATTTATATTATGTCAAGCCTGTTTATTGCACTCTGCGGCTCCATAGCGGTCCCATCTCATATAAACCCGACATTATCCCTTTAAGATTCAAACTCCCTAATAAGTTTTATTTAAAGACGGAGCCCGTGCATGCAACTGGAGCTTTTACCCAGGTGTCCGCAGCCTCGGCTTCTCTCTCCAGCCCCTCGTCCCTGTTGATGTGCTGATCAATTACTCATCAAATCTTAATGCGCGCTTTAACTCAACTGTGGCATCTTAATCAGAGCGTTGACTGCCGAGTGTCAGCCCCATCGACTTGGGGGAGCTGGGACAAATGAGCCCATCGACTGCCTGGTTGGGAAGAGAATTTCTGCGAGCCTGACCTGCCGTCTAGTGGCTGCATGAGAAGAGGACAAATGAAGACAGATGTGCGGGGTGGAAGGGCTGGTAAAGCCTCTTTGCAAGGTTGGGGTGGTGGTGGGTGAGCGAGGGCTGGGTGAGGACTGTGGAGTGGGATCCTCACCCCCTTGGCCCCCATTAGGAACAGGTCTTAGGGCAAGGAGGCTTCTCATGAGGTTGGCTTCACTGGGAACATCGGTAGGGCTGGGAGTGTGTGGCACGGAGTGGAGGGACTGTGTGGGAGTCTGTATCCCTGTGGGCAGGTTTTCACATACTTGTAGGGCTGGATCGTCTGTATATATGCAGGGCTGGAGAAGCAGAGCACAGGATAGGTGCTGGAGGATGTGCAGGTGCACAGGGTGGAAAAGGAGTTTATTTGCCATTGGGGTGTGTGCGCATGTGGTCTGTGCAAGCCTGCGTGATGTCTGCACAAGGGCTGCAGGCTGGAGGAGCAATTTCTGTTTGCGTGGACCCACTTGAGCATGGATGTGTCAGTACATGTGTGTTTGTGTGTGTGTGAGTGGAAGCTTCCATGTCTAGGACTGTGAAGGACAGGTCTGTGGGACCCTAGGAGAGGACAGACCTCAGGAAAAACACCGGTTGGAACAGGGGACACAAGGCAGGGCTGGGTATATGGGACAGAGTGTTCTCCATGAGTGCAAAGCTCTGTGCCGAGGGACCTCATCCCTGAGCTGAGACCCATGGCAGACTACAGCAAAGAGTCCAGCCTGCTTTGGGCCAGTCCCTATCAAGCCTTGCAAGCCTTTTCTGTTCGTTTTTTTTTTTTTCAGACTTTATTTTTTTTTCTCAATAGCATCAATCTGAAAAGCTGCTTAAAGGAACAACAAAGAAAAAGCTGACACAGACCTGAGCCGGAGAGAGAGAGCAGGTCAGGATTGCTGCACTCCTCTGGGGTGGCAATGATGTTTGCATCCAAGCTTGTATCTTGTTTTAACAAGCCTTGTGCCCTCCAGACATCTCTCCTACAAACCTGGAGGAGACCTGGGGCATTCTCTGCGGGGGAAAAGGGACTATCAGGTAGCAGGTCCAGCCCATCCAAAGGAGCTGAGAGCACACCCTATAACCAGGGAAAGCAGCAAGCTGTGCTGGCTCTCTGCCTGACCCTCTCTGTCGGATACAGAATTAGCTGAGGGCAAAAATACTTTGAAGTCAGGTACTTCAGTTAAGTGCCGACAAGCAGGAGGGATGTGTCTGGGATTCTGGGGTATGTAATGCCTGGAAGAAGGAATTTTTTTTTTTTTTTTTTTTTTTTAAGGCTAAGATGATCCCTGCGGGATGCTCTAGAGAGATCACAAGGGCTACGCAGCTGCTGTTTCAGTCCAGAAGTTTTTATGAGATTGGGACCGCACCGTATGTGCATCGCTGTCTCCTGTCTGGAGCCACGCTAGCCCTGCAGGAGGTCTATTTTGGCTTCTATAGCTGTGCCATGCCAGTGGTATGGTGTCTCTGTACCTCTGGACACACCATTCACAGCTGGTAGGTAGCAGTCTTAGTCATTAAACTTATTTCTTCACTTGTTTTGCAACTGAGCTGAAGAGCCAGGCCAGGACTAAAGTCTCCCCAGTGCTCAATGCTGTACAAACAGTTCCCACCCCAAATCACCCCTTTGCCTTCCCCAGCACCCAGGAGAGACTCGAGGGCCGGGGGTGTCAATAGTCATATTCCTTTTCCACCCACCTGCCTCCTCCATGGTCACGAAGCACCCCTAAGAAGATGAAACAACTTGTTAGTCACTGGTTTAAGCCATCCCATGAGATCTTTCCTCATGCCACTGAGGAAACACTGACAGTGTTCTGCTTGCAAGGAAGCAGGATGCTGATGTGGGAAGGGAGAAAAAAGGGAAAGGACCAGGATCCATTTTGGAGGCAGGCAAGGAGTTGTGGCTGATGTAGGTTGTCTGCATTGGAGAACTATGTGAACTTGGGGCCCACAACCAGCACAGATACAGCGGTGTCTGAGCACTTCCAGTGAGACCAGACCCTGGTCGCTTTCCCTGTGGAGGGCCCTTTGAGCTCCAGGATATCCATGTGCACAGAGAGGGGGAGATGAGCCCTGTTAAAACTCCTCAAACCTCCACATAGCAAACACTTTCTATGGCATCATTGATACAGTCATCCACCAAAGAGCTTACAGGCAAAGGAGAATTAGGCAGAGGAGGTCTTGCTTGGAGCTTACACAAAAGGGAAACGAATCCCCTTTGATGCCTTGGGCTGGTGCTTTATTGCTTTAACAAGATTAGCGTATTTCTGCATTGCTGACTCAGATTTCCAACACCCGAATCTGAGGGGCTGGGAGCTCTTGTTAAAAATAGCTCTACAAGTGGATGATGAAATGACTGTCAGAAGGGCCAAAGTCAGCATGGTCACTCCTGAGACTTATCCGTGGTCTTACAACATCATTGATTTACGATAACAGAAGAAAGGGTCCATCCTGGCCAGAGACCTCTTTCCAATGGTGGCCCTAAGCAGGCTCTTTTGATAGAAAAATTAAGGAGAGGACAAATGTGTGATACCTCTTCTAACGATCTCCTGGGCTCCAGCTGTTCTTAGCTCAGGGGATTTGCCTATTTAGTAACACTCAGTAGATCTCTTTTCCAAGAATGTGTGCAGTCTCCTCTTGAAACCACAGCATCCCCTAGCAAGCAGTCCCACAGCTCTACGCTCTGGTATATGAAGAGTGCCTTCAGTCTGTTAAAGCACCAGCTCCTAGACTGTGTTTATAGGCAATTATTTTTTTTTAAATAATATTATTTTTATAAGGTCACATTCTAGACCTAATTGTCTAATTGACTTAATTGTGAACAAACACATGAAAATACGGATCTTACAGACTCAAAGGCAGGCAATCAAATAAAAATGAACTCAACATTTATTTCGGTTTGGAAAACGTGATTTTTTTTAGGTAGATTCATGATTTGGAAAACTCATTCATTGATTTGGGGGCTGTTGGTGAGGTTTTCAAAAGGCCGCATGCTGATGTTTTAGCTTCACCCCAAACTGCCGGCACCTACAGACACATCAAACTGCTAAATGCACATGATGTCAATTCAGGATTTAAGCGAGCAGGGTGAGAAGGAGACGTCAGTCAATGTGGTGTCATCTCAAGGAATTTAAAGAACAGCCCTCTGTCCTCCAGATTTTAAAAGATTATTATTGAACAGGGCCTGCCACATTGTCAATGAGTCTTTCCAGCCTCTTGAGGTATCCCTGAGGCATTGGGGCAGGGACTTTGTATTGAAAGCTTTCTAGCCCACACCGCAAGAGATGCATGCACTTCGTGAAAGAAAAAATGGTGAAGTATCCTGAAGCCCCATGAAAGTTGTTAAACAAAGGAAAAAGGGCCCAAAGAGGAGGTGGAGCCTCTGTTCCTGGGGACCGGAACTGACCTGATCTTCATGGATCTCTTCTCAGCCTCCAATGCATCTCATTTGGCTTCTTGCCAGACCATGTGGATTCCAGGAGAAAGTCTCCTATTTTCTTCCAGAGATGTAATCACACATAAAGAAGCTCTGAGACCCCATTTCATGGCTCAGTTCAGTGTCTGAAGATGAGACATCAAGAAAAAGATGTTGGAGAAGTATATTCATAGGGCAAGAAGATGTCTCCCTTGTGAAAGTACTTCAGTCCTCCTTTGTGGGTGGATACGGAGACCTTTCTTCTGGGGTGGGGTGAGATGCAAGTGAAAAAAAAAAAAATAGGACAAAACTGGGGAATTGGCAGAAGCGTCTACCCCTTGGAAGGACAGCCCAATCAGAGCAGAGATGCAGCAATTTCTCTGCTGAAGAAACTGTCCCTGTTCAAAATAGAAAAGGAAGACGCAAAAGAAGCCACACCACACAATGGTGAAATGTCCCTTGACAACACCACAGCTCTCTAGCTCCCCTGATAAATGGATTCCTCAGACTCTGCTTGACAGGAGATGTGCAGGCAGATGAATATCTCCCAACCCCAGCCAAAGAGCTAATCTCCTCTTGCTATAGATCTGGAGGCTCCTGGCAGCAGTGAAGGATAAGCGCACTCAGCAGGGTCCCAGGCTGGATGGTGTGGAGGGGAGGCACTCAGGCTGGCCCCGGGGGAAAACAGCAATGGATCTGGAAAGAGTTCAAGTGGTCAACATGAAAAGCCTTTCCCCATGAGAATGGACCTGCGCTCTTCAACCACCCTCACCCAAGAAGACCTCCTTACTTACAGTCTACGGGAGTAGGAAAGCAGTCAAGACAAAGGCTGTTGAAATGCTGACTGTCTTCGTAAGAACCTGTGTAGCTGAACTCTCCATACCTCTATAAGTGATAAGCTTTAAACAGCTATGTCTTTTTAGTAACTTTTTTATATCCTCCCCTCCTGTCTCCATGCTCACAGGCCTGGTCCTGGCCCAGGAAGAGCAGTGAGAAATTCTGCTCTTGGTTGTGAAAGGGAGACACAATGCACATCACGGGGATGGGTTTCCATCTTGGCTGGCCTTATGTTCTTGGCTACAGTATAGATGAGAGTAAGGAAACCTTCAAGGAAGATGATGCAAGTCTCTTGCCTTCTGTATAAGATATTGCCTTCTTTTTCTTCTAGTCCCTCTAGTTAGGTTGGCGTGAAATCTCTGTGCAAAACCTGAGCTTAAGTAAGTAAGGTGTTCAGTGTCAAAGAAAGGGTTTGTGACAGAGCAGGAAAAAGACTCCAGGTGTCTGAATGTTGCCTTTTGCAGACCAAGTTCCTACCCAAAGTGTCCTACCTCCATCTTTTTTCCTTTTTTTTTTTTTTTAAACTCAGGGAACAGTGGATGAGGGGCATTGCCCTGTAGAATTGGACAGCCAAATGCCTGCTTTGCACAGGTATCAATAAGTACACGTATAACCAGGGGAAATCGTGACTCCAAGGGGAGTGTGGAAACAGGACGTCATTCTGCAGGGAGTTCACAAGACCCTTGTTTCTGTAAAAAAAAATGCCTGGTTTCTGTTCTCTCGCTTTTGCAAGAAAAAAATTAAGATTCTTCCCTCTGGTTCAGGTGTTTTCTTTTCACCTAAGCTAAAAAGTCCCTTGGATTGACAGCACAAGTCTGTTGGGGTTGAACAAACACAGTGCTGGAAGCTACAGAAGTATGATAAATTATCAGACCTTGGTCGTTAAGACATTAGCTGCCTTAGTAAATCTGTAAGCTTTCTCTTATAACTTTCCCCCAGCGTCCATGAAGCTCACCTTCTGGACCAATGGTAATTCAGATGGCTCCTTCTGTTTGCTTTGCCCATCGGTGACACCAGATTCTCCCCCTTCACGTTGCTCGTCCTCCTCTCTTGCCTTTTAGCTGGTTCATTCCCTTGAACAGGCCAGAGGGGCATTCTGGGTGGTGTTTCAACAGCAGCAAAATTCACAAGATATTGGCTATTCCCAAGTTTATCTCCTTGTGGGCAGCCCATCAATTTCAGCAGCAGAGGCTTCAGGAACTCACACTGGCTCACGCACCCACACGAATGCACACTCAAACATTCAAGCTGCTGCAATTAACAGGACAGCTTTTAATTGGCAATTACGATTCCATTAAGCTGGGTCTGGCAGATCATTTGCTCTGTCAGGAAAGCCCTGAGGCAGGGAAGATTAGTGGCTGGCAGGATATGGGGCTCCTGCACTGGAGCTGTGGAGGAAAAGACAGGTAACAGCTGTGCTTTCTCAGCTGGGGAAGGTGGGAGGGAGAATTACAACTGCTTGAAACCCACTTGTGTTCTCCACCCAGGGGGGCTGCATCCCACCAGAGCCCTCAAGAGGAAATCTCTGCAGCAGCAGGGATGGGGGAGGCACTGATCAGACCAAAGCCTGTGAAGCAGAATGAACTTCAGCCCCAAGAGTACCTGGGGAACAAAGCCTAGAGGTTCTGGTTGGAAGGGCAAAAGCACGTGTGGCTGGCTGCAGCACTGTGGCTCCAAGGAAAGTCTGGTGCTTGAAGGTTTGTGAGGTCTGGGTATAACATCTGGGCACTGCTCTACCACAGGCACCTTCACACCATGGAGAATTAATTGAAGGTGGTTGTTTGAGAGCTTCCCAAGTTCTGTTCCCGGCTCTTCAGAAGATCTCGTGTGTGGTGTTTAATCTTCCTGTGCAGCCACCTACACTGGTGAAAATTTCATCCTCAGCTTTGCAGAGCACTGTGGGATCCCAGTGTGTCACAATTCCCAAACCAGGGTTTGCAGGACCCTGACACTGATCCTGCCATGCTCCATAGATCCCTCTGAGTCACATGGACCCACACTCTCCTGGCTCTCCCTCACCATCTGGCCCAGCATGCTAGAAACACACTAGGTGTGTCGCTGGCATGAGCCAACTCACGTGTTAGGAATGATGGTCTCTGGGTAATTTGAAGGGTTGACTTGGAATCTGGTTCAAAATAATTTGGGATTTCCTTTAATGAGAAATATTCTTACTCTTATATCTATGTATTGCCAATATTCCCTTGGTTAAGAGTTCTTTCCTATGGATTGCCTATGAAAACCCAGCCGTGGTAACTTTACAACAGGCCAGATGAGTATTGTTCTTACAGCCATCACTAGAACGTGGGGGAGATCAGAGGGAAATCCCAATCCAACCACACATTTCAAAGCAGAGCCCTAATTTAAAGGAAAGCTTGGGAAGCAGAACAGTACTTAATGATGGGCTTCAGGGCTTTCAGGACAAAGGTCGTCTTAATGTGGTGACTCAAGAGGATTCATGGCATGGCCAGAAGGAGGGAGCAGGTTTTGTCCCAGCAGAATTTGTTACCAGTTTGTAAGAGGCAGACAGGAACCTGTTATTTGTGTGTTTGTCTGCCTGTTGGCCATCCCCAGCTCCTGTAAGCTCTAAATTCCCAGGCCAACTTTGATCAGGTTTGACAGAAAAAGAGGGCTGTTAAATTATTTTGTGAAAAATCTGTGAAAACCTGTAGCTGAGTAGAAGGGTCCACAGTGCCTCCATGGAGGAAAAGGCTGCACACACTGCACACAAAGAGGAGTTGGAAAGGAGGAATCTGGAAAGCAGAGAGAGATCCATGGGCACGTGGATCTTTCAGACTCACAAGAATCCGAGCAGGAGGCAAGAGACCAGAGGAAATGTCGGCACACTGTTGGGTGACCATCCATGAATGAGTGGCTTGCTCCACAAAGGCAGTTTGGTCCTGGAGCCTCTTTGCACAGTTTGCCAGCTTGTGTGCAGCACTGCTTTGGCAGATATGGGATCCATTTAGTGTGTCAGCTACTCGTTTTCTCTGTCTGAGTTCTCAGCAGTCTGTCTCCATCCTGCCTCTCATCTCAGTCACAGCCAGAAGACCAGTTCTCATCTCCAATCAAACCAAGAGTGCAGATGCTATTGCTCCCTTAGCAGATTTTCATGCAGACAGATTGATGTTTTCCCTGACTTGGAAGAAACCTCCTATGAACTTCTACAAAGTGACCTCTTCATTTTCTTTCCAGTCCCAGCATAAAATTCTCCTTTAATGATATATTTAGAGACTCCTCTGATTACTTTTGAGAGATATGATTTCTACACTCTTCACTTTTATGCCATTTCTTTGAACAGCCCCACTTGTCCATATCCATTGGAAGATTTTTAGGGCCAGGACCTACTACACTCCATTTCTTTTTTGTTCTCAGCATGGGTGTCTTTCTGTGATGGGATGCTCACATGCTTATATACAAATAAATAACGTAAACAACGATTTTCTCTACTGCTGGCAGATCTAACTCTATAGATGGATGAGAAGGAGAGCTATTGAGCAAGAATTCCATTTTAATACCTCATTCAATAGTTCTTGGTGTCTCTTGTGCTTCCTCACCTCTCAGACACACAATTGTATGTTACCAACCCTCTGACAATATAAGAATATGCAGATACTATTGACTTCTGCTACGGTCAGTTTCAAGATTTATTGACCTGAGAAGGAAATATTGACCTGAGATGAAACCGAGGTCAATTTGTGGATCTCAAGGGAGCATAAATTTCAAAATTGACCCACCAAACAGAAGTCAATAAATGAATGGTTAATATAAACATTGTCTTACAAAAATTAATTCTCGGTGACATGGGTTCACATGCAATTTTTATTGTGAAATATGGAAGGCAATATTGGTTGCCGTGTCTGAAGAATGTGAGTCAGTGTCTGATTATGGAGAGTAATGAAACTGCTGGGAATGGGGGGAAAGGAATTGGATGTGATTATAATTTAATCTCCAGTCAGTAATGGAGCAGCCTCTTGTTATCTGGAGTGGGGTTATGAAGATAACTCTTGAATGTGCTAGGCAGGATAATGTTTAAGCCTCAGGGAGAAAGTTTACAGAGCTGGCAGCTCGTGACATTGGTTCTTCTGCATTGGAGCTCTTCACGGATCTCAACAAAGCTAATGGGGGATCCTTTACTCCTTTCAGTGGACTGGGACTGAGATCCTCATTTGCAATCCGGTATTTGCCAATTTATACAGTCTTCAGTCAGGGTGGACTATGGAGAAAAATCATGTTTCGGATATCTTGATGTCCTTTGTGATGTGTGAGGACATGTGGAGTGGAGGTGCTGGGACCTGCAGGACTTTAAGGTCTCATGTACACTCTTGCAGTCCTTTGTTCCTACACATCCCAGGTGGCCAAGAAGGTCAACAGCATTCTGGCTTGTATCAGGAATAGCGTGGCCAGCGAGAGTAGGGAAGTGATCGTGCCTCTGTACTCGGCACTGGTGAGGCCTCACCTCCAGTACTGTGTTCAGTTCTGGGCCCCTCTGTACAGGAGGGAGACTGAAGTGCTGGAGCGGGTCCGGAGGAGAGCTACCAGGCTGGTGAGAGGTCTGGAGACCAAGTCATATGAGGAGAGGCTGAGGGAACTGGGCATGTTCAGTTTGGAGAAGAGGAGGCTGAGGGGAGACCTCATTGCCCTCTACAACTCCCTGAAAGGAGGTTGGAGAAAGGTGGGTGTTGGCCTCTTCTCCCAGGTCCTTCTTCCAGGACCAGAGGAAATGGTCTGAAGTTGCATCAGGGGAGGTTTAGATTAGATATTAGGAAGAATGACTTTACTGAAAGAGTGGTCAGGCACTGGCACAGCCTGCCCAGGGAGGTGGTTGAGTCACCATCCCTAGAGGTATTTAAGAAATGTGTAGATGTGGCACTTCAGGCCGTGCTCTAGTGATAGAGATTGTAGGGTTGTGGTGGTTTTTTTTGGTGTTGGTTTTTTTTTGTGTGTGTGTGTATGGTTGGACTCGATGATCTCAAAGTTCCTTTCCAACCATGAAGATTCTATGATTCTATGATTCTATGATCTCATGTTTTAATCGAGTTCCACGTGGAATTTCCGTGTGAATACTTGCAAGTATTTTTTGTTGTTTGTAAACAATTTTCAAATTTTGGAAGTGTTTAAAAGCATCTGTAGTGGGAGAAATAGGCTTTATTTCTTCATCTTCTTCTTCCAGTTCACCATAGCATGGTTTCGTACCGCTGTCTGTGAGTTGGCAGTTCTGCAGCCCATGCAATAGAGAGCAATATGCTACTTCAATTTGTAAGGTCATAACCTGTGTAACCACATTTTTGAGTTCTTGAATATTGATAGATAGATTTAGTCACAAAGGACAACTTTCAGAGCACTTGGAAAAAACATGAGAATCAGGACTACATTAGTTTTTTTGTGATCTTCTTTCTTTGGTTTTCTTTACGGTGATCACCTCATTGGCCATTATTTATAGCCAGGTATTGTCTGCAGCCAGCAGATTTGATACCTCATTGTGCTGGGGCTATATTGGTCTCGGATCAAAAATAAGACTAGTAGAAATGAACAGCAATGTGTAGAAACCAAGAGAGATCAGAGTCTAGGGTAACTTCTATGGAGATTAGGACTTGTGGGAGAGAAATCAATGGTCATACTGTTCTGCTCTGGTGCTGAGGATGGGTTTCATCTGACCAGTCTAGATGCCTACAGTGTAGATATCTCAGGTGTTTCCCTCAAAACTAATTTGACTCATCTGTCTTTATAGTTAATGGAGAGAAAACTAGTACTTTGATGGCGTGGCTCATACCACTTGAATGATTAAATAAATCATACCCAAGATGCAGGTTTCTGAACCACTGAAACTATTTTGGTTTACAAACCTCAAGTTAATTTTTTCACTGGAGACAAAGATGAGAGTCAGAGATCACCGCTGTTTGGATCCAAACACACTTTCATCAGAGGTGTCTCTCCATGGACATATTTAGGTCAAAAAGCAACCGAAACTACCGTAATCCTAGCACCTTGTAGTGTCTCCTTCACCCAGTCTGGAGTTGTCCTGGCAATGTCTCTGCATCCCACTCCACACTTGGCCATCCATCTAATCACTGTGTCATATGGACATCTCTGGAGACTCTCAGTGCAAAGTGATGTCAGGTCCGTGGCCTTCCAGGTCCTGTGCCAGTCTGCAGTGCACAGCCAAATTGAACTCATCTATCTTGGCTTTAAATCGCTGTCCAGATTGAACTTCTTTCAGATGTTTAAACCACTCCAAGGATTTGAATTGCAGGGCATATTTAAGAGTAACTTAAATTATTAAAGCCCTTAATGTTTGGGGTTTCTTTAAGATGCATTTTGGAGCTGTCAAGCAAACAATCTTAAATGACAGATTGATGAATTCATTGTCCCTCACCACATCTCCAGGAGGACAGAAGAATATAGCTCCTAGTGAAACCAGCTTTGCTAACAGAGATACAAGTGGCTTCCTACTTCTCAGCTTTTTGAGTCATTAGCACCCTTCTGCTGCATGCATAGGCAGCACAGCAGGGTCTATGTCAGCCAAGAACTTTCTAACTCAACCTGCTGCTGCTGAGGATTAACCCTGGATAGGGCTCATCTTCTGGTAATAGGGACTCCGCTTCATAAATCAGGTCTGTATTCTAGCAGGGAATGCCTTTTCTGCCAGGCAAACAGCTCTGCTCCATCACTGTACACCCAAGTTCAGATCCACACACAAACATCATATCACAGAATCATAGAAGATCTTGAGTTGGAAGGGATCCATAAGGATCATCGAGTCCAACTCCGTGCTCCTCGCAGGACTGCCTAACACCAAACCATACATCAGTCCATGGCCTGCCGTTCTCAGGCTCAGGGGCTTTGGGCTACAGCTGCCAGTTTGTACTGGGACGGGTCCAGGGCTTCCAGTTTGTACTGGAACAGGGCCCCAGACCTTATCTTGACCCTGATGGTCTGTTCCTCCTGCGTGAAAGAAACTGGTGGTATACTAGAAAGATCGGTGCAAAGAATCTGAAGAAGGAGTTGTGTGAAGAGTTGTGTGGGGTCTGTAGATATAAAAATTGGTTCTTTGGCTTACAGTTCAACTGCTTATTGCCTTCAGCTTCTTCTTTGGGGTCTCACAGTCTGGGCTGGACACTTTCTCCCATGAATGAATTATAATGTCTTGGAAATATTCCCCATTCCTCTTTGTATGGAAAGTAGGAGAGCCGAGGTCACTGGGACCACACGATTACTAGTAAATTTAAGAGTGCCTGAGAGTGTTTCCAGCACTGGGACCCAACTGTCAAAATGGTCAGTTATTGGGAACAGTCCTGGACATACTAATGACCTAGGATAATTAACCTTTTTTCAAATGCTTCCCAGGAATCAGGAATCATGACCAGCCACCAGCCAGTACCATCATGCAGTTGTGGACATCTTGTTTGAAGGTAAAGGATTTTAATAGTACAGCTGTGGGTTGTTCAGTGCTGGCTATTCTCAGGGGCAGGGGACAGTCCAGGCATATTTAATGTATAAGAATAGTCTTAAAGACTGGGCAAAGCCCGTGTTTGTTTGGGTTTTTTTGCAAATCTCAGCTCCCAGTCAAGAAGCCACTTCATGAGCAGAGGCGCCTTCTGCAGCCTTCTGGAAATAACGAACAGCAGAAAGATCAAAAATCCCGGAGGGATGGTGGAGCTTCAACGTTAATGTATATGGAAAGTTGTGCTCTTTTCTGGGCTTGTTCTTACCAGACAGATATTGTCAAATGGCAGGGAGTTCATATAAGAACAACCGACAAATGACTGAGGGCTGGAAGGATTGATTTACAAGGGCAAGATGAAAAGAGCTGAATCAGTACAGCAGTGATCAAGACGTGATGTGACATCTCTCTAAGTATCTGAAGGGCGTAAACACAGAGAAGCAGTGTCTTTGTGGGAAATGTCTTGTGTCTGCTTAACAGCCCGCTTCATTGAGATGTAGCAGGCTACTTACTGTCTATTAAAGAAGTGCCACTTGATCATTATCAGTGTATTTATGGAGGGTCTAATGGCTTTAATAAAGTATGAATTGCAAAGGTAAAGAGCAGAGGAATCAAAGCCATGTCCCTCCCAGGTGAAAGAAACACAGCTCCGTATATTTTTTTCACAGATCTATGGTCTGGGATGACATCATATGCCTGCAACCAAGTTTGTTAACGGAGAACTGAAGAGAAGCTGTCCAGTATGTGGTATGTCCTGCAGTGGAGTGCTTCATTATTCTAACTATCCACAAATGCCAAATTTTATCATTTGTACTCCAAATTCATGATAATTCAAATTGTACTCCAAATTCATTAACTTGCTAGGTCTCAGCTTTCCCTTCTAGCTGGGGTGAGGCGTGGGGAGTCACAAGGGTGGAGTTAGACTTTCCTAATTTTAGGTGCTCATCAATCCATTAACATGTCCTTGGTTGGGATTTTCAGTGGGCTTCAGGGTGTGAGTTGTCTCATCCTAGAGCAGATGCCTACTTGGGTCAGAGGAGCCCTGACCATATTTCACTGACTTCGTTCAGACAACTAGCTCGCATGTGGGTACTTATATTTCTTAAAGTTGGGAAAGGTTAATGCCAACCTTGCCCACTCATCCTCATACAAGGAGAAGAGATTTTCTCCAGAAAAAGAAATTCCTCTTTTTTCTGGATCACATGGCTCTTGGTGTCAAAAGCTGTGATTCAAACCTCTCTTTAGTGCATCCTCACTTTTCTTCCCCTACAGTACAAGGAACTGGTAAGAACAGCAATGGGAACTAATGCTGGCTGCTGTGAGAAGGGGTGGTTCTGGGGTTGTGCCATTTGACATGCCCATGGATTGTGCTGGATCCTTTAATAGCATGCAGAGGGTGCTAATTCCCTCTGGAGGTGAAGCTCATCTCTCTATTTTTCCTCCTCTATCCTTAGCTCGCCCCTGGGCTTTAAAGAGAAGCCACCTGGCTGTGCTCCTCTCTTGCACCTGCTTTCCCCTGGATTACATATCGGCTGGAGCCGAGACACAAGTAACTTAAGAATGTTCCCTAATGGAGACTGTGCTGCTCTTATCTCCTCGCAACAGAGGCAGGCGAGTGTGTGAAATGTAACCCCCTGCTTGCCGCCAGCATGGGCAGACCCTTCATGCCTTCGTGGAACTGGGCTGGTGTCGGGCAGCCAGGAGGAGACTGCTGACAGACACAAGAGCCAAGGACATCCCGATTTGGAGCTGTCTCCAGCTTTTAAAGGACTAGGAATGGACAGCAGCTCCCTCAGGCTCGTATCACAGGGAGATGAGGGCTCCTGTTACTTCTGCCCTGAGCCATGTTCCAACCCGTGAGCTCTCCTAGAGGACACCCAGCTCGTTGATGAGATAATCTTTTGCTGTTGCAGGGCCAGCTGCATGAAAACTCAGAGAACTTATAGGCTTGGGATCTCGTATACCCTGATCTACTTTGTAAGTGGGTCCAGAGTTTTCTGCACTGTGAAGTAGTGGTGCATAACTTGACTTGTCCACCTTCCCATATGTCAAAACAGTTTGGAGCAAAAGTCTCTTCACTTGGTTCTGAGACTGTGGGAACTAATGTCCTGAAACAAGACCAGAGGTTCAGCGATTAGAGTTTTCTCCTGTTGTACTCTTTATGTGTCCTCAGGTATATCATGTATCTTGCCTATACCTCATTTTTTTTGGTAATGTGGGGAAGTATCCCATGAACACTGGATTACCCCTTTTCCCACTGGGTTCATTGTTCAATCATGACTTACTTTTAAAAAGAACTGTAGTCCCACTTACTAAAAAACTAGTCTCAAGCTCACTAAAAGCAATTGAAGAGTCTCAGAGTCTGAACTAGGCTTTGAATCAACCCTTAGGAAAGGCAATCTGGCTTTCTGCAAGCCTATAACTGAAAAGCAGATGGACTGCACTCACTTGGTGAGTTCCCTGCTCCCCTGCTCCCTGCCACCAAGCACACTATGAGATTATTTCTGTTTATGTTTCAACAATGAATGTATGAGATTCTGCACACTAGAGATGCAGTGAGAGGATCTGAAAATCCACATAGTAGAGCTGGTGGTCTATTTGCAGCCTGTCACTTTAGAGTCAACATTCTTGGCTGTTTTCTCAGCCACTGTGTTGGACAGATAAACACGAGTAGTTGAAGCGGGGGTTACCTTTCTGTGAAGAAAGCATTGCCATCTCTGGCACTGACCAGACCTCCTTCTTACCATGGCTTGGCTTAGACACTGCCAGCTGGAAGCTTAGGGAGCTGAGATGTCTTCTCCTGAACCTGTGCACAATGTAAAGCCTTGATCTATCCAAACTCATGGTCTGGCCATGGGCACTCAGAGGGGTGAGACCCCCCCAAGGGGGCTGGGGAATAGAGCCTGCGGGAAGCGCTCAGCACCACGGACAGAGGCAGGAGCAGACCCGAGGGGCAAAGCCAAGCCTGGGGGTCGGGGTGAGAGCGGAAACACCAAACTTCTTCGGTACTGAAAAGGCTGCTGGCGAGAAGCATCTGAACCTTGCAATAGAGCCAGGGTGGGCAATCACCCTCCCTTCCTCATCAACAGTTTCCTCTGGGACATTGAAGGGAAGGACTTTGAAGGAAAGCCTGTGTGACCAGTAAGGGTGCTGATTTGGAAGGTTCAACTTAGAGCAGCTCATATGTTTAAAAGAAAGGGTGAAGCTTCATGTGTAAACCTCACTGTGATTCTGCCTATCCATCTTCCCTATCCCCATCCATCTATCTATCGTTGTAGATCACCTAATGTTCTCTCTTGTCCATTCCTTATTAGCTCATCAGCTTGTCTTTGCAGAAGCTGTGTTTAGGGCATATCAGCCCTGGACTCAGCCTCAGTAGAATCTATTACTATAACAAAAACCAGACACAAAAGCCAGGTTCTTCCTGGACCCATCCCATTACTCTCCTGCCTGTCTGGTGCAGTACAGAATCATTCATATTTCCACCTAATCAGTCCTATTCTAACCCATTTCTGCCCAGTCCTCAAGCTCAGTCAGTGGGACTGCAGAAAGAGACTTGCTGCTGTCCTGAGGCCTGTGCCTTCTGTTTCCTTTTCCCCTCATCTTAATTCAGTCTAATAGTCCACCAAACCCCTCCTTTCCCTCCCTTTCTTTCTCCTGTCACCCTCATCCTCTCCCTTTCTCATGCTTTCCATAGGGCACCGGGGGATGAAGAGTGTGAGAGATGCTGAGAAAGAGCAGGAGAAGGTGTAAATGCTCAATTTCTCTACACCACAAAGCTCCTTGGAATCACATTGCTGACCTCAATACCAGATTTCTCTCACTAATTTTGCTGCAAGCAGTGTGGGTGCAGCCCCTGTTCATGTGAGGGGAAGTTGCATCGCCAGCACCTGTCGAACACCAGCCTAGCACTGGTATATAATTTAATGGTCACTAAGGGGAGAAAGGTACAGGCTTCCCCCCACCCCCTTTTTCCTTTAACGGAACATTATCTAAACAAACGCATTCCAAAACTGCTGAAGCGCAGGCAAATAATGACACGGGAGCAGGAGCCAGGCATTAAAAATTCATGTCGGCGAATATTAAAACTTTTTACTTCATCATGTCAAGGCACCAGGCAAATGCAAACAAATGAGACCCACTGAGCACTGCCTGCATGGGCCAAGACAGAGACGAGCCACTCACACTGCTGGGGAGAGACCTGCATTGCGGTCCCTGTCTCTCCAGAGATGTCAGGCTCAGAGGGGGACAGGGGAGCCGACGGGGTAGTTAATTGCTTGGTGTCTCTAAATGAGCTCTGCAAACTGACAACTCTGAGGAAGGCAGCTCACTGCACGAGCTGTGGGGCGGGTATGTGGTGGCCAGGAGCAGCCCCATCCCTTCCCACACGCTGTGCTGTCAAGGCTCCTGAAATGGGGGAACATCTGGCAGAGGGGGGGACTCCAATCCCCTTGTTTATTTGGTCCTGTCTTTACTAATTAAGGCACCAGCCCCTGTCTGCTCCTTGCTGTGCTGTTGACAACAGGCTGGTTCACCAGGGGTTGGGTTGTGATGAGACCCAGCAAACTCAAATCACAGAGCTCTCCCTGCTGTCCTGAAGGACATGACTCCATGGGCTGGTGTTTGCAGGCAGGGTGGGCCACCATGGGAACAGTTTGAGTCCCCTCTTGGAAGGGGTTATGTTGAAGAGGGAGAGGTTATGCAGGAGGATGGGCACAAATAACCACTCCTTGCCTAAAATTGGTCCTGAGGATCTGAGTTCTTGGGTGCCCACTGCAGATATCAGGACCCTGTTCGACCCACATCCTCTTCTATTTAATGTCCCAGTTCACTTTTGCAGAGCTAAAGATCTGTGCCTGGGTCCCTTGGGCAGCTGGTGGAAGGGTGGTCCAACCCCAAATTGTTGTGTTACACCTGCAGCATTTAGACAGAGGCGATGTAACACGAAAGCAACCTCACTCAAGCCAAATCGTGATTTCACTGGCCACGTTTTCAAGACAAGGCATGAATCAGGCTGAGCCAAGTTGGTGGAAAGAGCTCTTCAATTAATCTGTTCCAGCACCATCTATCACTAATTAGGTAGTTTTCCCTGTTATGCTGCACACACTTTTAATGCACCCTGTTTACTTAATGACTCTTGTGATCCCCTTAACACAATTACTGGTAATAAGCAACCGATGAAGAAAAGGATTAGACCAGTAATCTCTTGCTGTATGATGCTTTATTGGAAGTGCACTGAGCATCACATTTTGATTTTTAATAGATAACTTCTCTAAGTAATTGATTAATCATAAACTCACAGACTGCAAGAGCCAGAGATAATTTTATGGCACCTAAAAAAAGGAAGGGATCTAGATGATGTAATAACTAGCAATCTAGAGGCAAATAAAGGAGGGGAACGTTTGATTAAACATTCAATATATTTTTATCACTTTGTGTGTTATGGAACAGCCTTCATTGGTTTATCGTGTGGGAAGAAACATCATAATAACAGCCAAGGCAGGTGTTCATGGAGCCAGATGCACCCTTTTGTGAGCAGGGTGCAAGTCTGGCAAGATGGTCAGAGGAGAGATTATGAGGATTATTTTAAATCACTCTGCCTCTGTAGCCTGGATAAGCTGTGAAAAACGAAGCCTACAGTGGGATGTGACTCTGTGTCACACCACAGGTAACATTTCTGTGCCTGGCTCCTTATGATGGTGTCCCCAACCCAAAGCTAGGCAGCTAGGTGACCGGCAGAGTGTCCTAACCAAGGTTTCCTCAATATTGGACAACGAGTATTAAATATTGGAGGTGAAGTGGCCCTGCTTCAACAAGCAACACTAAATGGTGAGAGACATGACAGAAGTGCTTAGACCTCTTCAATGCAGGCTGATCAAGGCTGAAGAACACCTGTGCCTGTCGAGAAGCATAATGTGAACTATCTAGAGACCATCAATAGCAGAAATTATGGTGTCTCCAGAAAACAGAGTTCTTCTAGTCCAGGCAGATGCTGGGCTGGGCTTTGGAGACTACAGATGTAATTTCTTCCAGGTCTAACTCAAACCTTTCACACAGTGGAGAATCTCCCATTGACTTCAACAGGACACAGGCAAATCCCTTTCTGATTATATGGGTGTCCCACAAAAAAAAAAAAAAAACAAACCAAACCAACAATAACAAAAAGGCCGTTACAGAGCTATTTGGTGAAGGATAGTGCTAGAAATGGGAGAGAAAGGTTGCAACTATGAATTCTGACACGAAAAAACTTGCTGCACATCAGTCCTGATAATTGACCATGGATACACTGTTAGCTCATGTAAATGAGTTTTAATATTTTAAAACCAAGCTGCACAAGGCATGGAAAAGTGTTGTTCAGCCAACAGCCCTACGCCTCACCTCTGCCAGCTTCTGTCTTGGACCATGGGTCCTCAGTGACCACAGCTGGAGAGAGAAAGGAGCAGCCTTGGTTAGGGTGGTGATGATAGAAATGGGGAAGCCCCACAGGTATAATTTTCTTCCCTATTTTCAGTGTTGCCAATCCCCATGCACAGGACAAGGCAACTTCAGCCTGCGCAAGCTTTGAACCCAAACCCTTTGTCTGCAACCCACCACAGCTTTTCTTCTGAAAATCATGGGGGCTGTTGTCAACAGTCAGTCCCAGGACAGGCAATGTGGGTGATCGGATTGCCGGCATGATTTCACTGGCTGCTTTCTGTTACCCAGTGTGATGGCAGGAGAATCCCACTGTGCGTGCTGAGGAGAACTGGAGCCTAACCTGTAACCACCCTGCGCAGGTAGAGAGGGTGATTGATGGCTCCTGGCAAACTAGCGCTATGCTTCAGCAGATGTACAAAGAAGAAAGGTATAGGGAAAAGCAGGAGTTACTGCTTGAACGTTCAGCCGTAAGACTGTAAATACGGCTTGTGTTTCCTCTCTGCGATGGGAAGCGCTTAGTGGTGTGCATCGTCCTCCTCTGCAGTGAGCACCACAACACGAAGAGTCTCATCTGATCCCTATGAAGGATTTTGTGGTCTCTGTGGCCTCGCTGGCAGCTCCCTGCTGCTCCCTGCAATCTCTCCATCTTCTAGCAGGAGCTGCAGGCTCCCAGCTGTGTGCTGTGGCTCTTCCTTTCTGCTTCTCCCCTGAGCAGTCTAGGCAGATCCCCACGAGCATCTCCCTCAAAGGGTCACACTTCATCTCTCTTTTTACAGAAACATAACATAAACAGGGAAGAAACAAGTTGCAGAGAAAATGCCCACTGCACCTTCTCACATCCTCGAGGGTGAATGGTTTCAAGGTGACAGAAGTCATTAGTTCAGGCAAGAATTCTCTCCTGGTTGTGCATGCAGGTAGGCATGAATCTGACTGGCACAGTGCAATTTAAGTAGTGGCACGTGAGCTTTTGCTCATTTCATACCAAACTTCCTCCAAAACCTTTCTTGGAGACTGCTCTGTATATGGAAAGATACTTCAGAGCCAGGCTTGAGGACTGAACATAAAACAGGTAAAAAAATCACCTCCTTAACCTTGCACCCGAGCTAGCATATGTCTTGGGTACCATTTGCTTTACTTCAGCCTTGGGAGTATAATTCAGCCCTAGACAAAAAACAAGGTTGATAAACAGTCTAAAAATCTCCATGCTGGCTCTGAGGGCTACAGGTAGGAAAACAACCTGAGGCAGAGGAAGAAGAGTTAATGATTGGGGTGCAGGGGAAGAGAAGAAGGGGCTTGGATTACAACACAAATAATAGATAAATCAAGCAGCAGGAGACAGTTTCTTCAGTGCCAGTTTATTTATCATTGTTTTCTCTGGGCACTGACAGGCCGAGGAATATGGGGTGGGCAAACAACATCACCTGGCTTGATGGATGAGGCGTGGAGAAGGAAGAAGCCTCTGCCAGGCCTTGGAGAGGAAGGAGGCAGGAGGCAGCCTGGGGAGGAGTGCAGTGATGCAGTGGGGAGTGCACTGTGCTTGGCATTGGGTGGCCATTCTCCTTCCCAGTCTTGACCACTTCCTCCTCGAAGGGAGCAGCTGGTACAGCAGGCAGAAAACCGAGACCAGGCACCAGGTACTTATAATTTCTGGAGATCTCTTGCAGAGACAGGCCTGAGATTGAAGCATCTTTAGAGCCAGGATCAGCATCCTCACTCCCTACTGCCAGGGAGCAGGGCTGTACTTACATCTTTGATGGACCCTAGAACTCTTTAGCCACTAAGATTCCTTTCTTTCTAATATATTTTTTTGACATTCCTGGGAAAAACTGTGCTGCATTCAATCATCTGGTTGCTGTATGCTCCCGGAAAAACACAAAAGCCCAGATCCCTAAAAGTCCTTATGTCCCCTGTGCCTTTTGTGGATATTCCTCCTGTTCAGGCTTTTCCAGACCAGATGCTCAGCTACTATTTGACCCCAGAAATGCTTAAATACCCAGTCTCCCAACACACTCTTTTGCTTCTGATCTGCATAGAGCCCTGGCTCACCTAAAAACCTTGGAGATTAAAATCTACAAACTCAGTCTAGGGATGTGACACTGGCTTCCTGTGAAGGGCTTAAAACTGGACTCATTCTCCAGTGAGGAGCAGTCACCCCAAAAGCCAGACAGGGGTGCAGGAGCTGAAGGAAGGAAGGAGGGAGAGGAAAAGGCACATGGCTATAGTTGCAAGGATCCTGGCTACTGCTGGGCCCAGGAGAAAGGCTTGGAATGCATATCAGTCTGTCTGCAAAAGATCATGAGGATTTCACCACCTACTGATGCCTTGAGTGTGGAGTTAACACTGATATAACAAACCCACAAGACTGTGGCTGTTACTTGAGTACAACTCTTACTTGGTCAATGTTACTGCTGGCTGCTTCTGTCAGGCATTTGTATTTTCTCCTTTGACCCTTCTCCTCATTGCTTGAGTGCTGGCTGGTTTAGCTGGCCACCTTCCAGAAGCCCCTCGTCAAGGATGAACATCCGGAACAAGAGGCATTTAATGGCTTCTCATTGCTGTATCAAACAAACCAAGAAGTCAATGTAGCTTTGTTGGCCATGCTCCAATCCCCGTGGATGAAATGTTTAAAACTTGCCTGTCTTGGTTGCCGCTCATGCTCAGGACTCTTAAACTATGCTTGGGATATCTGTTAAGAGGTTGTGTTTTGTCTATCTGTGTCTATGACCATCTGCCCAAATCTTCCTGAGATAAATATGTCCAAGCTCTTTTCCTTGAGCCATTATGCTCTGGATCTTGGGGTTCCCTACTGGAGGGGTATCACAAAATCACAGAATGACAGGGGTTAGAAGGGACCTTTAGAGATTATCTAGTCCAGACCCCCTGCCAGAGCGGGCTCACCTACACAAGTTGCACAGGGATGCGTCCAAGCGGGTTTTGAATATCTCCAGAGACAGAGACTCCACCACCTCTCTGGGCAGCCCGTTCCAGCGCTCTGCCACCCTCAAAGTAAAGTTGTTCCTCCTCAGGTTTAGATGAAACTTCCTATGGTCAAGTTTGTGCCCGTTGCCTCTTGTCCTGTCACTGGGCACTACTGAAAAGAGCCTGTCCCCATCCTCCTGACACCCACCCTTTATAATATTTATAAGCATTGATAAGACCCGCCCTCAGTCTTCTTTTTTCCAGACTGAAAAGACCCAAGTCCCTCAGCCTTTCTTCATGAGAGATATGTTCTAGTCCCCTAATCATGTTCCCTTGAGGGGAACATCTTCCAGAAGGCCTTGCAAGTCAGTTAGGGTAGCTTCCTTCTCTGCTGATAGACTAAGTCCTAGCTAGGCTTGTCTAGGCAAGAAAAAAAACCTTGATCCAGCTGAGAGTGCAACAGGAACCTAAGCCACTATAAAGATACTGCTACCTTTTGAAAGAATCAGAGTTTCTTCCTCGTCTGTGCTAAAAGACAGCAAAATGGGTGTAGCAAACTGAGTATCTTTCTAGAGAGTGTGCTGATACACACCAAGTGGGGCCTCTTTCTGCTCACTGTGGACCAGGCTGGATCTACCTCCCCTAAACACAGAGGTAACAAGCTACGACTGTGGCGAGACATCCCATTCTTACCATAATTTCCAAGGAACTGACAGATCCCTGCATTGGCTTGGGCAGGCAAGGTTTCTATGACCTTATAAACAATGGCAATTTTGGTTCAGTTTCTGGGATTTTGTTACGTTTGGCTGTTTCTGTCATCCGAACCCACAAAAGAGAACAAATCCCTGTAAGGGACAAAGGAAGAGTTGGGGTGGGGGTTGCAGCAGTCAAGCTTCCAGGCTCCTCCACAGCTGTGGGAGACTCTTATTTATTTTGAGAAATTCCCTTTCCCCATAGCAGCACTTGCCCTGTTCAGCCCCCTTTTATGCCTCACTTGGCTGTGCTCGCCTTTCCCCATCACTAGGAACTAAGCAAATCAATGCAGTCCTCTGGTGGAATTAAAAATAAAGAACTTTCTTTTAACGTCCCATTAAAGACCAAGGCAACACTACCTGGCTTACTCTTTTTTTTTTTTTCTTTTTTTTTTCTTTTTGGTCAGCTGTGAGGAAGCTTTCAGAGCGAAGAGGGATTTCAATAATTACCTTCCGATTCTGCCCCCGATACGGTACCCTATCCCCAAAGCGCAGGCCTTACACGCCTGCCCTTCATCTGAAACTCCAAGGGAAGCAGTTTAACACGAAGCCACATTGATATTCAAATAGATTATCATGCAAGCAAATGGAGGTAGCATTCCAGCCAGCAGCGTGTGAAAGAGCAACTAATGGATTAGTATTTATGGTCGAGCATAATCCACATTTTAGGATACTGCATCTGGAAGGGACATATGATGAACTCCTTTTTTCCAACCCCCTCCTCCTTCATCCCCGCCTCACCCACTCTGTCTCTCCTTCTCTGCATCTCCCTCCTCCTCTCTGTACAGGATACAGCAGCCTCCTG